>NW_028242765.1:0-311306 GCF_964263255.1 Lissotriton vulgaris
CAAAAATGGAGCACAACATAACTTCGTCGCTGAAGTGGACAGGAATTCCGGGAAAGCACCGTTGGCATCAGGCAACCTTCATACATCCAGGCCCAGGGCATGGGTAGAGGATAGACAACAGGATTGACGGGCCGCCGGTGGAGGTCGGCGGAGCTTATGCGGCCATCTTGGTTCACGGCGTAGATCCTCCCCAAGAAGACCTTTTTACCGTACATCTCGTACCTCTTGGATTCCCTGTCTGGCGGAGCCGACAGGAATGCGGTCTGGGAAGTGGACGCCTGGATGACCAGGCTCTCCGGGGGGGTGGACAGGAAAACTGGGTCGCCCGGGGCCGGGCAGTGGCGTCTGGCCATGTTCCTATCTACGGGCGAACCCGTAGCGGGCCTGGACCAAGTGCCCAAAAGAACGTCGGTCAAGGCCTCATTAAACGGCAGCAGAGGCTCTGTTGGGCATGACTGCGGTTTAAGGACCTCAGTGAGGAGGTTAGTCCTCACGGCCGCGACGGGGAGCTCAAGGCTCAAGGCCTTGGCAGCCCTCATCAACACCACACCGTATGTTGCCCCCTCCTCCGAAGCCACGGTAGGAGGAGAGACAAAACCAGTGTCTGAAGAGGTGTCCAGAGCACTGGCATCCCCAAGGTCACCTGTCCAGTCCTCTAGAGGCTGACACTCTTGGGTCAGAGGGTCCTCAGACCCCTCCCAATACTCCTCATCATTCATCTCCTGAAATTCAGGGTTGTCAACCAATGGGGCCGGTTCATTGAAGTAAAACTCCCCAAGTGCCGTCGAGAGCGGCGCCCAGCGGCGCCGTTTCCGACGTCGGGAACCGGAGCGAATGAGGCAATGGGGACAGCGCCGCCCGAGGACGGCACCGGAGGTGACACCTGATGGACCGACACCGGGGGGGGGGGGGGGGGTCGTAAGGTCCACCGGCGACGACCCAGATCCCGAGCGGGTCCAGCGGGGTCCCGCGGGCCGTGCCCGAAGGCGCCGGCGGAGTCGGGACCCGTTGGGCCCTGCAGCGCCGGGTCCGAAGGCGCTGGCGGCATCAGTACTGTGGGGCCCTGCGGAGCTGGACCCAAAGGCGTCGGCGGCGTCGGGGCCGAAGCACTCAACGGCGTTGGGGCCGAAGCCCCCAACCCGCTAGGGGCCCCAGACGGGTTTGCTGGGCCAGAAGGCCCCGCGGAGCCCGTCGGAGGAGAGAGGGACCTCATGGCCATGAGGAAGCGATCGATCTCCTTCGGCGTCGCATTTCTCGCCCATGGACCGGAGGGTGTGGGGCTGGACGTGACGCCTGCGACCCCGACGGAGCTGCATGGGCGGTGTCACCCAAACCCCCGGCCGCGTCGCGCGAGCCTCGGAGGAGTCAGAAGAGCGATGACGCCTCTTCAACTTCTTGTGTTTCTTACCTGACGACGACTTCGACCCGGAGGAGTGGTGCTGACTCTCGGAGCTGTGGTGGCTCCGACCCCGCGACCTGTCCCTCGACCTCCCGTGGGACCGGGACCTTTCGCGGTACGGAGCCGACTTCCGGAGTTCGAGTCGCCTGCGGGACCGCTCCCGCCTGGCTTTCGAAGAGAGGGCCCGGCAGTCGGAGCAGGCCTTGTCGTCGTGGTCGACGCCTAGACAAGTTAGACACAGGTGGTGAGGATCCGTGACTGACATCGTGCGGTCGCAATCCTCGCAGTGCTTGAATCCAGGCATCCCTATGGCACCGATCGGAGTCGTACGACTTCGAAAAGATGATCAAAATGATCCAAAAAGTTAGTCAAAAAGTGACTAGAAGTACTGCTTTTTCCAGATCTGCGCTTGCTGGCGTGGAAAAAAGAAGAACTGACATCAGCATGCGGAGGAGGCGTCTAAGTACTCCGACGACGTCATCACGGCACCCACGACGCCGACGACGGACGCGGAGCCGCAGACGACGCCTACCGACGCTCAAGGGTACTGCTACGCAAAAATTTCTGGATCCAGTCTGACGCCTGGGGATATTCTAAGGCAAGGAATGTATCACTAACGTGTCTCTTTCAGATCTTCGGTGCAGATGGTGCTCAGGGCTTGGACTACAAGTAGCCCAATGCACAACTTTAGAAAAGCTTGGGAAGTCGATGCACTTGCAAATGTGCATGGTGTCCAGGAGTTTTGGTCCCACGTCACGCGTGAGGGCTGCGGGTCTCAGCTTTGCTGGGATCTCGTGTCGGCTTCTGAAAAGTCTGGAAGTCCGTGTCCTGAGTCGCAAATACTTATGGGTCCGGCAGGAGCTTCGGAAATGCAGACCGGCAAGATGCTCCTTTGGTGCCTGCTTGAGCAGGGGAGTCACTCCTTGACCCCAAGGGAAATTCTTCAGTCCTCTAATCTTTAGTAGTGTGTCTAAGTTCCAGGATTCAGCTTCAGAGTTTCGTCCAGGTATAATCTAAAATCCTGTTGCCAGGGGTCCCTTACTAATACTCAAAAAAGGGGTTGGACATACTCTGGGGACCTACCTATGGGAGGGTCTAGGGAGAGCCCCTTTCCCTTTGTCCAGTTTTGCGCCAGAGCAGGGGCTGAGTGCCCCTGCAACTGGTTTGAACTGGGGTATGCACAGGGACACCAAGTGTGCCCCCAGCACTGTCTGAAAAGCATTCTCTGAATGCACCCACCCAGCCCCAATACACTAAAGCCTGTCTGGGAGGTGGTTACACCTCCCTGTGACATGAAACCTTTTGTCCAGGCCTCTCCTGTCGGAGTTCGTCCAGCAGCAGGAGGTCAGACTCATGTCTGTGGGTGCAGCATCCATTTTGTGATGCTAGAGCTCTTTTAATCTATTACCGGTTATGTCAGTGTGTACATGTCTTCTCCCTCTAGAAGGGTAGAATTCTACCCCCGCCGCCAGGACTGGCAGGGGAGGGGGGGGGGGGCAGGATTCCAAAGTGTTTGACACCAAACACAACATGTTTCCATGCAGCCATTCCAAAGTTAGCATTTACCGCGAGGTTATAATGCTCTTAAGAGTACTGATGCAAGAGTCAGATGGCGAGAAGATTATCTGCGAAATATTTTCGCAGATAATCTTCTCACCATCTGCGTTATCCTTATTGGACTCTCAGGTAGATTTTTAGTCCCTGATTTTTTATTGTAATAGAGGCTGCATAAAAACACAGTCATAATTAATAAAGTGAGTTCTTTGCCACTCTTTTTTCAGCTGTTTCAATCGCTGATCTTTTTAAATCAAGACTCCTGCATCAGTACTTTACTCTAATCAAATCTCGCTGATCATAGAGGTATGTCAATATGTTTCCAGATTATGCACGTTACATAAGAACATCTGAGATTGAGTTAATTGAATTAAGTTACTCAAAACCATGAATATAAGCCAATGAAGCTATATGCTTGTAGTGAAAATCCTAAGGGCCAATGTTGTGGCACATTCCTTTATTGTTTTTTGGTCCTTAAAGAGGTTAAACTTACTCTTTCACCTTATAACATTGTAAGGAAGATGTTTTCTCCTAGTTCAATCTAAAATCCTGTTTCTATACATTATGAGACTCAGATACATGATGCTAAGTTCATCCTTCCATGATGATCCAAAAATCCTGAAGAATTACTACCATGATTCTGATATAAGATGATTTCCTAATGAAATGTTAACATGGGTATCTTATCAATGTTTGACACGAGTCAATGTCAGCACCTAATAGTTGAATGATTAATGAATTTGTATGTTCTGATTTGTTGTTTCTTTTTGTCTTTATGTATGTATTTTTTGTAAAAACACAGGTGTAATGTTTAGAAATGTGACCATAATTATGGATCAAAATGTAATTGTAAATATCTCTGTTTCATTTTACATTAGGGCATTACAAATATCAATTTAACAGTCCTGAAGATGGTCTCACAGATTAATACATAGGAGACCGAAACGTCGACCTACGTTCTTTTCCTACCCACTCGACAAATTTAAGAATTAGGAAAGGCGCCATCAGGACCTACAGAGTTTAATATTCATGTATTATTGATATTCCTGTAGGCCTGTTTATGTATTTGTATTACAATCTTATTGCCTCTTAACTTATTGATACATTCAATATTTTCATATACACCTGGTTTTTGTTTGTGTTTTGTGTATGTGTTTTATGTTGAACATTAATGTGTATCATTCAGTAGAACATATCACTATTGAGTTATTCCATTATAGGACTATTGATTTGTCCTTCCTAGTTTTCTTTAATTAATCCAAAAAGATATATTCTTTAAATAATCTCCCTTGGAGGCACCTCCTACCTTTTCCTAACTAAAACTAGTCTGATGGTAATGACTCATCAGAATATTTTGAAATTGCTATGGCTGTTTGTCAGCAACACTATGTTACAAATATACTGTAGGAAAAAGACTTCAATCGAACACTAGCCCCTAAACTGACTCTAAACTGACTAAATCCAGGACACATGAAAGATACACTTCTAAATTCACTATATCTTTTTGTCAAATGACGCATTTGGCTAATATGATGTGGAAAGAGTTCCCAGGGAGAATCAGAGGATCTACCTTTGACTCGTCTATGCTTAATTCATATTGTATAGATTGATGGGTTTTGGCTGTAATTTAGCATCATGGGCTTCATACCCTCTCAGATCATTCTCCAGTGCTGTTGGTGATAGAGCTTCCAGTTCACACACAACATTGCTGTAGCTGATGTGCTTCAGGATGTAGTTTTGTGGTAGACACACTCAGAATCGTAGAACATTTTGAGACAAATGTAGGCTCAGTACCTCAATATACCATAGTCTGGGAACCCTTCAAAGTTTTCATCAGAGTATTGATTTATCTAAACAACTGGGTTTACTCAAGTCAGTCAGTCAGTCAGAAATAACTTTATTTCGCCAACACAATGAAGGCATAAAAAGTATACTACAAATAAAACATTTATCAATATTGCAGTAAGCTTAAAATACAAGGATTACAGCAAAATTACCAAAGAAAGAAACACGTTAAAATATATTATTCCTATTATAGAGGTCAAAAAGGAAGAAGTTCATATACAGTGTATACACACACAGTTATTAACACAGTGCAATAAATTGATTCCTCTATTAAATGTAAAATTAGCAGATTGAACGTCTCTTTTTTAGAGCAGATAAAAAGAAAGACGCCAATGAAAGACATGTAAAAGGGTCAGATAATAACTGCAGGAAGTAATGGGCCACACAACACGGTCTAAAATTAATTTTACACATAAGGGGGACAATAAACCTTTTCCTTTCACCACAATAAAATTTACAAAAAAACTAAAAGTGCAAATCGTTCTGAATAGATCGATCATCACATGTACAAACTGGGAGATCGGAAATTACATAGATATTACGGGATAGGCCCAGCATCAAGGGGATGTAATTTAGCTGAAATCTCACCAAAATATATCTGTGTTGTAAATTAGTGACAAATGATAGATATGTTGAGTTCAAATCCATTTGCATTATGCTAGGGTCCGCCAGGAATGCTCTAACTGTCGACAGATTAATACTTAAGACCTCCCTTCTTGCCTGCAATCTAGATAGCAAGTGATTTATCAAGTCTTTCTTAGAAATAGACTCGCAGGGTGTAGGGTCTACAAAAAGATGGTGTAGCCCATCTGCTTTAACAGTGGATTCAAAATAGCGTAACCAACTGATATTACTCACACCATCTAGTTTCAAGACGTAATTTATAATATCCCTTGTCAATGAGAGGGTCTCCTTCCGCCATACCGAGTACCACATTAAAATTGGCGCCACACAAATTTTGTCAGTTACATAAAGGACTCTGAGATCTATATGACAGTTAAAGTTAGAGCATGACTTTGGCAATGAAACTAAGTTTTTTAATAAGTGATCTTCTATACATTGCAGTTTTGAGCCGATGGTTCGTTTGTGCACCGCCCGTCCCTTCTCAGCGCCCACGTAACCAACCAAGAGTTTTTTTTTTTAAACTTTATTTTCAGTTTTAATGACACTAAAAACATACACAGCTATTCAACCCCGCCTCCCCCCACCCCCCTAGGCATCATACATAACATTTGGTCACAGTTCGATAGGGTCCACATGGCACCATACAGGGCTGGACATCACCAGAAACAGCAAAAAAGGAATTATAGCATGAATTCAAGGAACCAACAAAGAGTTGGTCATCCACCCGGAACTGGCGTGTGCGATCCAGATAGTATGAGAGTGCACTGGACTACGTAGCGCTGGGACGCTCAAGGGCAGCCATGCGCTTTAGAAATTCTTTTTCATTTCATTTCATTTCATTTCATTTTCATTTCACTGTTTTGGGTCCAGACGGTGGAGCCTCTCTTCCTCTTTAGAGGGATGCGGAGTTGGAAAGAAGGTGGGCAAGGTGATGGACTGCCCGATGTGGAAGGCTGTGACTACCTTGGGCAGGAAAGAGGGTTGCGTCCGCAACACAATTTTGTCTGGATGGACAGAAAGGAAAGGAGGTAGTGAAGAAAGGGCCTGGAACTCACTCACTCACCTGAAGAGGTGATGGCAACCAGGAATGCAGTCTGAAGAGTGAGAAGACGAAGAGGACAGTTATGAAGTGGTTCAAAAGGAGCGCACATCAGATAAGTCAGAACAAGGTTCAAGTCCCACTGCAGCATCACAAAAGGAACAGGGGGAAACATATGAGTGATGCCCTTCAAGAACCTATTTACAACGGGGAACTTGAACAAAGAGGGCTGATCAGGTAGCCTTAAGAAGGCGGAAATGGCAGAGAGGTAGCCCTTAGTAGTGCCCAGAGCAGAGCTCTGCTGGGCAAGAGAAAGAAGGAAGAGGAGAACCTCAGAAAGGGGGGCAGGGAGTGGATCCACAGCCTTTGCTGTGCACCATGCCACAAATTTGTTCCACCTGCAGGCGTATACCGATTTTGTGGAGAGACGCCTGGCTGCCAGAATTACATCGCAGACTTCAGGAGGCAAGTCAAATGGCCTCAACTGTCGTTGTTCAATCTCCACGCATGGAGGTGGAGACTGGACAGGTTCGGGTGGAGGACCGTCCCCTGCTGCTGCGACAGAAGGTCCTCCTGAAGAGGCAGACGACTGACATACTGAGTAGCTCGGGATACCAGTATCTTCGTGCCCTGTCCGGAGCCACAAGGATGACTTGGGCCCCGTCGCACCTGATCTTCTTCAGCGTACAACAGACCGCAACTCCACTCGCGACGAAAAGCGCCTCCGAGCGAGTGCCACCTTGGAAATTCCAACGCGCAGAACTGATGACATTGCGCGTTCTCTTCTGTGGCGAATAGATCTAACCAAGGCTCTCCCCACTGCTGAAAGAGACCTTGCGCCACGTCCGAGTTCAGACGCCATTTGTGATCCATCATGCACCGACGGCTGAGTTTGTCCGCCCTGGCGTTCAGGAAACCTGCCAGGTGTTGAACCACCAGGGTCACGCCCTGATGTTCCAGCCACTGCCAGAGGCGCAGAGCCTCCTGGCATAGGATCCACGACCCCACTCGCCCTGTTTGTTGGAGTACCACATGGCGGTGGTGTTGTCCGTGAAAACCTGCACTACACTTCCCTGGGCAGAGGGAAGGAATGCCTTCAGTGCAAGCCAGATCGTCCGCAGCTCCAGAAGGTTGCTGTGGAGCCGGGACTCCGCCAGAGACCAGAGTCCTCTGATCTCCGCCTCTCCCATGTGGCTCCCCGAGCCCAGGAGGGACGCAGCTGTCACAACTACATGCTCCGGTTGGGGAAGGGAGAGGGATCTGCCGCTGACCCAATTGCGGTCCGTGAGCCACCACTGCAACTGTCTCGCAGTGCCCTCCGAGATCCGGACATGGTCGGACAGGTTGCCCTGATGCTGGGCCCACAAACTTCAGGTCCCACTGCAGAGCCCGCATCCGCCACCTGGTGTGATGCACCAGAAGGATGCAGGAGGCCATCAGCCCCAGAAGCCGTAGCATCAACCTAACCAAGACCCGAGATAAAGGCTGAAAGATCGGAATCAGAGCCTGAATATCCTGAACCCGCTGTTCGGGAGGATAAACCCGAAACTGCGCCGAATTAAGAACCGCTTCAATGAAGAGGAGCCTTTGAGAGGGACACAGGTGTGACTTCGGCACATTGATGGAAAACCCCAGCAAGTGCAGGAGGTCGGCCGTAGTCTGAAGGTGGCTGACGACTGTCTGGGGCGAGCCCGCTTTCAACAACCAGTCGTCGAGGTAGGGGAAGACGGACACCCCTAACCTGCGCAGATGAACTGCGACCACCGCCATCACTTTCGTGAACACCTGTGGGGCACTGGTAAGGCCAAAGGGGAGCACGGTGAACTGGAAGTGCTCGTGGCCTACCATGAACCGCAGGTAACGCTGGTGGGCCGGTAGGACGGGATTTGGAAATACGGGTCCTGCAAGTCCAAGGCTACCATCCAGTCTCCGGGGTCCAGGGCAGCTAAGACCTGAGTCAGAGTCAGAATCTTGAACTTCTCCTTCCAGAGGAAGCCGTTGACGTTCCATAGGTCCAAGACAGGGCTTGGGCACGCTTTGCCCTTCTTGGGAACCAGAAAGTAGTGGAAATAGCAACCACACCCTACTTCTGGCCCAGGAACGCGCTCGTGGCCCCCTTGGCCAAGAGGGCCGACACTTCCTCTTGCAGAAGTTGCAAGTGATCCCCCGACACGCGGTGGTACTGCGGTGGCATGGCTGGAGGGGTCACCTCGAAGGGGAGAGAGTAGCCCCTTTGGACGATTTGCAGCATCCACCTGGCCGAAGTGATGGTGCGCCAGTGGAGGAGGTGATGGCGGACCCTGCCCCCCACTCGCGTCAAATGGGCCTGAAAGCTTGGACTAGGAGGGCTTTGAGGTGGATGCTGCGGGGGTTGATGTTGACTGGCTGCGCCGTTGTCCCCTGGCACCGCCACAGCGGTTACCACGTCCGCCACTGCGCTGGATGTTAGACTGCGGCCCGTGGCTGGCAGGACATGAAGGGGCGCCCCTTCCCTGGCCACGAAAGGAGCGAAAGGCAGACTGCCGCTGACTCTGGCCCGAGAGGCCCAAGGACTTGGCCGTAGCCCTGGAGTCCTTGAAGCGTTCAAGCGCATGATCTGCCTTGCCATCAAACCAATCAATCAATCAATCATGGCATTTATATCGCGCACCACTCACCCGGAAGGGTCTCAAGGCACGTGGGGAGGGGGGTCTGCTACTGCTCGAACAGCCAGGTCTTGAGCTGTTTCCTGAAGGCGAGGTGGTCCTGGGTCAGTCGCAGGTGGACGGGCAGGGAGTTCCATGTCTTAGCTGCTAGGTAGGAGAAGGATCTTCCTCTGGCGGTGGCTCTCTGGATGCGAGGCACGACGGCGAGGACGAGGTTCGCCGATCGCAGCTGGCGGGTGGGCGTGTAGAAGGTCAGGCGGTCGTTGAGGTACCTAGGGCCCAGGTCGTGGAGGGATTTGTGTGCGTGGGTGAGGAGTCTGAACGTGATCCTGTTGTTGACAGGGAGCCAGTGTAGGTCTCTCAGGTGGCTCGAGATGTGGCTGCGTCGGGGGACGTCCAGGATGAGTCGGGCGGAGGCGTTCTGGATGCGCTGGAGTCTCTTCTGAAGCTTGGCTGTTGTTCCGGCGTAGAGGGTGTTTCCATAGTCCAGTCTGCTGGTGATGAGGGCCTGGGTGACCGTCTTCCTTGTCTCGGTGGGAATCCATTGGAAGATCTTGTGGAGCATGCGGAGTGTGTGGAAGCAAGATGAGGAGACGGCGTTGACTTGCCTGGTCATCGATAGGGAGGAGTCCAGGATGATGCCCAAGATGCGTGCGTGGTCTGTTGGCTTGGGTGCGGTGCCTAGGGCTGGGGGCCACCAGGAGTCGTCCCATGCGGAGGGGGATGTTCCCAGGATGAGGACTTCTGTCTTGTCCGTGTTCAACTTTAGGCGGCTGCTGTTCATCCATTCGGCGACGTCTTTCATCCCTTCGTGAAGGTTCGCTTTGGCGGTGTCGGGGTCTTTGGTGAGGGAGAGGATCAGCTGGGTGTCATCGGCGTAGGAAATGAAGTTCAGGTTGTGGTTGCGAGCGATGGCAGCTAGTGGTTTCATGTAGATGTTGAAGAGAGTGGGGCTGAGCGAAGATCCTTGCGGGACGCCGCAGATGACTTCGGTGGCCTCCGAGGGGAACGGCGGGAGGCGTACTCTCTGTGTTCTTCCGGAGAGGAATGAGGTGATCCAGTCCAGGGCCTTCCACTGGATGCCGGTGTCGTTGAGTCGTTGGACTAGGGTGCGGTGGCAAACAGTATCGAATGCAGCGGAGAGGTCTAGGAGGATGAGTGCCGCTATTTCACCGTTGTCGAGCAGGGCTCGGATGTCGTCAGTGGCTGCGATGAGGGCGGTCTCGGTGCTGTGATTGGCTCTGAATCCGGACTGCGATGGGTCGAGGGATCCGTTCGTCTCAAGGAAGGCGGCCAGTTGCTTGTTGACGACCTTTTCGATGACTTTGGCCGGGAAGGGAAGGAGCGAGATGGGGCGGAAGTTCTTGAGGTCGGTCGGGTCCGCTGTTGGTTTCTTCAGTAGTGCGCTGAGCTTGGCGTGCTTCCAGCTCTCAGGGAAGGTGGCTGTGTTGAAGGAGGTGTTGATGATGTCTCGGAGATGGGGTGCGATGGTGGGGCCGCTTTGTTGAAGATGTGGTGGGGGTACGGGTCGGTCGGCGATCCGGAGTGGATGGTGTTCACGGCATGTCCATGAGGGTGTTCTGGACATCGGCTGAGAAGTTTGCGGAGCTCAGCCAGGCGTGGCGGCAAACCGCCACCGTCGTTGACATCACCGTGCCCAGTGAGTCCGTGGTATCCAGCCCACATCGTATGGAATACCGAGCTGCGTCTCTTCCATCCGCGAGGGCTTGAGCGAGCTTAGCCTGGGCCTCCTCCGGGCACTCTGGCAGAACGGCCGCAACCGTATCCCACAGAGAGTGGGTATAACGGCCCAAAAGGCAAGCGGTGTTGAATGACCACAACCCACAACTGAGGGATGAGAACAGTTTCTTACCAAGTTCATACCTTTTGGATTCCCGATCTGGGGGCGCAGTCGGGAATGCGGATTGGGAAGTAGAGGCCAGGATAACCAGGCTCTCGGGGGTGGGGTGGGGGGACAGGAAGCTAGGTTCGCCCGGCGCTGGCGACGTTCCTATCTACATGGGGGCCTGTAGCGGGCCTGGACCAGGTGCCCAACAGGACGTCCATGAGAGCCTCATTAAATGGCAGCAGAGGCTCCGGAGAGCCTGTCTGCGGTTTAAGGACCTCAGTGAGGATGTTAGACCTCACAGTAGCGACGGGGAGCGTAAGCTCTAAGGCCTTGGATGCCCACGTCAGCACCACACTATAAGCAGCCCCCTCCTCCGTAGCCACGGTAGGAGGGGAGACAAAGCCAGTGTCAGGGGAGGTATCAAGACCACTGGCCTCCCCTAGCTCCTCTGTCCAGTTCTGAAAGGACTGACACTCACGTGTCAGAGGGTCCTCAGACCCCTCCCAATCCCCCTCGTCCTCCATCTCCTGAAATTCAGGGTCAAAGGATGGAGCCGGATAAAAGAAGAAATGCTCTTCAGCCGGCGTCGAATGCGGCGTCCGTCGACATCGTCCGACGCCGTATCCGGACCGAGGGAGGGATCGGGGTGGCGCCGTGCGGGGACGGCGCCGGGGGCGACACCCTGGGGGGCGACGCTGGCGGGGTCTTGAGGTCGACCAGCGGCGACCCGGATCCGGACCCAGCGGGAGCCTGCGGCGTCGGGACCGAAGTCACCGGCGGCGCCGGGACGAAGCACCCGGCCCGCCTGGACTCCCAGTCGGGGCCGTGGGGCCTGGAGGCACCGCGGGACCCGACGGAAGAGAGAGGGACCTCATGGCCATAAGGAAGGCCTCGATCTCCTCCGGCGTCGCGTTCAGCCCAAGAACCGGCGGGTATGGAGCTGGTCGCGGTGCCTGCGGCTCCGGCAGAGCCGGTGTCGCCCGAAACCCCGGCCGTGTCGTGTGAGCGTTGGGGGAGTCAGGAGTCAGAAGTGCGATGTCGTCTCTTCGACTTCTTGTGCCTCTTACCTGAGGACTTGGAGCCCAACGAATGGTGTCGACTCGTCGAGCTTCGATGACTGGGGCCAACTGCCGGAGCTCAAGGCGCTTACGGGACGGCTCCCATCTAGCCTTTGACGTCAAGGCCCGGCAGTCGGGGTACGACCGGTCGTCGTAGTCGGCCCCAAGGCAATACAGGCACCGGCGGTGGGGATCGGTAACCGACATCAGTCGGGCACAGTCAATACAGGGCTTGAACCCGGGCATCCCTATCGGCACCGAGTCGTGAAGACTCGAGAAGAGATCAACAATTATCAAAAAAGTTTAGTCAAAAAGTGACTAAGGGACTGCTTTCTCCGGACCTGCGCTTGCTGGCGTGGAAAAAGAACTGACATCAGCGCGCGAGGGCGGCGTCTATGTACTCTGACGACATCATCCCGGCACCAACGACGCCGACGCCGGACGCGGAGCCGCAGACGACGCCTACCGACGCGCAAGGGTACTGCTGCGCAAATTTTTCCAGATCCAGTCTGACGCCTGGGGGTTATTCTAAGGTAAGGAATCTAACTTCTTTCAGATCTGTCTTTATCGCTTCAACAGGTTTAGAACCAACTTTTTTTTATAAATTTAGAAAGCGCCCCAATTTATTTTTTAAACAAACTTTATTAGGTTTATAAATCAGGACATTGGCAATTTTCAAATCCTGGGTCTAGTCTCTCCTCCCCCCGGTATGCTGTACAATCATACAATTCCAGGTTATGTAGCATAGCCCCATGATACTTTCAAATACAATATTGCAGAATAGTTGACTGGACAAGCAAAGAAAGTCTTCCTTGTCTCCGAGGAAAAATAGACATGGGTCAAGGGGAATACCCTCTCTAGTGCTTAGTAGTGCCCTCCAAAAACCTCTGCTTCGCTAGTCCCAACAAATCTAAACTAATACACTCTCAAACTTCCCTCCCCCCAGGCATGTCACTTCCATTGTTACCCTGTACTATCAATAAACATCAGCATTGCTTAGTTGGTGGTCTCCAGAAGTCAAATAATGCAGGCATATACAGATTGCCATTCCAGGCTCGCTTATTGTGTGCGTATCTAATGTGGTCTCATGATTACAGCTATGCGCTGTTAAGGGTCTACTCAGTTCCCGGCACTCCCGGATCAGTGTGGTCCTCAATATCAGTGTCCGGGTCTTTCAATAATCCCACCAAGTGCTCCCACGCCCTAGCCCCCTCAAGCACCCTCTCGCTCTCCGTTCTCATTGCTAACTGTAATCGAACTATCCCATCGCATTCTGCCCATTTGATGAACTCCCTCTTCCATCTAGCTATGCCCAGGGCCCTACTCGCTGTCCAATGCATCATAATTTTTCTCTTGGCCAACGCCAGTCCCATATCTATAAACTTGCTGGTGATCTTAGTTTTAGCCGTGTGGGGGAACCAATGCAATATACAAGTCCCCAATGCCAGATTCAACTCTCTTACAGTCACAGCTTTTACCTCATTCCAATAGCTAGCTAGTAGTGGGCATCCCCAAATCATGTGAGCAAAGTCCGCCCCTATCCTCGACACCTTGGGCATTTATCTGTGTCTATGTTGAAATATGTTTTGATTTTCGTCGGCGTGAGTTGGGCACGATGTAAGATATAAAAATGAACCAATTGAAAATTAGCATTTCTGGTGCTTTTCCACGCTCGAAACACCACCTCGGCCCAGGCCCTATCTGGTATCTCGCCTCCCACATCTACTTCCCACTTTCGCTTGAGTACGTCCAAAGGGGGCAGCTTCTCTTGAGTCATAGACTTGTACAGGCATGTGACCGCCTTATACTTCCCCGCTGCAGTTACAATATATTGACATCCTAAAGCAGCTCTAGGTTCCACGTGGCCCTCTTTCCAGTGCGCAGGGATAGCCGCAGTAAGCGCCGCATGGAGCAAGAAATACCCCCCTTGTAAGTCAAATCGCTCCTGCAGAGCACAAAAGGGCAGCATGATCATGTCATCGTATAGATCCCCAATAGTAGTCAGCCCCCTCTCATCTCAGTAACTTAACTCCTGCCAGGAGCCCCGCCAGCCTCGCACATAGAGAGCGGTATATCAGGGGCATATAGCACTTTCAAACTTGCCCTCTTGAGACTCCGCCTCCTACATTGCCTTGCCGTCTTAAGGTCCTCGGGGAGAGCACCAATCCAAATAGGGAGTTCCAATAAAATTTGAGAGTGCAGCTGCAGCCCTGGAGCTCCCCCTCTTTTCTCTTCCGGGCCATACAGCCTCATCGCCACTCTTTGAGTCAACCACTACAACTGCGCAGCGAAATAATAGGTTTCTAAATCAGGTACCACCCATCCTCCCTCCGATCGTGGACACATCAGTACTTTCAGGGCGACCCGCCTTCTCCCAGTGCCCCATAAAAACCCTGTGATCATGGTCGTAAGTGGTTTAAAAATCTGCGCTGGAATCCAAATCGGCATGGTTCCGAAATAGTATAGCAGCCGGGAAAGTGCCACCATTTTAAGTAAGGCCACAGGCCAAGTAACAGCCAATGACAGCGATCCCCAAAATTAAAAACTGCCTGCGAGTCCTCTTACCGCTCTAATGATGTTGCCCTCCAATATATCCGGCCTAGTATGATATATCTGGACCCCCAGATAGGGGAGGCACCTACATTCCCATCGCACCCCCGCTATATCCTGCAAGCCGCTCTTACTCCCAACTGTGGGGAACAAGCAGGATTTAGTCCAGTTAACTCTAAGGCCAGACATCTCTCCTAACTCATGTAGTAACGCCTTTGCTCCCAATAACTCCCTCTCTGTGTCTCCTAGGAACATGAGCAGGTCGTCCACGTACAGGGCTATATGGTGAGCTTGACCCTGCACCTGCAGGCCCCGATAATACCTCACTGTCCTAGCCTTCGCCGCCAATGGTTCCATGGCCAGTGCTAACAGAAGGGGGGATAGCGGGCATCCCTGTCTCGTGCCCCGGGTCACCTCGCAAGATTCAGATACCACCCCACCTGTCCTGACCTGCGCTGTGGAGGACTTATAACTCCTTCGATGCTCATGACGAGCTCAGCTCGTCATGAGCACACGAGCACCGTTAGAGCGCTTGCATGCTGGGCTAATTCCCCGGCTGTGCAAGCGTTCTATGAAAACGGGTGTGGCACTGTGCTGCATGACGAGCTGAGCTCGTCAGGAGCACGGGGGCGATGTGCGCGACCCCCCTCCCCAAGCACAGTGGGGGAATGTGCCCAGCAGCGAAGGTGATAAAGTAAAGCCATCCATGCTATAAAGCTGTCCCCCAGCCAAAATCAGGCCATGACATGAAACAGGTAGGGCAATACCAAGCTGTCAAATGCCTTTTCTATATCAACAGCAAACGTCACAGCAGTGGCTTTGGGGTAGGAATCCGCCTCGAGTATCTGCAGCAATCGCCGAACGTTTAAGGCCGTATTTCAAGTAGGAATAAAGCCAGACTGATCTCGATGGATTATGGTTGACATGTGGGGCAATAGACGGGTGGCTAGGATACAACTCAATATCTTAAAATCCGTGTTGAGCATGGATAGCGGACGGTACGCCGTTCTGTCCCATGCCGATTTACCAGGTTTCAGGAGCGGAATGATAACTGCCTCTCTTGTGGATACAGGGAGAGGGCCCAGGTGTCTCGCCCTGTTATACAAAGCCACTAGGCGCAGTGCCAACTGCTCGGAGTTAGTAGAGTAAAACTCGATCGGAAGGCCATCTCTTCTTGGCGTTTTATTCCGTGCCATATGTTTAATAGCCGCCCGCATGTCTCTTAATTCAGTATCCGTGCCGAGCGCTTCTGCTTGATCGTCATCCAGTAGTGGGAGCTGGAGCTCGCGTGTAAATCCACTTAAATCGTCTCCGGTCCTGACGGTCTTGCTCCTGTAGAACTCCTTTTCGAAGTCATAAACCAGCCCATTTATACCTCCCTGAGTGAAGCAAGCTTCCCCCCTGCTGTCTTGGATTTCCAATATTGGCGAGCCCCTAAGCGATGGGTTGGCCAACCAGACCGACAAGGCTCCCGACTTATCTCCCTCGACATGAGTGCGTGTGATATAAGCCTTGTGATCAAAACATCTTAAACGCTACACTTGCCCTGCCACTGCTTCTCTTGTAGAAAGAGCCCCAATGTTCTTTTCCATCTGTCGCCCCCTATTTACAGCCGTACTTTGCAAGTTATTTTCACGATCAAACATAATCCCTAGATAATTAAAAGAAACCACAACTCCCAGGTTGCCCCCTTCAGTATTCATTTGTGGCTGTTTCCGCTGCTTTGAGCCTGCCAATAGGACGAAGGACTTTGAATAGTTAATTTTCATATCTAGCTTGTTCATAAATTTCGTGTATTCCAACACTAAACGACGCAGCGCATTGCTAGTACGAGCTAAAATCGCTGTGTTGTCCGCATATAGTAGTATTGGTACTTGTAATGAGTTAATATAAGGAACATCTGGGGTGGATCCCAGCAGAACAGGTTCAACATCATTGGTGTTGAGTGCAAATAGGAGGGGCGTGAGGACGCACCCCTGTCTCACGCCTCTAGCAATTTAAAAATTCCTGTTACACTCGCTTCCCTTTCCATAACGAACACAAGCTGAGGCACAGGAGTACAGATCACGAATAATGTTAATAATCTGTAGATCTATCCTCATTGCCTCCATAATCTGCCACAGCCTACGCTGTGCCACGCAGTCAATGGCTGCCGACATATCCATGAAGGCAAGATACAAATGGCCATTCTTGGCTGCTGTGTATTTTGCAATTATTAGGCTCAGGTTCAGGCCACAGTGCCTTTCCCTTTTCTGAAGCCAAACTGACATGGGATGATAATATTCGTATCCAGGGCCCATTCCTCAAGTCTATTTAAAAGCAGCCGTTCCATTAGTTTTGCAGTGGAGTCTATCAAAGATATAGGTCTGTAGTTTTTTCGGAATTGACCTCTCTCTCTTTTTGTAGATAGGGACAATTACAGTAGTCTTCCACAAAGTGGGAGCACCTATTTGGGCAATTTTGTTAAAAATATTTGTTAAAAGTGGGGCCCAGAGATTCTGATTATCTAAAAACAAATCAATTGGGACACCATCAGGTCCCGGTGCCTTTGCACGTTTACACTGATTTAAAGCATACTTTATTTCTTCCAATGTATAGCTATCAATTACCTCATGCCCCAACTGAAGTTGCGGAGGTAGACTGAATAATTGCCTTCTCATTAGTTTCAAAGAGACCTTCAAAATGTTTAACCCATTCCTCCTGTTCAACATGGGTATCTATGGACATAGACTGCTCATCTCTTAAAAAAGGTGCGGAAATCACGGACTAAAATGCCTGCAAGCTTTTTAATGACGCAGCCTTTCGCAAATTTTCCCACCACTCTTCCTTTAGGGCTTTCAGCCTTGATATCCTTGCTTTTTTTAAGCCTGTCGCAATGTCTTAATGAATGATAAGTTACAGGGTTTGGACTTCAAGGCCATGTAAAGATTTTTTTGTGATTTTTCACAGTCCTCATCAAACAAACTATATTTCTTACGATGGCCATTACTTATAACACAAATTAAATTATTTTGAACTTCTAATAAAATCAGCTCAAAAGCTGAGATCATGTTTGTCGTCAGAAACAGGATCTAGGCAAACCATTATCTCCCCAAGTCGATTGGAGACTTAATTGTCCAGAAACTTCCCAGTATCAACTCTCTCCCACTTCAAAATAATTCCATTCTTCCTTGCAATTCCGGGGTTTACATGAAGTTTAAAAGCGCATTCTTTTTTCATTAGAGAGGGAATAAGGAAAGTTATTGCAGCGTGGTCACTAAAAGCCTAAAAAATAATCTCAAATTGAGAGAAAAACTTTATCGGATCAGAAACCAGAACATAATCAACGGTAGAGGAGAAGAATCAACATAAAAAAGTAAATCCTAACTGACCAGTTACGTTTTTAAAAATATTTAAAAACACAAGATTATTTATAGTTAATAGTCTGTTTAGGGCATTACCGTACTCAGAGTGACTAAAATGTGGGACACAAGGATGAGAATTAAAATCCTCAAGCCAGATTATATTACAGGGTTCAGTACATTTTTTCTGCAGATTGTCAATATCTCTTTCTAAGGGAACCAACACCACTGCTTTATTGCTTCTGAAATTGTTGTTATGAAAATTAATAAGGAGCCAGTATTGGTCCACACAGTACTCTAATAAAATAATATGATAACACGGTGATGTATTTAAAAAGGATTTAACTTTTAGAGGGAAAGTATTAGAAAGTAGGGTCAGTAAACCACCCTTAGCACGACCAGCTCATGAGGGTGTAGCAAAAGTTTGAAATGAACAATACCCATTCAGATGTATTGGGTCAATTTCCCAAGTCTCTTGTAATCACACTGTATTTTTTTTTAAAGTAATTTTTTTATTGCAGATATGCAGTTCAACATTACAACACAGGGTGACACCTCGTAGCTCTCCCCTTCAACCGTTTGCATTAGTTTCTGCACACAGCCTGAAGGCCCACAACCCGGAGGTCGGGCGGCGGTAAACATAACATTTCTCGGTGCTTGGCAAGATGTAGCAGGTGTAGCCCTCACTCTTAGATATGTACTCGTCTGCTTTTCTTCCTTTCCTCCCTATGAATTCTCCCAATAATTTCAAACTGTTCCCAACTACCCCCCCCCCTATCCCAATGTCCACCACCTACTCAGGAGTATTTGCCACTACCTCTTCCATGGGTTCAATCAGGAGTCCATGTCTAGCGTCTACGTAGTTTTGCGATGTCCCCGGTGTGTTGCGGGGGCCGCTCCCATCCTCGCCCAGTGCAGCCTCATCCTCCTGTAGTGTGCTATCTCTCAGGGCTTGGACCAAAGTCTCCCAAGCCGCCGCTGCGTCCAGTGCCCTATCACTCGGGTTACGGTGAGCAATCTGGTATCGGTGTGCACTGTCACAAGCGGCCCACTTCAAGAGCTCATTGGTCCATCTCCTGTGTGTGGGACCTACTCTTGCCTTCCAGTGACGTGTGATTTCCCTTTTTGGCTACAATCAGGCCCATGTCTATAAATTTACTCGTGGTTTTGTTTTTAGGTGTATGGGGGAACCAGTGTAATAATGCAAACTGCCATATCATATTGGAACGTCCTATCCGTCACCTCCGTTAAAGTATCACCTATCGCCTGCCAGTATTCCCGGAGGCCAGGGCAGGACCATAACATATGGTCCACCTCCACTCCCTCCAAAGCGCATCTCGGGCACGCCGCGGTGATTGTTCCAAAATATTTCTTGATTTTTCCTGGGGTCAAATAAGCCCTATGCAGCACGTAAAAATTGATCTGCTGAAAGCGCGCATTTCTCGTGCTGTTTCTAGCTCGCCTCACTAAACAGGCCCAAGTCGTCTCGGGGATCTCCCTGTCAAGGTCTGCTTCCCATTTGGTCTTTAGCGCCGACAGCTGTGGTAGATTTTCCCGTAGCATTCTAGAATATAAGCAAGTTACTGCTTTATAGGTTCCTGTCGCCATCATGGTGTACTGGCAGGCCATGGTCGTCTTTGGTTCCACAAGTCCCTCTTTCCAATGTGTTTGGATGGCTCTAGTCACCGCGGCGTGCATCAGGTACCCCCCTCTAGGCAGGTCATATTTTTCTTGCAGTTCCAAAAAAGGGACAAGTACCCCATCTTCGTAGAGGTCGCCCACCACTTGGATACCCCCCTCTTCCCAACTCTGCAACTGCGACCAGTCTCCGCCGCGAGGGAGTGCTGTCAGCATTCCCAAGGGTATCTCCGGGGCATATGGTTGTTGCTCTCCCGCTTGGCACTGAGACCGGTTCCAGCAAAGTCTGAACGTCCGTTCCTCGGGGGTCAGATCCCTAAGAGCAATCCTCTGCTGTAAAGCTATATAGGCCAAAACATGGCGCGGGGTGCCCTTATCTCTCTCGTTCTCTGGACCACGATATACCGTCGCCACCTCCTGCATAAAGATCTGCAGTTGGGCAGCCAAATAGTAAAGTTCAAAATCGGGGGCCGCCAACCCCCCTCATCCTTCGGGCAGGTGAGTGTCGCCAGTGCAACCCTACACCTGCTCGTCCCCCATATGTAGGAGGTCATCTGGGATTTTAGTTGGGAAAATAAGGATCTCGGTATCCAGACAGGAAGGGTGCGAAAATAATATAGGAGGCGCGGCAGGGCGATCATTTTCAATAATGAAATGCGCCCAGTGACGGTCAGCGGGAGCGTGGACCAAAAGGCCATGCAGCCCTTCAGCGCTCGTATGCATCTGCCCATATTACCCTCCAGTATGTCCGCAGCCGTGTGGTATATGTACACACCCAAATACTTCAAGCAAATGGGCTCCCACCTAAGCTCAGGACGGTGGTCGGGGGATCATGCTGTGTCCTGTCGCAGAGGGAACAGGAAGGTTTTGGACCAGTTGACTTTCAGCCCTGATAATTCTCCAAATCGCTCTAGTAGGCGTTCCGCGCCCTTCAGTGCCGTCGACCCGTTTTCCAGGAATAACAACAGGTCATCCGCATATAAGGAGATTAATTGTTGACCCCCTCTGCTATCTATGCCCCGAAAATGCTTACCCGTGCGGGCCTCAGCCGCGAGGGGTTCGATCGCCAGGGCGAACAAGAGGGGGGACAAGGAGCAACCCTGGCGGGTGCCCCGTTCCACCAGATATTGGTGTGAAACAAGGGGTCCTATCCTCACTCTAGCCACCGCCGCCGTATACAGTACTTGCATCCACTTAATATAACCTTCCCCCAGTCCAAAGTGTTCCATGGCCTTGTATAAATATTCCCACTCCAGGCTATCAAACGCCTTCTCGATATCTATCGATAGAACCAGGGGCGTCTGGGCTACCATGTGTGGACTTTCCACCAAGCGCGTAAGTCTCCTTATATTGATTGTCGTGTTTCGAGTAGGAATAAAGCCCGACTGGTCCGTGTGGACTAGGTCGGGCATGTACTGGAGGAGTCGCTCCGCTAATATGGCGCTTAATAATTTATAATCCGTGGTCAGCATGGATAACGGCCTGTAGGAGGCCGGGCGTTCGCTCTCCCTCCCTGGTTTTAGCAGTGGGATCACTAAGGCTTCAGGCATAGACTGGGGTAAATGGCCGGCTTTCCTGGCCTCATTATAGATCGTTTGTAGTCTAGGCGCTAATAAGTCCACGTACCTGCTGTAGAATTCAATAGGTAGCCCGTCCAGGCCCGGCGTTTTATTGCGGGCCATCCGTTTAACCGCCCCTCTAATCTCCCCTAGCTCTATGTCCCTTCCTAATTAGTCCGCTTGTTCCTTCTTTAAGTGTGGCAGTTGAAGGGCCGCGAGAAAGGCTTGAATGTCCCACCAGCGCGCTCCTATATAGGTTCGCGTAGTAGCTCTGAAACCTGGCCAATATGTCCATCTGGGAGTATTGCAATTGTCCCTCTTCTCCCTCGATCGCCAATATCGGGGAGCTACGTCTTGCAGGGTTGGCTAGTAATGCTCCGGCTTTGTCCCCCTCAAAGTGGGCCCGAAGCATATAAGCTTTGTGATCGAAACTGCGGGGGCGTTCTACTTCTACCGTCACTGCCTCCTTGGCTGAGTAGACCTCCTCCTGTAACTCTGGGTGCCCCGGTCTCGCTTTCTCAGCATCCCTCAGCTTAGAGTCCACCTTCCGCACACCCACAGGTTTCCCTATGCACTGCCCTCTGACTACCACTTTAAAAGCGTTCCACTCCATCGCTCTAGAAGCCGTGGATCCCTCGTTCCCCGTGAAGTACTGAGTTATACCCTCCTCTAGCTCCGCGTGAAAAAGCGGATCTTTTAATGTCTCGGGCGCAACCTACATGTCGGGACCCGCGATATCTCCGAGACCCAGTCCAGATCAATCAGCAGTGCAAATCCAGTCTCCCTTTTGTAAGGCGGTGTACGGGGGAATCTCCCAGTGGTGGGTGGGATCTATCTAGTGTTGTGTCCGCTACTGAAGTAAAATCGCCCCCAATTAGGACTGGGCCCGCTAGGAAGTGTGCTAGTGACCCCGATAGTCCCGTGAAAAAGGTCAACTGGTCCGTGTTTGGTGCGTAGATGCTACACAGCATTATGTCCCTACCCCGCAGCTTGCCCTCCACTGCCACATATCGTCCTTCAGGGTCTATTGTGTGCTTGGTCGCCTGGAACGGTGTACCTGCTCTTTTCCATATCAAAGCCCCCCTAGCAAACGCTGAGTAAGTGGTGTTAAATATCTGGCCCCTCCACCTCTTTTGTAGCGCTATCCCCTCTGATTTCGTGAGATGTGTCTCCTGCAGCAGCGCAATATGTACCCCCCTGCGGACCAGATAGGCATGTACTTTGTGCCAGCGTGCCATTGAGTGTAGCCCCCGCACATTCCAGGTGATACATCGCACCGCATTTGCACTAGTCATTGTCCCATAGTTCGTAGTATAGTCTCTTTCGCAGGTCTGTGGTGTCACGAGTGGTGGTGTCTCCCCAACTAAACTTCAAACCATCTGGCATTGTAATTCCCTCATGTTTTAGAGCCAATATTTGCCAAAAATAGATAATAACCCCAACAATACCCTCTGCCCCCCCCCCCCCCCAGAATAGGCCCCAATAACAAACCATCAGTACCCATCCAAACTAAGTCAATCCCCTTAACTTCCTGACTAATTCACGGTCGTAACCGTGAGTGCCTTAAGGGCAATCGGGGTGTGGCCTAGGTCCAAAGGTAGAGACAGCCGTCCTCCCCGCCCCCATTTGTTAGCAGCGGACTGACATCCCGGGCGATGACCCCCCACCGCAGTACCTTACAGTTCGTGAACTCTTTCCTCTGCAGGAATGTCCCCCTATCGCTTGGTGCGTATCAAATGTTCAGGATCTCCTCTGACGTTTGTGGTGTCACCAGCGGGCCCTTGGTGCTGCGTGTCTCGGATTTCTCTGACTCCGACCCCGTCTCTTTTGTCTCCGAATTCGAGCCCCGCTGTGATGGGGAGGCGCCCGATATCGACAACGATTCTACTGCCTGTAGTGCAGCCTGCTGCTCCGCCTCTGTCTGGGAAACCAATGGTTTCTTCGATCCCTGTCGTCGCCAGCGCAGCCTCTGTGATTTCCGCGGCTGCGTCCTTGTTCTCTCTCTCTCCTATTGGACTCTGGCACCGTCCGTGCCCGCTATAAAGCGGGCATGTATAAATGTTCCCCACCAATCCCAGGCATCCGCCGACGTGGGGAAGAAGTGTGTCTTGTCATCTAGGACAACTCTTAGTTTGGCTGGGAAGAGCAGGGAGTATCGAATGCCCTCGGTTCGCAGTTCGCGTTTGATGGATAAAAAGGAGGCTCGCAGTTTCTGCGTCTCGAATATGTAGTCTGGGAATAGGGTCACTTTACTGTTCGCTACTTGGAACGGCCCTGCATCGCGGGCCCTATGAAGCAGAAGGTCCCTGTCCTTGTAGTGCAGCAGTTTGGCCACGACTGGTCTCGGGGGTAGACCAGGCTTGGGGGGCCTAGCCGGGATACAATGAGCTTGTTCCAGGGTAAAGAATGGCGATAGGCCTTCCGGCGCCACCGTGGTCTTCAGCCAATTGTCCAGATACCCAATCATATCTTCCCCCTCTGATTTTTCCGGCAGACCTACTATCCGAACGTTACTGCGCCGGCTTCTATTTTCGGCATCCTCGGCCCTCCTTTCCAACGTTTGTATCCTCCCCAGGGCGTCCGTGAGCCTTTCTTCCATGTTTTTGTGGGCTGGGGCTAACACCTCCATAGTGTCTTCCACCTCTTTGACTCTATCTTTGAGTTTGTCGTGGTCCGCCCTCAGGAGTCCCAACCCCGATACCACCTGCGCAATATCGTGTTGCAAAGCGTCTCTAGTTGCCGCAATAGCCTCTAGGATGCGGTCCTGAAGATGCTGCAGGTCCGAGGGTCCCGCCGGGCCACCCTCCGACAACTCCGGGGTCGCAGCTCCCTCGGTTTTTCCTTTATTTTTCACCATGGTGTAAGGTCAGGTCTTGCACCAGTATCCATGAGCTGTAGTGGCGTCCTTCCGGGCTCAATATCGTGTGTCACATCCACCCCAGTGTATCAGCTCCGCAGTCAGTCCACCACCAGGGGGGTCGTATTCAGCTCCGTCCCCAGATGGGGCTCCACGGGCTCCCCTCTACCCTCAATCCGCGTCTTCCTCGTTCTTGCAGCCGATTTGGCTGCGGGGCTCCCCCTCCAGCTCCTCCGGGATTGAGTAGTCCGCTCACGCACACCCACGGGTCTGTGACCTCATTCGTCAGTGTTAGGGAAAGGATTCCAGGGCTTAGGTCTTGCCCTATCCATGGCGAGATCTCGCTCCTTGGCGGGGTCTTCTCAACAGCTCAGTCCGCTCCGCCCCAGGGCCATCCAGCGGATCAGAGGCCACTCCGCGGTCGTCCTCAGCCCAGGCTGGCTGCACGGATCCCCGTCCTCGCTCAGTGTGCTCTCGAGAAGACAGATAAGCTCCTAATATTTCCGCCTGGGACCCTAGATTCCTTCAATGTCCCCAAGTACGGACGAGGGTCCGCGAGTCGCCGCTGGAGACCCAAGCAGCAAGCCCCTCCATCTAAGTTGCAGTGCAGGGCCCCCTCAAAAGCCTCCACCTTCCGGTTCTTGCTCCCTGCTCCTTTCCGTAAGGTCCGGTGTAGGGCCCTTTGCGGTCAGCCTTTACAGCTTTTCCGCTCGGTCAGCAGCGTTAGCTATTCCGCCCTACCCTCCGATCCCCGCGGGGCGGCCGCAGTTCTCCAGATGTCTCTCAGGACCCCCTGCCGGCCCAAGACAAAGCCGCTCGATGGGGCGAGCAGCAACCCTCCGGGGGCGGTCGCCTCACGCCTTCGATTCCTCCATCTCCTGCAGCCCCGGGCAGGCCCTTCACCCTCACGCTCGGCGGTGGAAGCTGCCGGATGCTCCCAGCGGCTGGGTTCGGCGTGCAGTCTCCTCCCCGGTCACAGAGCAGGCCGGGCGCTGCGCCGCCTCCTGGGCGTCTCCCGCCGCGGCTCTCACCTCTCAGCCGCACGGGGACAGGCGGCGCTCCAGTCGCACTGTCAGCGGGCTAGGGATCAGTTGGGCTGCTACTGCATTTGCACCTCAGGAGTCCTCCGTGCCTCTTGCCACCATCTTGACTCCTGGGTCCCAGCCTGGTCCAAGCCGAAGGTCGGAGGATCTCTCAGGGGCCTCAGGGCTCGCCACAGCGTTGTCAGATCACTCGCTCTGCGGATCGGTCGCTTCTCCCCGTCCGCTTGGCTTCCGAAGAGGCGCCTCCCAGTCAGATGCGCTTCTCAGTCTCTCCCGGCATCCGAGACGTCCGCCATTTTGCGCACCTCTGCGTTCCGACTTGCGATCGCCTTTTTCGCCGCTGGTAGGTTAGCTCACCGCTCCACTGATCGCACCGAGGGTGCAGTTCAGGTTCACACTGCCTCTGGTTTGCAAGTGAAGGTTCCTGCGGGCGTCACCGCACCGTTTTGCAGGAGAAATGCGGGGATCTGGCTCGGAGCTCTGAGCTCACGCCGCCATTCCCTTCGGCTCCGTAGCCACGCCCCCCCTTGTAATCACACTATATCTTTAGATGTTAACAAAGACAACCATTCCATATTGGACTTTTTTTGGTTGTAGCCAGCGATATTCTAAGAAATTACCGCAACAGACCCTAAAGTGTTCTCTTGATGTGTCGATGTCTGAGACAAATTCGGACTGTCCATCTGTAAATGTAAATGTACAGGAATTTATATAGCGCAAATCACCAAGCGGTTTCTAAGCGCTTGCTTAGGGAACCCGTCCTGGTATTCCCCTGTGAGATAACCCCGGCAGGGTATCCGCAAGGTGAAAGCCAGGGATCCCGCCGCGAGGGGCCGTTATGGAGATTAAGCAAGCTATTGCCCAGAGTCGCAGAGTGTGAACCCGGGAATCGAGTAGGCATCGGAGCGAGAATTGTCGAGTCCATGGACAGTTTAGGACTCAAGACCCCCGCCGAGCCGGGAATTGAACCCTGGTCCCGGGCTGACCTCTGCTTCCAGGTCTGCCTCCTCTAACCAGTGAGCCACACTTCTCCACGTACTTGGGTACTTAGTTGTGGTTGAGAAATTACAGTAGGGACAGTGGGCATAGAAGACCCATTTTGCATTGCTATATCACCAACACCATTAGCTATTGGGCTCTGCTCATCCAGTCAGTCACATATAGGCATGCCTTCCAGTGCAGCAAATCTATTACTAAGAGGTAAAGGTGAAACTGAGGGAGGAAGAGACTGGTTAAACGGAAGACAAAAGGCCTTCCGGGCATTATGTACTCTAAGAGGTGGCTGGAGTGAGAAATAAGGTTTGTAAAAGAAACCCAATGGGAGGGCACATATTTCAGAATAGAATTTTGGATTACTTGGTAACATAGTTAATAAATCACCCACTATATGATGGTTGTTAAAATTTAGTATAATGCAATCACCTTTGATAGTCTTGGGAGCTCTTCCTACCTAATTAACCCTCCTGATCTGTTTATACACATTAACGTTTTTGCCTATACAGTTAGAAAGCCAATGCCGAGATTTATGAATAAACTGCTCTGTGGATTCTAATAGATTTGCTTTCCGTTCAGGAAAATTAACTGGGATTATGGCATACTGGCAGGCCGCTGACGGGAGATCTAACCTTCCTTTGGAATTCTCAGCCTCTGCTAAATGCTAACCCCCTTCCCGAGCAAGAAGGTGGAGCTCCACCCTATAAGAGGGTAGAGGTTGTAGACGTATTAACATAGGGTTGGGTGTTCATAGGCCCATTAGATCCTTGAGGTTCGCCATGTGACCTAGTGCAGACCGTATTATCTATGTTAGTTTGGGTCGGGATCTGATGCTGATTATTATGTGTAGTAGCTCTCAACTTTTTAGCTGATTCACAAACAGAACCCGACAAATGAGTAGACAACCCTGTTGCTTGTCGTAGGTCGAAACTTCCCATTTTATCAATCACCACAGGAGTCACCCTACCTGGCTGTGGAATCAACCTCGCATCATCTATTAGCTCACTAGTATTTGGGGAGGCTTGGTTTAATAAGTAAGAGGCCTCTAAGGAAGATAACTGTTCCTCTATTTGGGTTAGTTTATACAATATAGGGTTTAAAGGTACAGTCACCAAAGTCTATTCTTTTTAACAAGTCAGAGTCATGAACGTGGTCATTACCCAAGTGGGGTTGATTAATAATTTCCTTATGGCTTATAGCTCTAGTAGATCTTGAGTGTAAAGGAAGTCCTGAATCCTATTCCTCGTTTCCAGTGCTTTTCTCTGTGCAAACCCTTTTCAATGTTTTTTCCTTTAAAGGCCCACCTCCCTTTCTCTTCCTAGTCCTTGGCTCTGGGTAGTTATTCCCCACTTGGAGAGACGTTAACTGCTCCTGAGTGGCTTTACAACGTTCAGATGTGGTGTCAGCAGATGAGGATACATTCGGCTTTGGAGCTATAGTGGTGCTGGACTCACTTATTGATTGCCCAGAAATCAGGTGATCAGTACCTAAGGCTCCTCGACCTAGAGAAGAACGTTTTAGCGCAATAAGTGAATCCAAGGAAAGCCTTTTCTCAGTTACCTCAATTTCATGAGCAAGGACAGATTCAGCCCTTGTTAAGATTGCATCCAGAGTCCCAGAAGCTCCACCCCCTTGCTTTTCCTTATAACCCCTTCTTTTGCTCATTTTAATCCTCAACGGGAGATTACCAGTTATGGCATACAAACATGATCAACGCTAGTCAAAGGGTTGGACCTCCAGTAGATTAAAAAAGAGATCAACAGTACCTTTTTCCTCCTCTGTCCCGACATACAGGTGTAAAGGGGGGGTGGCCCAGGCAGCCTCCTCCGGGCGCGGCCCGGGCACGACCGCGCGTGTCTCGCGCTGCATGAGCCCTGGGCTGTATTTATGCGCCTCCGGGCGCAGATGAATGACAGCAGCGCCTCCTGGGAGATGGCGTCCTCTCCACGGCCCCTTGCAGGAAGAAAGTGCTGCGTGCTCACCCCCGGCAGGAGAAAAGTGCGGCGTGCCTTGTCCTCCAACAACAGTAAAGTGCTGTGTGTGTTAAGAGCATCCTGCCCCGTGGGAGCCCTGGCTGTATTTATGCGCCTTTGGGCGCGTCTGGATGACAGCAGCGCCTCCAGGCGCTGCGCCTTTTGGGAGATGGAGTCCTCTCCGCGGCCCCTTGCAGGAAGAAAGTGCTGCGTGCTCACACCCTGCGGGAGAAGAGTGCGGCGTGCCTTGGCCTCCAACAACAGTAAAGTGCTGAGTGAGAGCGTCTAAACAACTGGGTTTACTCAAGTCAATATGAACACATATAAATCAACAGGAACTTTCTTTTGTAAAGAGGCATTATGCTGACAGAAAGGAAGCATCAACCCTTGCTGAAATAGGCAAATCCCTACTTAAATACAGAAAAACAGCAGATTGGGAGGTTAAATATTTGGACAAGTATGCACAGACTTAAAGACAGTGCAGGAGAGAGGCCAGGTATAATATTGGCTTATGGACTTGATACAGACAAAATTCAATTTGACAATCCGATTTAGGCATGGTAGTTTGGCCTGCAATTGCAACACAATACTTCTGGAGATTGTGGATGTTTATACTGATCTCTATGGGCCAGATGTAGGTAATTTCCATTTACCGATTCGAAAATACTGACTCATACCGAATCGGTATTCCTGAATCGGTAAATGGCATGTAGCTAAAAAATCGGTAAAAGTTACTGACTCGGTATGACTCGGTAAGCCAATTCGGAATTGACCAAGTCGGTAAAATCCGAGTCGGTGAAACCCAAGCAATCCTATGGGCCACATTGCCCATAGGAATGAATGGGATTCACCGAATCGGAAAATCCTGATTCGGATTTCACCGACTCGGAATTTACCGATTCGGTAATTACCGATTTGGGAGTTTGAAACACGCCATGTGAGCCTGTCAACCAATCAGGGAGACCCTACACACCCCACAGCCAAGGCCCTGTGAATCCAACCAATGAGAGAGAAGCACCCCACCCCAGTACCTGGGAGTGGCCACACCCATGCAGGTGGAAACCAACTGAACAAACAAATCTGCAGAGGAGAGAGGAGCAGAGCATCCACAGGCAAGCCGACTGACAGAATGGAGGCACAGGAAGGACAGAAGGATGCTGGTGAGAGGAAAAGGAAGCTGAAGTTCAGCCCAGAGGAACTACAGGTGGCTGTGGATGAAATTGTTAGCCACTACAGCCAAATATTTGGGAGGCAGTCTCTGCATGTTGCAGAGACTGTGAAGAGGAACATCTGGCTAGCTATTCAGGGCAAAGTGAATGCCATAGGAGTCACCCACCGGGACATTGAGGACATCAAAAAGCGGTGGTATGACTTGCACATAGTGACCAAGAAGAAGATTGCAGGACTGAAAAAGGATGCAGGTGTGACTGGAGGTGGCAGGAGCAGAGCCCCAAAACTGACACCAATAGAGGAGCAAGTTGCATCCACCATGGAGTCTGAATGCATCCATGGGATAGGAGACCTGGATAGCACAGCGAAAGCAGCCAAGAAACAAGGTAAGAGGCATGTACCCACATGCACCCACAGCTATCCCAACCCTGCACCCCACTGTGTACACACATGACACAGCAGGAGAGGTCAGATTTTGTGGCAGCAATGCATCATGGTAGACGTAGTCATGTACACACAGATGCAAAGTACACCACACATGACTCAGCAAGGCATGCCACACACATCCCCAAACAAGCAATGTGGACTGTGCAAAGGTGTGCAGACCATTTAATTAAGAAACACACACAGACAAACAACAGCATTGACCCTATGTCAATTTCATTCCACAGGAGACTCGTCACGCAGTTCTGCACCGCCGAGGGAGGAGAGGGCAGCACCAACTAAAAGAGGGGAGAAAGAAAAAAGGAAAAGTCGTCACAGCGCAGGAGAAGGTGGAGACAACCCTACCCAGGACCCCTCATCACCAGACCCACCCACTACACCTATCCCAATGTCCCCTCTGTTGTTTGGGTCTCCTGACCTCACAAACACGCCCATGCCGGGAGGGGAAAGTAGCCAGGCGGAGCCCCCGCTTTGGATCCTGCAGACCTCTGATTCAGAGGATGAGGAAGATGTCCCCCAGAAGAGTGCGCCAGTGCCTGACAGGCCAAGACCAACTATGTCTGCAGGCTCAGCGCGCACTACTGTCCTTGGCAGGAGGGCACGTGATGGTGGGGAGGGCCAGGATGGGGAGAGCGTGTTCTGTGGGCTGGAGGGCACGAGGGTGAAGGTTCAACGCCAGCAGGCTAAATCACTGCAAGCCATGCAGCGGCAGGTGCGCAGTTTGAGTGCAACAATGTCCAACATGGACAAGGGCATAACCCAAATGGCTACTAGCCTGCACCTGATAGCACAAGGGATCTCTGACATATCAACATACATGGGAGTCCTCTCCGACAAGCTTGACAGGGAACATTTCCAGCGTGCCAGGGAACGGCAGTACATGCGCCAACAGACCAAGGCCATGAATAGGTTCGCTGCCAACACAGCTCTCCTCTGCTCCATCTCAATGCAGGAAGCAATAGAGCACTGCTGCACTGACTTAACCCGGGGCATGGATAGAGTGACCTCTGCAATGGAGCAGATGTTGACCTCAAACCTAGGCACTGCTGGTGACACGGGTGTGGAGTAGACTGAGGGGTCAACCAGCAGGAGTGGCTCCAGTACACCTGTCCAGGAGGTGCGCAGGAGCGGCAGGCACAGCCATGCAGAGTCAGGCACCAGCAGGGAACCTGAAGGACAGGCACCTAAATCCCGCAATGTAGTGCGAGGACGCAAGCTCTGAACTATGCAGGGGACTGACTCTACTGCACACAGTGACAGCAACTGAGTATGTGCAGCCAGTGACATTGACGTACAGTCATGTGACCATCATGAAGTAGTGCAGAATAAACTACTCATGTCCTGAAGTATACCTGTGTGTGTGTCATACTTTACCTAGAAATATCGTTGTGTAATTTCAGTCCGTCTCAATCTGCCATCTAGTGCGGCTGGCCCTGTTGCCTGGGGCTCTGCATGCTCTTGGTCCTCATCTATGTTCTCATGATGTGTCAACTCCACCTCTGTGCCTTCCTTCGTAGCAAGATTGTGCAATATGGCACAGGTCACTATACTTTTGCAACACAGGAGGGGGGTGTACTGTCGCACACCTCCACTTTTGTGAAGGCAACGGAACCTGCTCTTCAGGAGTCCAAAGGTTCTCTCCACAACATTGCGGGTGGACCTGTGTGCAACATTGTATCGCCTTTCTGCTCTGTTGGTTGGGTTCAGGTACGGTGTCAGCACAAAGGAACGCAGGGCATATGCACTATCACCTGGGAGAGAACGAGAGGTACATGAGTTTCATACACATTTCACATAGAGCTGAGATCCATTTCAGGGTGTGTGCAACATATTTACCTAGCAGATAACCATCTCCAAAATCGCCATTCAGTAGCCGTGTGTATATTCCACTGTTCTGGAATATGTAGGAGTTGTGCGTGCTCCCTGGAAATTTGGCAACTATGTCGGTGATGATGTTCCCTGCATTGCATATCACCTGCACGTTGATGGAGTGCGTAGACTTACGGTTTCTGTATATGTGTTCCGTGGCTGCAGGTGGGCATAGGGGAATGTGGGTGCCATCAATGCAGCCTATCACATGCGGGAAGTGAGCCAGTCGATACAAGTCTGTTTTAGTTTTGGCAAGTTCCGCAGGTGTGTCAGGGAACTGTATGTAGTGTCCCATTCTCTGAGTCATGACATCCAGGAACTTCCTGAAGAAACGGGACAGACAGCTCTGGGATACACCTCCTACTGCAGCTATCACACTCTGGTAGCTCCCAGAGGCAAGCAGGTGTATGCTGCACAGCACCTGGACATGGGCAGGAATGGCGTGGGCCCTGGGTGTTGGATGATTCAGGTATGGGTAGAGGTCCCTTATTAGGTCCATGATGGTATTGGGGTGCAGCCTGTACCTCTGGAGTATCTCAGGCTCAGTCAATTGGAACAGAGTGATCCTCTGCCTGTACACCTGCTCCTCCCTTTGCCATACCCTCAGTCCTGCTGCCTGTAGCCTTCGCCTCCTCGCTATCACATAGAGTGCAGCCATTTTGACTGGAGGGTTGCATTTTGGGAGCCTTTTTTTGCATCCACATGGTTACCACCTTTCAGTCCATGGTAAATACCGACTCCGAAATACCGAATTTCGATGAATTCGGTATTTTTGGCCTTTCCTACATCTCGATGGGCATGTTTTCCGATTCCTTATTTACCGATTCGATGTATGCCGACTAGGTAATTTTCCTATCGGTGAATACCGATTCGGTAAATATGAACTCGGAGAATTCCGAGTCGGAATTTTTCCGATTGATATTTACCGATTCGGTATTTTTTTTGCACCTACATCTCTTTCTCGCTATACCGGTCGGTAATGGCCGATTTTGGGCCGTTACCGACCGGTATTTGGCGACCTACATCTGGCCCTATATATTGAGGATGTTGTTAGACTACAGATAAACTGCAGAATATTTACAAGTGTTTGCCTAACACAGGGGACTTTTCTTTGATCCTCGTGATATAGCCAAAATCAAAGATACCATAGACGCTGGAGGTAAGGCACCAGGTTCTGATGGCCTTACATGAGTATTAAATGAGTTACTGACTCCACATTTTTCAAAGGTATAAATTAAAGCACTAGATATTGCCCATCTTCCTTCTGCCATTTAATAAGCTCTTATAATGGCACTGATGAAACCTGGAAAGCATGACATACCTCGTTACTTGTGTGGTTGGTTGAATCTGCTAAATCTGAATCACAGATATCTAGCAAGTTATAGCAAAACAGAATTAAACTGATTGTCTTGGACTACAAAGGATTTATTACGCATGGAGTAGAAGGCGGTTGCAACTTTCCTAGGAACTGAGAAAGTATTTGATCAGCTCGAATGGCCATTTCTAATGACAGTGTTACTAAGAATGGAGCTAGATCCCTATAGGTAGATCTGGTCACGTTGTTCTATGCTAATTCAAGGAGTAAAGTCCTCAATATTGATAACATGTCCATACTTTTTTATATTAGTAGGGCGAGGCAGCAGGAATCACCCATATCACATATGCTAGCATTGGAGCCTAGAGATGTCAGCTTAGCGAGTCTCAATGAATGTCATTTCTAGGCATGTATCACTATAGGCAGATAACATTATTTTATTTAAAAACATCCTGTAATCAATTAGATTTTTCAGATTGTGTGCAATAATGATTAACTGGGGAAACCCCCAAACATACCCACTCAACCCTGAAGTGAAGCAGCCAAAGATTGCATACACTTTATGCTGGCTTAATTTGGTAAAGTACCTTGGGATCTACGTGCACAGAGATAAAGGGGCAGCAGTGCAGGACAATTAAGGACTGACAGTGAAGAACCGGGTTGCATAGGTGGTCTGATGAATTAAAATACCATTGCATTGGGCACGTAGAGTACATTTAATCACAGTAGTAGAGTTCCCAAAAGTGTACAATTATTTACTAACATTTTTTTATTCCATCATATTTTTGTACCATTTCTTTCCTAGATTATGATCTGTATTATTCAGGTTAGTATGGACTGAGAAACATACCAGATGTTTAGGGAAATTCGAACTTTACTACATATGATATGGGAGGTTATTCAATCACAAATGTAAAAAGGTATTACTAACTTGCTCGATCACTTTACCACTTATTGGTCTCACCCAGCTTCTCATATGCCTCTTGCAGTGGTGAGGAATCAGGCTCGCTTTCAACAATCTCAGCAGTTAAGTTGCCTAAGCCTACCACCTTTATTCAGACAAACACTGGGCAATGTGATAGATGGACTGGAAAGAGGTCATATGTAGTTGTACCCACCTGCTTTATCTCTTCCTAATAAGCATCTGCTATTCTCAAGCAGGATAAAGCAATAACTGAAATACTGGCATGCAGGGTTAGCATTCACAATAATGAAGATGATGAAATGCATTCCACTCATCAGGTTTTGAGATTCCAAGTAATATATCAGGTTTAAAGAGTCTTACATGAATTTAGTATAGCCAGCCTGCAAATTATGAGATGCTTATCTGGGCATGGAACGAAAAATGCTGTTAATGGTACTGTGCACAGAAAAACTTTGTCTATGAACTATCAACACAAACTTAAACATTTGAAATGTGTAAATCAAGTTTATTACAACCTGGTACTTCTTCCCAGATTTGACCCTGCAGTAAGCCTAGAACACAGGTGTTCACATTTGTATGAGGAATCTTTCTTCATTTATTCATTTAGCAAGGCTGGCCCTAGGAATCGTTGATTTCTGGAAATGTTGTGACAGGTATGATGTCTATAATTTCTAAGGCTTCTAGATTTCTCGCCTCCGTTATTGCTTTTCAGCTTTAGGGTTGATATTCCATGTTTGACCAGAACAGTAAAGCTCTGCTGTTGCTCATCTAAGGGAAACCCTGACAAGTGTACATAACTGGTTAAAAAGCAATGGCTCAGATTTGCCAACCCAGCAATCAAATTTGCTTCACACAACAAGCTCACAATGAAATGCAAGATAAACACAGTTGCTTCAGCCTGCTTCCACTATTCATCTAATCGGTAAGATTTTGAGATGGCTCCTCACAAGTAGAAGGCGAAAAGTCACACAAGCACTCATTACCAGCCGATTTGACTACGGTAACGCACTTTATGTAGGCACCTCCACTGAACTCATACAAAGACTCCAGATCATCCAGAAACAGCGGTCACTCATCCTTGGCCTTTCCAAAAAGTCACATCTCCACCATCTGAAGGACCCTCGTACAGAAGAGATGCCAATTCAAACTTCTCACCCATGCTCACCCATTTTAAACGCACACTGTGAATTGTGACTAACCCTTTTGACACAGTTTATTCTATTATTTGACCGCTACTAAGATTTAGGATATCATGGTCGTGTGTATCGGCTGATACAGGGCCTCTTAGTAATGGCCGATCCCTTTACATAACTTCCTGAGCTGATCCCGGTGGGTATGTCTGCCTGCCACCTCATTGGCCAATAACGAATCACGTGCACCGGAACGGTTTCTTTTCCAGTGTCACCGCGATTCTCTCCAATGATCGTGAGGTTTCCCACGCACTACGAGGACCCCCATTGAGGACCCGTACTCATCTATCTACTGGTAAGTGGACCCTGTGTGCTCCTGTGGAATATTGTCCAAACAGTAAATTTTCTCAGGCGCTGAGCAACTCATATTGTCTTTACAGAATTGCCCGATTATCTGCGCCCCGTACTAGCGGCCATCGGGTAAGTTTTGAGTTGCTTGGAGAACCAATATAGATAATTCTTACTTGCACGCTCTGTTTCATCTTATGGTTTTATTTTGGTTCCAGGAGTGGCCAATTCGTAACTATCTTGCGCATCTCTGAGCCTACTCCGGCGCTCCCGGGCAAGCTCAACATTACTTCGGTATCCGTGAGGTGAACGGTCACTCTACTAATTTGCAACCTACAGGGCACACAATCTACCATTTCTATACCGGTATACCATTAGGATTATTACCGCCTTGCAATCTGGCCATTTAATTAATGGTTACGCGTTTGTGCATACTATTGCTGACTACGTCCTGTACACACGTGGTTTCCCTCTCCTATCACCTTCCATAATTTATGTGCACAGCCGAAATTGGTTATTGTGTGCTTTACTAAAAACACGCTCCTACTCTCTAGTGTTGTCATGCCCTTTTTTGCATGTACAGCCGATTTAGTTTCTTACTAATTTTGGGTTATGTACTACACTTACTATTGGCATCCTGTGGCCAGACAGCATAGATCTTATTGCTAGCATTTGATGGTCAAAATGTCATATATGTGTCTAATTTTCTGTTCATGTTTTTTTCCTCTTCCCCTTCTCTAATCTCCTTTTAATTATGTATTTTGGCAATATAACCCCAGTGTGGGCATTCTGTATATATATAATTGCTAGGCAATCTTGTTTTGTCCTGAAGATGAACCTTGAATTAGAATAGGGTTCGAAACGTCGTCGACTTTTATACACTAAATGCTTATTTATCTTGTGATACTATTATTTTCATATGTGTATATTTTGGATTGTCTGTGTATAATTTATGATATTCAGACTGCCGTAATTTGCCTAAGACTCCCCTGTTTGTTCCTTCCCCGAGTGTGTTAGTTTGGCACCGGCTGGTGTCCCACTTGTATCACACCTAACTTTTATGCACTTTATACATTGAAAATTAAACTGTCCGGCTGGACATTGGATATAGAACTATTGAGTCTATATTTATTGGAATTCATTGTTCTTTGGTCTACGGACATTGTTTTTGTTAATATATAATCACCCAAGGTCCCTAGCTTATCGCGCCTTTGGGTACCCTTGTTCTCTAAACTACAAGGCACTCCACAACATCGGAGCCCCTACATGAACCAGTGTCTGACCTTCCACCAACCCAAGAGAAGCTTTCGCTCCACACACTTGTTCCTTACAAATACACCATTTATCCGCCGCACCTGCACTGGAGGATGCTCCTAATATCTTGCCGCCAGATCCTGGAACTCCCACCCTCTCCACCTACGCATTGCCCCGTCGCTGACCACTTTCGGGAAGGAGCTCACGACCTGGACCTTCAACCGACAAGGCTGATCAGCGCCTAGATACCCCCCCGTGCGTTGATTAGTACCACTCTTTAAGTACTGATTGATTGTGTTGTGCAAGGAAAAAAACAGCTCAGAGCCATATTTACTAAGATTGTTCTGTAGCTTCTGTCATTCTTTGTGCTGGCGCACAAACAGGGTGCCTCGTGCAACGCACAGCTTCACTGCATGGTACGAAGTGTTAACTGTCTAGTATAGGATTTGTACTGGAAGCATACACTTTCACTTTGAATTCCTAAATTCTGAAGGAACCCACGCACCTGATGTGTGCTGTGCACTGCAGCACACATGCAAAGCTTTGTTTTTTCCCCCAAGAAACAAACACATTTCCCTTTGCCTACCTCTGGTTCCAGTAGGCATTTGTTTTTGATACAAACCCCTCACTTCATTAGTAGATCAAGCTTTAAGTCAAAACCTACGGGTATTTGCAATGATCCACCCAGTAATGCCCGTTTAATGCAAAGTGATATAAAGCAGCCCAAAGTGTTTTTGAGATGAGAAAAAGGCATCTTTCCAATGCAAAGTACAATGGAAGGCTTTGCGTCACTTTCTACCAGGACAAATCCCTAGTAAATCTGGGTTAAAGTGCTCTGTAATTACTCTTCTAAAGCATATTCAACCTTGCCACTATTTATCGCTTATGCATGGGGCATATGTATTCTCCATTCAACATATCTTAAAGATTGTGATACTGCAAACTAAGTGAAAGAGTTGCTGTTGGATGACAAAAGCAAGTTAATTAAATATCTGACTCAATAACACTAATGATTTATATATGTTGGAAAACTATGACATAAAAGGAATATGCTACTTACCAGTATCCATCTGTTCTTGGCATAGAGGGCTGCAGAGTGGTACATTTATGAATAGATCGCCATCTGGTGTTGGGCTCGGATGATTGCACTTGTTTTTCTCTTGGAGAAGTCTTTTGTCGTCACGAGACTGGTGACTCCTTTGGGTGCTAGTGCGCATGGGCATCGGCTCCATCCTTAGATTGTTTTGCCATAGTAGGGTTAGATGGAGTAGTATGATAGAATACAGATAGACATGCCCATGTAAGTGTATCTAAATAAGATAGTGTTGGAACAGACACAGGTTTCCGGGGAGGCTGGGAGGGCATGTACCACTCTGCAGCCCTCTATGCCAAGAACAGATGCATACTGGTAAGTAGCATATTCCGTTCGAGGCATAAGGGCTGCAGATGGTATATTTATGAATAGACTATACAGCAGTTATCTCCCTAGCGGTGGTCACCAGTGTCTGTTGCAACAGTCTGAAATAAAGTTTTTAGTACAGCTTGTCCCACTCTAGCCTGTTGTGTTGCCTGCACATCTACACAGTAGTGTTTTGTGAAGGTATGCGGTGTGACCCAGGTAGCTGCTTTGCATATGTCATCTAGAGGAATGTTTCCTAAGAATGCCATAGATGCTCCTAGTTTACGTGTAGAGTGAGCTCTGGGAGGGACAGTTAATGTCCTCTTTGCTTTTAAGTAGCATATTTGTATACATTTTACAATCCACCTGGCAATGCCTGCGTTAGAGATAGGATTGCCCTTATTTGTAGGAGAAAACGCTACAAATAGTTGTTTTGTCTTTCTGAAAGTTTGTGTTCTTTCTATGTAGTACAATATCGCCCTTTTGACATCTAATGTATGTAGGGCCCTTTCTGCTACCGTCTGTGGTTTTGGAAAGAAGACTGGTAGTTCCACTGGCTGATTGATGTGGAATGCTGAAATTACTTTAGGCAAGAATTTTGGGTTTGTTCTAAGAACCACTTTATTTTGGTGTAACTGCAGAAATGGTTCTTGTATTGTAAATGCCTGCAATTCACTTACTCTTCGGAGTGACGTAATAGCTATAAGAAAGGCCACCTTCCATGTGAGGAATTGTATTTCACATCTATGCATAGGTTCGAAAGGTGGTCCCATTAGTCTGGTAAGTACTATGTTGAGATTCCAGACTGGGGAAGGCGGTAGTCTTGGTGGAATGACTCTTTTGAGGCCTTCCATGAAAGCTTTTATTGCTGGTACTTTAAACAGGGAAAGATGCTGTCTGTTTTGTAGGTACGCTGCTATAGCTGCAAGATGTACTCTAATAGAGGTGTAGGCAAGGTTACATTGCTGCAAGTGTAGTAGATAGCAAATAATCTCTTTAGTGGATGCGTCCAGAGGGTTGATGTTGTTACTGTTACAGTATACAGCAAACCTTTTCCATTTTGCTGCATAGCATGCTCTGGCGGTAGGACGTCTTGCTTGCTTAATGATTTCCATACAGTTTGGAGGTAAATCTAAGTATCCAAATTCTATGACCTCAGGAGCCAGATCGCTAGGTTCAATTGTTTGGGATCTGGGTGCATTATTTCTCCATGGTTCTGTGTAAGGTGCATGGGTAATAATCTTAACTTTTGATGTAGCACCTGTGAGAGTTGCAGTAGCGTGGTGAACCATGGCTGTCTTGCCCACGTGGGTGCTACTAGTATCATTGTCATTGAATGTTGTTGCAGTTTCCGAACCACTAATGGAATTAGTGGGAGAGGGGGAAAAGCGTAAGCAAATTTGTTGGACCAATTTATCCATAGCGCATTGCCCTGGGACAGGTGGTGTAGGTATCTGGATGCAAAGTTTTGGCATTTTGCGTTCTGATGAGTGGCGAAGAGATCTATCTCTGGTTGTCCCCATCTTTGGAAGAATGGCTGCAGTATTTGGTTGTGCAGTTCCCATTCGTGTATTTGTTCTGACTCTCTGCTTAGGATGTCTGCTATCTGATTTTGAACTCCTGGTAGGTGTTCGGTAACAGATAGATCTTTTGAGGAATGGCCTATCTCCAAATGTCCTGTGCTAGTTTGGATAGTTGGAGAGAGTGTGTCCCCCCTTGTTTTTGAATATAATACATTGCAGTCATGTTGTCTGTTCTGATCAGGACTGCTTTGTTGAGGATTTGCATTTGAAAAGCTTTTAATGCTAGAAACACTGCTAGTAGTTCCAGATAATTGATGTGCAGTCTTTTTTGCTGTACACTCCATTTTCCCTGCACTGTATATTTCTCCATATGTGCTCCCCATCCGGTGAGCGATGCATCCGCTGTTAGTATCACTTGTGGAATCGGTTCTAGGAACGACCGCCCCTTGGAAATGTTTGTTGTGTTCCACCACTTCAGAGAGCGATGTGTGCGGTCGTCTACCAACACCAGATCTGTAATCTGACCTTGAGCCTGATTCCACTGTGTCGCTAGACATTCTTGCAGTGGACGCATTTGTAGTCTGGCATATGGTATTAGCAGTATGCAGGAGGACATCATCTCTAACAGCTGCATGAACACTCGCGCTGTTAGTGAGTGTTGTGGTTGAAATCTTTGGATCAACGTGATCATTGTTTGGATCCTGATTGGATTGGGGTATAATTTGGCTTTTTCTGTGTCTATAGTAGTCCCTAGATATTGTTGAACCTTGTTTGGTTGTAGGTGGGATTTTGTGTAGTTCACCGTAAACCCTAGCTGGTGCAGCAATTGAATGGTCTTCTGTGTGTTTTGAAGACATTCTTCCTGTGACTTGGCTTTTATTAGCCAATCGTCCAAGTAAGGGAAGACATGTATTTGTTGTCTTCTTAGGTGTGCTGCAACTACTGCTAGGCATTTTGTGAACACCCTTGGTGCTGTTGTGACCCCAAACGGAAGGACTTTGAACTGATAATGTTGTCCTTCTACTACAAACCTGAGGTATTTTCTGTGGGCTTTGTGAATTGGGATGTGAAAGTAAGCGTCTTTTAGATCCAGTGTAGAAAGAAAGTCCCCTTTCTTCAGTAAAGGAAGTACTTGTTGGAGTGTGACCATGTGGAAATATTCCGAGTTTATGTATGCATTGAGAGGTCGGAGGTCTAAAATTGGTCTTGGAGACACGTCTTTTTTGGGAATTAGGAAGTATTGACAGTATACTCCTGTCCCCTGCTGATGTTTTGGAACCTTCTCTATAGCATGCTTTTGTAGCAGTGATAGTACTTCCTGTTTTAACAATGTCAGATGATCTTGACTCATTGGACGCTGTCTGGGGGAGATGTTTGGTCAGGTAGCTGTGAGTTCTAGGCAATAACCATGTTGGATAATTTGTCTCACCCACCTGTCTGACGTGATGTTTTCCCAGACAGGTAGGAACTGTGATAGACGTACCCCGACCGGTGTTATATGGTCTGGGGGGAGTTGTATTAAGTCACTGTTTTGGGGTTGGGGAGTTGCGGTTGTTATTATTTCCGCGACCTCTACCCTTGTTGTTGTTACCTCTGTAACTGCCTCTTGAATTACCTTTGGGTGATGTTGGTGTAAAAGAGGTTGTATTCTTTGACCCCCCCTCTATAGGTGGACCTACGAAAGGAACCCCTTTGAGTTGGCTGTTGTAATGCTCCCATTGATTTAGCCGTTTCTGTGTCTTTTTTTATCTTTTCTAAAGTCTCATCTGTACCTGAGCCGAAAAGTGTTTTTTGATCAAAAGGTTGGTTCAATAAAGATGTTTGTACTTCTTGTTTGAACCCTGAGACCATAAGCCATGCATGTCTTCTTAACATGATACTGGTGTTGATGGATCTTGCTGCAGTGTCTGCAGCGTCTAAGGCGCACTTAATGGAAGTGTTGGTTATTATCCTCCCTTCTTGTATAAGCTGGTCTGCCCTTTTTTGATGTTCCTTAGGGAGATGTGTGATGAGTTTTATTAACTCGTCATAATGCGCTCTATCATAGCGTGCAAGTAGCGCTTGTGTATTAGCTATGCGCCAGCTGTTTGCTGCTTGGGATGCTACTCTTTTGCCTGATGCATCTATTAGCTTGGACTCCTTATCAGGAGGAGGAGCTTCTCCTGTAGATAATGAGTTTGCTCTTTTACGAGCGTTTGTGACTACAAGCGAGTCCAGAGGTACCTGTCCCTTGAAAAATATTGGGTCCTTTGGGGCTGCCTTATATTTTTTATCAATTCTTGGGTTTAAGACCCTAGCCCTCACAGGGTCTTTGAATATGTCTGCTGTGTGATTGAGAAGACCCTTTAGCATAGGTAGTGTTCCTGATGTTCTTTGTGCAGCAGGTAGCGTTTCTAAAAGGAAATCCTCTATTTGAGGTTCTGCATGTAAATCTACCGTATGGTATTTTGCTGCCCTATTAATCAGTTGTACAAAACCTGTATTATCATCAGGTGGTGAAGGTTTTGAGGGGTATAATTCTGGGTCGTTATCATCATCTGACCCTGCATTATTATTTTCCCATGGGTCTTCTTCATCTGGGACAGTGTTGTCATCCCCATGAAGTTCTCCCTCCCCTGTATCACTGTCTACATCTGTTTGAGGTGTAGATGGTCTTGGTGTAGAAGGTGGAGGAATAGCTGGCATAGTGTGAGGAAGAGGAGAAGAGGGTGTGTCTCTAGGTCAAGGAGAAAGGGGAGGAGTTGTATTTGTCCCCATTGTTCTCTTTTTAGGAGGAAGAGCTTTGTCATCTAGCTGTTCATTCTTCCTCTTCTTCGGTGATTTTGTCACCACTTTGCCAGTTTGCGGATCGATAAACAAAGTCTTTTGTTTTGGATCTGTCTGCTGCTCCTGTGTCGGTACCGAAGTTCTTGGTTCCGAAAGGTGCCTTTGCTTCTGACCGTCAATGTTTTGTGTTTTCGGCACCGAGAATTTGCTCGATTCCGATTTTTTCGGTGTCGAGTAAGTCTTCGACGTCGAAGCATGTTTCGGTTTCGACATGGAATGTTTCGACGCCGAGCTTTCCTTTGTATGGAGCTTCGGAGTCGATGTCGACCGTTTCTCGGATCCGACATGGTGGGAGGCCGAGAGTTTCTGTTTCTGTTTCGTTGCCGGGCCCGAAGGCGGGGTGTCGGAAACTTTCTTCGGTAGTCTGACCGGGCTCGAAGGCGGGGTAGGTACCACACGGGGTCGGTTTTTTGGTAAGAGGACGTCGTCACTCACGGTTTGTTGAACGTCGATTTCTTCGACATCAGACTCGTCCACTTCCGACCCCGACTCGTCTTCATGTTCCTCTTCTTCTTTGAGGTGCTGGGCCTCGAACAGCTCCGGGATTGCCTCCGACTGCATTCTCGAAACCTCGTGTCTTCGGGCTCGACGGTTTCAAATCGTCGACTTGGAGGAGAATGCTGCGCAGGCTTCGCAGTCCCTGGATTCATGTTCAGGCGATAGGCAGAGGTTGCACACCTCGTGTAGGTCCTTGTGTGGGAACTTAGCACCACACGTTGGACATCTCTTAAATGGAGTCCTTTCCATGGACTCCGGGCTGGACTACGTCGAGAAAGGCCTCCCGGTCTAGTCGACGTAGAAGAAAATGTTTATTGTTGGAGTCGAAACGCGTCGGAATGGAAATGAAATCGCCTTCGATAACAATACCGTCGAATTGGAAAGGGAATACGCGCCGAAATATCACTTTTTCTCGAAGTCGATCCGGAGCGCTTCGATCCTCATCCGAACCTGATGGCGGAAAAAAACAATCTAAGGATGGAGCCGATGCCCATGCGCACTAGCACCCAAAGGAGGAGTCACCAGTCTTGTGACGACAAAAGACTTCTCCAGGAGAAAAACAAGTGCAATCATCCGAGCCCAACACCAGATGGCAATCTATTCATAAATGTACCATCTGCACCTAATATGCCTCGAACAAACGCAACTGTGCAACTTGTCTAGGGTGATCGATACACATTGTTTGAGAGCTGAAGTAATAGAGGATCACACGCAATGGCCACATTGCCAGTACCTTCTTGGCACTCTGTGTTCTAAGCTCTCGCCTTTTCGCTTAAACCCATTTCATCACATCATGTAGTCAGACAACTCTAAACTATTGAAGTAGCTAAATTCCATGTCAAAGCAAATTTCCACTGAACAACAATCAAGGGCCAAGTTTATGAACTTGCGATCAGGGTGAAATTTCCTTGGTCTAGACAAAATACTCAAGAAACAGGTCTAGGTCCATGTAAATTGGGTCAACCAGGCGCAGTCGAAAGTAATTCAGACACAGTCCTGTAAAAAGTTGCAAACCCAGGAAGACACAGACCATGTGGTATAAGTATGTATTTTCAAGAGTGCATGTGGGGTGCTTGCGAATGGTACCAGTGTATATCCTACTGAGACACTTAGGGACATCCCTCTCATGGACAACTCAACTAGAGAACTATATAAAATCCTGAGAAACTTTACCAACCCCTCAGCATGCGAAAGCCCTGACACTTTTTCTCAGGAGTTGTGTAATAATATCTCGCAATTCTTTGAAGATAAAATCGATACCATCTATAATAAAATTCTGGCCAAACACCCCAATACCATAGAGACTTCCAATGCCTCTTGCACACAGGCTAACACTGAGACCTTCACTGACATCCCTGAAACCACCGAGGATGACATAAGATCATTATTAAACAATATAAAAACAGGGTCTCCTCTAGACCTTCTCCCCCCTAGAGTGATGAACACTCTGAGCACAGCCCTCTGCCCCGTTATCCAAAAAGTTTTGAACCTCTCTTACAAAGAAGGTAAACTCCCGCAGCAATTGAAAGAGGCAGTAGTGAATCCTATACGGAAAAATTCCCCCTCCCCTTGGACAGAGCTCTCCAATCTCCGCCCTATCTCTCTGCTGCCCCTCCTGAGTAAACTGGCCGAGAAACATGTTAACACCCACTTGTCCAGTTTCATAGAGGCGACAGGGGGCCTGGACCACTCACAATCTGGGTTCAGGCCCAACTACAGCACCAAATCTGCACTCCTCTCCGTGACCGATAACATCAAGATGTCACAGGATAGAGGAGGCTCAATGATTCTGGTGCTGTTAGACCTGTCGGCCGCCTTTGATACTGTGTCCCACAAGATTCTCGTGAGCCGTCTAAAGGGAGTGGGCATTGGAGGACAGGCCCTTTCTTGGTTGGAGTTTTCTGTCCGGGCGCTCACAATCCGTCAGCTTGGGACCCTATCGTTCCTCCTCAAGGGTGCTCACGAAGGGGGTGCCACAGGGCTCATGCCTAAGCTCCACATTGTTCAATGTGTACGTGGCCCCCCTTGCTGAGATTGTGAGAAAATACGGATTCACTCCGGTGTCGTACGCTGACGACACCCAACTCCTCTACCCTTTCCATTCCCTTAACTCTAATGTTAGGGAAAATTTTGCTGAAGGCATGAGGGCTATCTCTAATTGGATGGCTTCCAACCGTCTCCAATGCAACGTTGGGAAGACGGAAGTAATGCTCTTTGGAAAAGCATCTATACTTTGGTCCCCTGACTGGTGGCCCCTGGACCTAGGACCAGTACCCTCCCCAAAATTGACAGTAAAGAATCTGGGGGTAAAGTTAGATCAAAATTTGACCCTAAAGGAACATGTGAATGCAATAGCTGGGGCATGCTTCCACACCATTGGTCTGTTAAGACGAGTCTTCCCTTATCTACCAGACAATTATAGGAAGACCCTTGTGCAGACCATGGTGATAAGTAGACTAGACTACTGCAACGGGCTCCTGATACAAGCCAACGAGGATGCCATAAACCGCCTACAGGTAGTCCAGAACACAGCGGCTAGACTGATTTTGAATGCCCCTCCAAGAACCCCCTCCAAGCCTCTGCTGAGAGAACTTCACTGGCTACCGATACAACAACGCGTCAAATTTAAAATCTGTTGCACTGTCCACAAATGCCTATTCAGGAATGCCCCCAACTATCTGACTCAAAAACTACACCTCTACAAACCAGACAGATCCCTACGATCAAGCAACCAACTGCTGATAAAAACCCCTCTTCAACCTGTTCTTAGAAGAATAACTGAACTATCAGCCTACTACTTTACAGCTCATCTGCAATATCCCCCCTCCCCATCCCCGACTCGCGGCTCGAGGTTTGCCGCTGCTGGGACTGCGGGAGGCCCGGAGGACACTTAGCCCACTGTCAAGGCGCTTGGATTCACCTTCTTTCCTTGTGGGGAATCGGCGGGTGCGGCGGCCAGGGACTGCGAGTACCAGCATTCCCTCCTACTACCTGCAGCTGGTACTCTTCCCCGGCCGGCCCCGCCTCCTGCTTGCTGCCTCCCGTTTGCTGTTTGCTGCCTGTTAAAACCTCTCGCCGCCCCCGCTTCGCGGGAGCGACTCGCGGCTCGAGGTTTGCCGCTGCTGGGACTGCGGGAGGCCCGGAGGACACTTAGCCCACTGTCAAGGCGCTTGGATTCACCTTCTTTCCTTGTGGGGAATCGGCGGGTGCGGCGGCCAGGGACTGCGAGTACCAGCATTCCCTCCTACTACCTGCAGCTGGTACTCTTCCCCGGCCGGCCCCGCCTCCTGCTTGCTGCCTCCCGTTTGCTGTTTGCTGCCTGTTAAAACCTCTCGCCGCCCCCGCTTCGCGGGAGCGACTCGCGGCTCGAGGTTTGCCGCTGCTGGGACTGCGGGAGGCCCGGAGGACACTTAGCCCACTGTCAAGGCGCTTGGATTCACCTTCTTTCCTTGTGGGGAATCGGCGGGTGCGGCGGCCAGGGACTGCGAGTACCAGCATTCCCTCCTACTACCTGCAGCTGGTACTCTTCCCCGGCCGGCCCCGCCTCCTGCTTGCTGCCTCCCGTTTGCTGTTTGCTGCCTGTTAAAACCTCTCACCGCCCCCGCTTCGCGGGAGCGACTCGCGGCTCGAGGTTTGCCGCTGCTGGGACTGCGGGAGGCCCGGAGGACACTTAGCCCACTGTCAAGGCGCTTGGATTCACCTTCTTTCCTTGTGGGGAATCGGCGGGTGCGGCGGCCAGGGACTGCGAGTACCAGCATTCCCTCCTACTACCTGCAGCTGGTACTCTTCCCCGGTCGGCCCCGCCTCTTTGTCCAATTTAACCAGAACTTTATCCCGTCCCGCGGGACGCGCGCGGGCCGAAGCGCGGGGCTAAGCCCGGGCAAAGGGCGGGCCCTCTGTGGCCCTCAGAGGCACAAAGAGGCCGGGACGGGCCACCACCCTTATCATCCTGTCACAGCAAAAAGGTACTGTGCTTCCCCTTATCATCTTTATACAGCCCACTGTTTGCTATTTAGCTGTACACCATGTCTATCTGGGACGAGCTTAATGCCATGTGTGGAACTCAATATACACCCGACCTTTTATCCCCTATAAGCACAGACAACAACCCACATCTCGCTTACGACACCCTGCAGATGTCACCTCTGTCTGTTAATAAACTTCAATCTCCACTTATAGCACTACCGGGTGGGCAGAACACCAATAGAAAGACAGATGATGCCATCAACAACGGAAACCCACCCAAAACTCCTAAACTAGGCGCCAGTCGCTCTCAGCACCACTTAAATGTTACCTCTGTGTCGGGGGATATGGAGCCTGGAAATAAGGAAAAGTCCCCATCACCTCCCCAACCAACTTTATTGGCCCAGCTCGAGCATCTATTAATCTCCCTAATCTCTCCATTGGTGGAAAAAATCAACGATCTGGGGGATAGGATATCTAACATTGAACTGATAGTCAAAACACATATCCCACCAGGAACTAAATCAGCATCATCAAACCCTCCGATCCCCCTCCTTGTCCAGGAAAAACCAAATCTGAACCCCCGCAGGAATGCGCATTCTCAAACTTTATCGCTGGCCCAAACAAACCACATTGAGGTGAAAAACGAACCTATCAGAATGCCACGAATAAATCTACCTCCCGAAGCCGCCCCCTATGTGACTGTTGTTTCCGGGATTCCACCTCTAACCCACGGAAAAGTTGAAACACACCAAGACTTACTACACAAGGCCATGCATTGGTTACAGACTAATAGACCTCTGCCACCTGACCTAGATGGGGGGATCTTAAGCGTTAGGAGGGTGGGGTGGTTGGGCACTCTGCCAAAAGACATTTCAGGGGACTTGGTCCTAATTAGGTTCAAGCAAAGGAAAACAACCCCTTACTTACGTTCCTGCAAGTACAAACAGGGGGATGGCCAAATTCGCATCTGGGATTTACATGACTTTTATCCGAGCTTTCCACCCACCCAGACATCAAGAACACAAAGGTCTTGGGAAACTTTAGACCGATATGGGACATAACAATTATTGCTGTTTTTAATTTGTTGTTTTTAAATGTCCTCTCTAAATAGTTCCCTTATCAGTGATTTTTTAAACCGCCTTCTGAGTATTGGATAACTTCTTTTAACTGAAATCGTTTCATGTTTGTCATTATAATGCTTTTTTAAATTTTCTATAATAATGTATGCTTATGCTTATATGATATTTTTTCCAAATATCGAATAAAGCTTATTTTGAACCTTTGAACCCCCTCTACATCTTGCGAGCAAAGCGCGGAGATACCCCGTACGGGGTCGATTCTTGCGCTATACAAGAAATTAAATAAATAAATAAATAAATGGTCTTTGCATTCATTCTCTCCTACTCCTCGGTCTGTTCATTAGATGCCCTCTAATCTTGCATGTGCCAGTTCAGCCACCACTACCATCCCATTAAAAGCTGCTCTCTGTTCAACATAGTGCTTCATCTCCAAGTCTGAACCATCTCTGTGTATTTCTCTTCTAATGTATGGCGCTCCAGAATTTTGAGCTCAGGCTTAGTTTACGTCCTCATGTCCACCTGAAACACCAAGGTCGCAAGCATATGTATCTCCTGTCATCACTTCTGTCACAGTTGTTCTCAGTCAGTACATACATCTGTCAAAACTAATATTTTTCTTTTTGAAAAAGCATATTTTTTCTTGAATATCAACAAAGTGCAGCTGCCTATATATTAGGCTTGAGTTTTTCTTCATGATGACATTTTTAGAGGGTTTTGTACTGTACTCTGCGGACATAGTTTGTATTAAAACGTTTTCCATGTCCTTTATCAGTTGCGGGTTAACAACAGTAACAGAAGAAAGAGAAAACCAGCACAGGTCAAAATTCCCCCGATTTGTCCAAGGTGTATCATTGCAAAAGAGTCCTATCCATAATGCATACTAAGGGCATGTGAAATTGAAGATTTGTTTTGTACAATACATGCTAAATAAATAATGAAAAAAGGGGTAAATAAATTGCTTAAAAATTACCCGCACACATTTCTCCTCTATCTCGAGTAACTTTTCTCTGTGGGTTAAAACTCGCTCAGAAAAATACAGAGAGGAAACTGGTTCTAGGAGAAAATGTTTCTTGGCAAAACATTTTTTATCCGAATCAGTTTCCCCAGTAAAAACAATGTAAGATTTCACATCATGTGAAGAGGTGAAAAGTTTCTGTATTTCAACACAATGAGAAATGTGGGAATTAGGCATGATTGTTCTGACACAACAGAGCATTTGTACAGGACTAATACAAACCTATCTACAATTGAACATAAAGGTGCAATTAAACAAAACATAAGCAAAGTCCTTTACACTCCTATATATATATATATATATATATATATATTTATTTATTACATAAGGCATAATGTTTATTAGACAAATATAGGGGAAAAAAATATTTGGAAGAAGGCAACTGGTGGCGAAAGAACTGAGGTGTTTATTACATATTCCTAAGAGATTGTTCAGGTTTCTCAATTTATTTTGGTAGGACAAGGATCTGCAGAAAAAAATGCTTATTGGTTATTTGAAACTGATCAAATATTCTGGGTAAGCCTGAACATCGTTAAATACTATGAACATGTTAGGGTTTGCAACATTGTCCGTCACACTGTCATACAGATCAGTGGGGTCTTGAGTATTTTTTGCTGGTGGAGTAAGAATTCCTTGGCGTCCAGCGCAAAATAATCCTGTAAGTACTCTGGTCAGGTACATGTATTTCATTCCTGAGGCGTCAGGTTTAGAATACGTGTTGTGCGCTGAATAACTTGCATTGACAGCAAAATACGTTCCGTTTCCGTATGCAGCAGCTGTGGAGACAATGAAGGACAGGCTTTGTAAGGCGAGTGAATGAAGCTGGGTGACAGCCAAAAAATACCATCACCTTCCCAGACCGAACAATGAAAATGCCACTAAACCAATATACTAAAAAACATGCCTGCAAGGTGATAGATTTATACATCCAAATTATAACTTCAATGATTTTCCGCAGAAAAACAAGATTATGAGTGAACTATACTAACCTGAATTTGCCTATCCCTGGTTTTCATGTTACCAATGTTTGCCACTCACTCGGACTTAATTTTCCATACAGGATTGAGGAATCCAGAAAAAACTATAAATGGTGAAAACGTGGCACTTAGCCGTATCCATTATAATTGAACTTTTTGATGCATCAAATTCTCTACTGCCTGAAAGTTTAGCGCTCCGCTCACCCATTTCTACCTCCCAAAACAAAGCAGCTGATTAGAGTTTGGGAAGCGCACAAGGGATGTGGTCTGGTTGACACCAACAACAACTTGTGATCTCAGTAACTGACAACCTTTTTCCCTATATTTTGTGCTGTAAAATTCATACAAACATTCCTTCTTCACTGACCTCTGCAATAAAATCATTAATGAATACAATTTTCAGCACAAACCATTTCCTGTAGCGGAAGACTCATCAAAACGTTTACTAAAGAGACAACAGTGCTACGAATGAGAGCTCCTGTGGGTGGCATCTGTAGGATGTCCATTCCCAGGAAGCTTTGGGCGTGTGATCGATTCCAGGCGCTTTAGGGTTCAGCTATTGGTTGGGGCTGCGCAGGGGTAGGGCTTATGTGTTCGTTAGGGCCTTTTTTAAGTGCGTCATTCCGATGCTGTGGTCTTGTGGTAGGAGGTAGCCATTTTTTTTTAAACCATAGATTAAATTTTTATGAATTCTTAAAATCCTTGATCAGCAAAATCTACCAGAGGATTCGTAGATACAGATTTTTTAAATTTTTTATATTTCTTTTTATTAAACAATTCGACCAATTTACAGCAAATGAAATACAAGCAGGCTGTCACTTCCATCACAGAGACAAATCACTTATTCACAATAATTCACAGATATTAGATGAGACAAATCAAGGGGTATCAAGAGCATCTGAGTCCCTCTGATAGCTGGGTTGGAGACAGATGTCGCCACTATACCGGTTTCACGCTCCCCAGATCTTGGTCCACTTCTCCGGGCATCCCCTCGCTATGAAGACCTACTTTTCTCTGTACATACGCCAGTCCAGACCTTCTTTCCACTTCCCCAACCGTGCAGGATTACGTTTAGCTATCATAAATGCAAGTGTAGCTCACTGTGTGGTGTATGCGTTAAGATCTGAGGGTTCCCAAACATTCAATATACTTCTTCGAGCTTCCGGCTGCAGATTCACCCCCAACACGGACCGCAATATGCCATGGATGTCTGCCCAATACTGTTCTATTTGCTGACAGTTCCACAGTATGTGCATAAGCGTTCCCACCTCCCCACACCCAAGTTGGCACTCACCGCTGTCCGCCCTTCCCATACCAACCAGGACCGGACCCGTAACAAACCCTGTGCAAGATCTTGAGCTGCACTAGCCGCAGCATGGCCGGGATTGCGACCACTTGTGTGGAGGAGATCGCCTTCTGCCACTCCTCGTCATCTAGTTCTAGACCGTCGCCGGTCCACTTCCTTCTTGGCGCCAACAGTGGATTCTCCATATTATTAATCAGCTTCTTATATATTAGAGATATCGTTTTTTCTGGGAGATGCCCTTCTAGCACCCTATCCTCAAGGGGGGAGGCTTCCGGTAGTGACGAGCCATCGGGCCCCTGACTTAATAATGAGTGGCAGATTTGTAGGTAACGAAAACGTTCAGTATCTGCCAACTTATATTGCGCTTGCAATATCGAGAACAAATGTATGGTACCCTCCCCCCAGACGTCCTTGATCTGGGATATTCCTATGATGTCCCATTTATCGAACCCCTTGGACTTCCAGAGGTTTCCCAGTCTCTCCGAACTCCACAGTGGCGTGGAAAGTGTCAGCTTATTCTCCCATTGCAGGTGCTCGGGAGCCGCATGCCACTTGTACAGCATGCACGGTGAGCCCAGTCAGAGGGTATCTACGAGGTCTCGCGTACAGCTCTCTGGTAAAGCCCCCCCACCCCACCCCAGGGAGTAACCGCCTGTCCATGGCATAACCGGGGTCATCTGGCTGCCCATAGATCCCATGATTAATAGCTGCCAATTGAGACGCCCAGTAATACTTCTTTAAGTCTGGCAGGCTAATTCCACCATCATACCAGTTTAGGGTCAGTTTGGAGAATGCTATACGTGGCCTTCCTTCCCATTAGCTGTCTCTGGAGACTCTCGATTTCTTTAAAATAGGAAGCGGGAACCAGGTACATCGTGTTTTGAAGCGCATATAGAAAGCGTGGGAGCGCTATCATTTTGAATAGGTCAGCCCTGCCCAACATGGACAGAGGGAGAGCTCTCCAGTGCGCGACATCATTCTTGAGCCTTTCCATGGGTGAAACCAGATTTTTTGCATAATACCGAAGCGCAGAATCTAAGGTCACATATTCCAAGGTAGCGGAACCTGTCCGACACTACTCGAACTGGGCAGCCTCTGGGTATCACTGGTGGTTCACCACATACGACGAAGACCACCGACTTGAGCCAATTTACAGTAAATCCCGAGTACCTTCCATAGATAGCCAGCACATCAAGGAGACAGCTCAATGAGCCCCCAGGGTTTGTGAGATCCAGCAGGACGTCATCCGCATATAGAGATACCTTGTCCTCCCAGTCCGGCGACCATCGCATTCCGCGGATGGATCGGTCCTGCCTTATTCAAGCCGCCCGCAGTTCCACTGCCAAGGCAAACAGGAGTGGAGACAGGGGGCACCCTTGCAGGGTACCCCTGCTAAGGTGGAAGTCGAGGGACTTGAGGTTATTGACCACCACCCGGGCCATCGGGCCTGACTACAGATGCCGAATCCACCTACAATAGTCCTCTCCAAATCACAACTTGACTAAGACCGCAAATAAATAGGGCCACTCAACCATGTCAAAGGCCATTGTGGCGTCCAATGAAACTATTACTGCCGGCTCCAATATAGTGGACGCTCTGCCCAATACTCCGTGTAGTCTTCTCAGGTTGAGGGCAGTATTTCGGTGAGACATAAAGCCCGATTGATCTGGGTGTATCAGAGTGGTGATTACCTTGATCAGCCACGTCGCCAACAACTTGGCGAGGACCTTAGGCTCCACATTTAACAGTGATATCGGCCGATATGAGGAACAGCTAGTTCTCGGCTTACCATCCTTATATATTACCACTATATTCTCCCCCCGTAGGTCATATGGCAGCAGCCCCTTCTCCCTACTATCCAGTAACATAGACCGGAAGTAGGGGGCCAGTCTGTTGGAGCTTAGTTTATACAGTTCGACGGGGATTCCGTTGGGCCCTGTAGCTTTACCCGAGTTCACTCCCCATATCGCCTGTGCCACCTCATTGTCAGTGATCGGGGAATCCAGGTATTCTCTATTTTCATTGGAGAGGGTAGGGAGCTGTATATCTCTTAGCAATTCCGCGTTTTCTGCTTCTGTGAACTTGCCGGTTGCAGTATAGACTGAGAGATAGTGGGCAGCAGATGTATCCGCTATTGCCTGCGAGTCTGTGACCGGAACAGAACCCGGCCCCTCTACTTCAGGCACTACTCGAGACGCCCATTCCCGCTTGTCCAGCCATGCTATCAGCCTTCCCGCCTTATCCCCAAGTTCATAGATTCTGCTCTGAAACTCATCCTGCTTTAGCCGCACAAGGTGAAGGCCCTTCGGGTTGTTCAAACGAGCCAGTTCCTCCTCAGCTTCCACCACTTCCTCCTCCGCTTTTTCAAGTTCAGCCACCCTCTCTATCTTTTTCCCTGCTATCAGTGACAATGCCTCTACCCGGATCACCATTTTGTAGGCCTCCCATAGTGTCTGGGCGGACTCCACTGAATCCTTATTTTTCTGCAAATAATGGTCTATGGCCTTGACTAAGTTTCTGTGGGTCTGGGGATCTTTCAAATACTATGGGTTAATGGGGGCCACTCTGCCCACGTTCACATACTCCCAATTCCATTTGGAGCCACACAGGGGAGGGATTAGAGATCCCCCGCCCCAGGTGACGAATTTCACGAATAGTATGGGCCTGCACCCCCGGGACCAGGATATAGTCAATTCTAGACCAACTGTGGTGGGCTCCCGACACATTTGTATACTGTGCTTTCCCAGGGTTATGCATCTGCCAGCCATCCACCAAACCTACAGTATCCACAAATTCAGGAAGCTACTGCAGAGCTGGCCAAAGCGCCTGAGGGGGATGTCGATCTTGCTCCCCGGACAGAACAGCATTAAAGTCACCCCCCAGGCACCAGGATACCTACCGGAAGGGTGAGAAAAAACGCCCGAGGTCCTTGAATGTGTCCGCCTGTAGGCCGGGAGGGACATATATCGAAACAAACGTAGCAACCTTCCCTTACCAAAGACCCGAAACTCCGACATACCTCCCACGCTTATCTGTCCATGTGTTCTGTATCGTGAAGGGAAACGAGTTCTTAATCAGTACGCCAACTCCCCTCGACCCTGAGGTGAAACCCGCATGTGCGACTAATCTGTACCCTCCCGTATGCAGTGCCATACATTTGTCCCCAATCAAATGTGTTTCCTGTACAAGGATCAGGCCAGGAGCATGTCGTCTAATGAACTGGTTGACCATGCCCGCTTAAGTTTATCCCCAGCCCGTTCACATTCCAGCTAAGCACCTTGACCCCTCATCTCCTTCTACCAAGTGACATCCGCCCCCGTTGAAGAGTGTCCAGCCCTGCTTTGCTGCTCATTAGTGCCGAAAAAAATAAATAACCAAAACAAAACAAACATAAACAAAGATCAATCCAAACCCTGTCCCCCTCCCACCCTCCCTGCACCCCTGCCCATGGCATTTGCCCATCCCCAACTAGCAGAGTGCCTGTTGCCCCACACAACTACTATGCAACTAAAGGTAGTAAAGTGGAGGGAGACCGGCATCCCGTTCCCACCCCCCCAACCCGTATCTAATAAAACACAAGTGTCCCTCTGAGCTCACATGACAAATTACAGTTCCATTCACCCTGAGCAGTAGTAGTCAGCCCGATGGAGCAGCCATCTCCAAATACCTGACAATGTACATATCGTCCATGAGGATAGGTGCCGGACCTATTCTTGTTCCCCGGTTGCTTGTTCACCACCTCGGTCTCGGGACCCAGAGCCATCGGGGGGACAGCTGTCGATCCGGTCAGACACAATGTCCGGGTTATCAAAGAGCTACGCCCTTCCGTTAGCCTCTACCCTCAGACGCGCTGGGAACATCATGGCATTTTTGAACCCCTTGTCCCTTAGTTTCTTCTTGACAGCAAGAAAATTCCATCGGTGCTTCTGAACCGCCTGCGTAAAGTAAGGAAAGAAGGAGGGGGCTGCGTTTTCATACTGTAGGGGGCCCCCTGTCCAGGCAGCCTGCAGGATAGCATCTCTGTCCCTAAAATTCAGGACCCTGGCGATCATAGGACATGGGGGTGCACCGGGCTTCGGTCTCCCCCCTGGGACCCTGTGCGCGCATTCTATGGTGAAAAATGTATCCAACTTATTGGTCTGTACTTGCTTCGGCCCTTTCGCTACTCTGGAGGAGTGTCTCTCACCATCCGGTTTGGTCGCCATCGTTAGCGCAGCTCTCTGTGTGCACCAGTATTAGCCGCAGGAGACGTCTGTCAGTGTCCGCTCCGGGCCCTTTTTCGCCCGGGGGGTCCCCAAGTACCCAACTGCATCAGCACGGGACCACCACTCCCCTGTTCCCCCTGTCCGCAGGCTGCACCACTGGATCAGCATCACAATCGACCCCTCCTTAGCACGTGCTCCGTCCCAGCGCCATAGGTCCCAGCCAGGGGGGCTCACTCTCCTCAGTGTCCAGAACCCGGGCCGGTCCTGCGACTCTCTTCCTGATCCGCTCGCACCAACTTAAGGGCAGTCAATGTGGCCCTTCAGGATGTCCAAAAGCTCCCCAGGGGAAATCCCCGCCCACAACAAGGCTACTGCAGGCGTTTGCATCCCCCGCAGTCTTGGCGTCCTTGCTGTAAATGTGCTGCTGCCAGCGGAGTCGCGATGACAGTCCTGGCATGTTCATCGCCAAAACAAACTTCTAAATTGCAGAGTGCTCATTGTCAAGGGGAGGAGAAGGAGCACGTGGACTTGAGAGGAGGTTGTGTTTACGTCACCGCTTCGGGGACCAGCCACATCTGGTAGGTGTAGGAGGGGTTTCGCGTGCGCATGCCTGTATCAAAACGCTTAGCTAGTGAAAGGCAAGCCCTGGAGTTTTGGCTCTGATGGGAGAGAGCGTTGTGCAGCATGCTGTGTCTGCATCCGCCCTTAAGCAGGGAAGAGGCTGTTCAATATCGGCAGGGAACAGCTGATAGTTGCGAGTGCCATTCAGGGGGAGCACTCCGTTTAAAGTACCCATTTTCAAAAATGGGTTGAAAGAGGTGCCACAAGAAGGAGAGGACTCCTGTGTTGAAAGCACCCTGCCTGCAATAAAATGCTCCATGAAGGGTGATGTTTTTGTGAATACAGTCCAGTCACCTATGCTAGAGGATGGTCAAGGAGTGGGGGGAGAGATGTAGGCTATGCAAAAAATAATAATAAAAAGAAAACGCTGCATAACCAGGGTGAGATTGTTTTCTAAGGAGTCAGGTATGAAGTTTTCAGGTAATTTTTGGGGCAACAAGAGAGCTTGCAGGATCTGGGTTCCTGGGGAAGCAGTTGTAGTAAAGGATGGTCCAAGGCAAGGCGAAGACAGGACCACAGTCTGCAGGTTTTGGCGGCTTGCAGAGCATCGAGGGAGAACACTGCATGGAAATACCAGATGCAGTGAAGATTTTGCCGGCCCGGGCTAAAGCATCCTGGGTGGACCGGCCCGTAGAGAGGGAGAGGTTTGGTGCAACCATCCCAACAATGCAGTAAAATAAATTATGGTGACATCCTCCAAAACAGAGGATTGGAAGCGTTTTGATGGGGGGTGTGGGGGACGGTGAATGTCCAGGTGTGAGTTCAATGCGTGTGGTGGATCAATGAGAATGTGAGTTGGATTATGATGAAGGGGTTGATGAATTGAAAGAGAGGGAAATACCTGGTTGGCATGAATATAAAGATCTTGAAAAACAGAGGGTGCGGACGGGGGGAGTGGGGTCTTGTTCGAATATTTTCTCCAAAAGGGGGACTCCGGGGTGCATTTACTGGCACGAAGAGAGCCCAAGAAAGGGGCAGTAGAAGGCGGGCATCTCCAGAACCAACCAGCACATTGAGAACAGGTGAGACTCTGTGGTGGATTAACTGGGAGAATAGTAAGGAACGTTTCAAAAAAAGCACTCCAGTTATCTGGGCCTGGTGTGGTGGATAAAAGTGCAGGTACCGAATCAATCAATGAGGAGTCCGTGTCTGCAGGTAAGAAAGAGCAAGGGAATAATGCAATAGAAGATGAAAAGGAGGTCATTGAGGGGATATCCCAGTCTGGGTGAGTCTGGAAATGAAGACTGGGAGTTGGCTAAAATACAGAGGGTTCCCACAACAATTGACACATGGACATCGGCATTTTTTATATTTGCCAGAAGTTCCCTGAGCGAGCATCGTCTATATTCAAGTATATTGGTACCATTCATAAGACACACACAGAGTTTAGGGGTTTTGCATGGTTACATTACGATGAAGAGTTTCGGGCTCAAATTGTACTCATCACTGATAAACCTTGGCGGAAAGTGGACAATCTATTATGAATGCAATGGATGTATCCACAAACACATCCACCCACCTTGCACACAGAAAACGGTTTAGCAATTCTGCACTGGCCCTTTCTGGACAGGCCTACCTTGGGGGCAAAGTAGAGAAGACATGGAATAGAGGACAAAATCCCAACTCCGGGTCCTGCAGGAGCTTTAACAGAGGGTATTGTCCATGTAACCCCTGTAAGTACAAGCACAAATGTGGGGGTGAACATGAAATCCTTCAATGCTTTGGGGACCAGACAAACTTCAGAAGTAGTTGTCAGGGCAAGGGTGGATCCTTTCAACCTGGTTACAAGGGCTTTCACTCCAATTAGATTCAAAAGTTTGAGTTTCTGGCTAAAATTTTACCCTAACATGGAGGAGGCGACAAGGTTGGAATGGGATTTTAAAAAAGGTTTTTGACTTGGTTATCAGGGTCCTAGGGCACGCAGGTTTGCTGGCCACTTAAAATCAACCAAAGAACAACCTCAGATTGTGAGTCAGAAGCTGGGTAAAGAAGCGGCAGACGGAAGAATGGCAGGTCCTTTTACTTACTGGCCTTTACCTGACCTGATTATTTCCCCACAATTGGTAGTCCCTAAAAAAGCAGTGGGGGAGTTTTGCATAATTCATCATCTTTCATGACCTCACAGCTTGTCAGTGAATGTCATTGCATGGTTTGGCGCCCGGAGCAGATGTGCGAAAAACACAGGTGTCAAAAGAGGTATGGGAGCTTGCGGATTGGGAATGCTTGATCTGGTGGAGAAATCTTTGACAGTGAGTACTAGGACAGCTTATAGAAGAGCTTGGGAAGAACTTCTAGGGATGAGTGCATCTCGTAGGTCTCAAGATGAACAAGGATTATGGCTGCGCAGGGATGACATGCTCAGTTTAATTATGTATGATATTAAGAAGAATGTTTCAGCTACCACAATTTCTGATAAGTTAGCTGGTTTGAGTTTATTAGGGATTCGGATTCAACTACACTATTGCTTTGTATAGTTAGGAGCCTTCCTTTCATATGTTGCTCTGTTTTTGAGCAGTTGCTATTTAGATTATGCATGTGTTGGTTATTTTTTGGTGCCTTTAGGATATTGGAATTGTTGTGTAGGGGCCATTTAGATGGTCTGAAAGTTAAAGATGTATTCGCCTCAAGCGAAACAATTCAGATATTTTTGGAACACTCTAAGACAGGTAAGGGTACAAAAGTAACACTTAATAAAATTAATAGAATAACATGTCCAGTGATTTCTTGGCAGGATTTCCGGGCAGTAGGTGGAGCAAATTCAGGACTTGTGTTCAAACACCAAAACGGTGCAAGACTCTCAGCCTCAATGTAGCTTGGGTGATGAGGAAAGTTCTTTGTCACACTGAAGAAGATCCTTCACATTTTGGTACTTATTCTTTCAGAATTGGTGCTGCTTCTGAAGCAGCAAGACTGTGTTTTTACCTCATTGATGTGAAGAGAATAGGACAGTGGTCCTTTGATTGTTGCTTACGATACATTAACGACATTGAGGATGTTTAGCATTTATGTGCTTGTTAATTCTTATTTCTCTTTTGGGTTGCATGGCGAGTCCTGCAGCAGCTTTCTTTACTATTTGGATAGCTGGACATTCTTTTATTAAGTGGGCGGCGAAAAAAGCAGAAAATCGGCCTTCTTGAGGACATTTTGAATTCCACAGTGACAAAATCAAGATTGATTGGTGGGGGATTAGGGGTATGAAATGGAGACTGCTGTTACAGTGGTTATCTAATTTGGTTTCAGTTAGAATGTACCCAGATGTTTTGATTTACATTTCGGTGAAAATGACTAAGTTCAGTTATCAGGTTTGGGTTTGATTAATGAGATGAAAAATTGAGGTTAAATCCTGGGCCGGGACGATAGTGACTGCGCTACTCTTAGAAGAGTGTCATGGTGCTGAAAAATTCACTGGAGTTGAGAGGGCTATACGCAAAGTCAATAGGGAAATGCATTGTGTTTGTATCATTAATAGTATAGGTTGGTTAGAACACACTGACAAAAAGAAATAAGATTTTCCCGTTTTTAGACAGGATGGAGTTCACCTCTCATTCGTAGGTAATGAGCTGTATTTACTAACCCTGGGAGTAAAATCATCTCCGCTCGCAGAGTTTTCTGGTTTTTGGTAACTCTGCACAGAGTTACCAAAAATTCTGTGGTCTGCAGCGGATTTTAGGTGTTTGCGTGCTTAAAATGCATTTTCGCACGCATGGGCGCAACTTACTGGAATGCCTCCGTTTGCCGACGATATTTCCCATCCGTTCGCGAACGCCATGAGATTTGGTAGCTGGCCGCACGGTCCCGTGAGAGTGTGCGATTGCGGACACGTAGTTTGGGCACGCCATCGGGCTTCCGGTGGAACTTTTGTGAAGATCGCAATCCCAAACACCCAGAATTTGCAATCTGGAGAAGAATCTCTCTCTCTCGAGCAGCATCAACACCTTCTCGAAATGATGATTTGGATTTAAAAAAAAAAATCCTCAGATTGACATTTGGCAGTACTTTTTTGTGCAAGGAGCCCTTTTCCTTGAAGAGGAAGAAGTGCTCCAGTCTCCAACTTCCTGTTCCTGCCCAACATGCTCCTCCCAGTGCTTTGTCCCGCTCCTGTTCACTTTTCATTTGGCTTTGGAGCTGGAAGGATCACTCTGCGTCTGCAGCATCATATTTCATTGGATTTGAGGACTTTTGGATTTGCGATTTCACATGCAAGTTCGAAAATTGGTGTTGTTTGTTTGATTGGGGCATTAACCAACATTTTTTTGTACTTTTCATCATTTTTTAAAAATATATTGGGGTGGGTGGCCTGTAGTTTCAGTAGGGGCCTAGTTGTTTCTTTGTATGTATTTAATTCACTAGCCCAGAAGTCTGCCAATAGGCCTTTCAGCCAGTAGGCCCAGAGCTACTCATGGGTACATGAAACAGCTGATTCTGTGATGTCTGTTGAATGTAGACACATTTAGGGCATGGAGGGGATTCGATTGAAATGCAAAATGTGTTTTTTTTGGTATTTCACTTTTTAATAATAATAAATAATAATAACAAATACCTTTGTTGGATGTGTGTGGTTGTAACTTGCAAACCTTTTTTAGCCCTTTGGATTTTCGTTTTTGGCATTGCTGCATTAAAGCTCAATTAATCAATCACAGTATTTGTAAAACGCACTATATATCTGTGAGGGTCTCAAGGTGCTGGGGGTGCTGCTACTGCTACTGCTCGAAGAGCCAGTTCTTGAGAAGCCTTCTGAATGCGAGCAGGCCTTGGGTCTGCCGTAGGTGAGTGGAGAGGGTGTTCTAGGTCTTGGCGGCGAGGAAAGAGAACAATCTGCCGCCGGAGGTCACTCGTTGAATGCGAGGGACCGCGGCGAGGGCGGGGCCGGCGGGGGTGTAGAATGTGAGTCGGCTGTTGAGGTATGCTGGTCCGGTGTTGTGGAGTGCCTTGTGTGCGTGGGTGAGTTTGAGGGTGATCCTCTTGCTGATGGGAAGCCAGTGTAGGTGTCTCAGATGGGGGTGATGTGACTGCAGTGGGGGGTGTTGAGAACCAGACGTGCCGAGGAGTTCTAGATGCGTTGAAGCCGCTTCAGGAGTTTGGCCGGGATTCCAGCATAGAGTGCGTTGCCGTAGTCCAACCTGCTACTGACGAGGGCCTGGGTGACCTTTTTTCTTGTTTCAGTGGGGATCCACTTGTAGATCCTGCTGAGCATGTAGAGGGTGTTGAAGCAGGAGGAGGAGACAGCGTTGACCTGCTTAGTCATGGAGCGGGTGGAGTCGAAGATGGTTGCGTGCGTGGTCGGTAGGTGTTCCCAGTGTGGTCAGCCACCATGTGTCATCCCAGGCTGAGGGGGTGGATCCGAGGATGAGTACCTGCGTCTTGTAAGAGTTCAGCTTCAGTCGGCTGTTCCTCATCCATTCTGCGATGGCCATCATTCCTTCATGGAGGTTGGTCTTGGCGGTCTGAGGGTCTTTGGTGAGGGAGAGGATCAGCTGGGTGTCGTCAGCGTAGGAGATGTTGACGGGCGACTTGGGCGAAAGGAGCCATGTAGTTGTTAAACAGCGTTGGGCTGAGGGAAGAGCCCTTGGGTACGCCGCAGATCTCAGTGGCTTCGGAGAGGAAGGGGGAGGCGGACGCTCTGTGATCTGCCGGAGAGGAAGGAAGTGGTCCAGTCCAGGGCCTTCTCTTGAATCCCGGCTTCGTTGAGGCTTATTTGTAGTGTGTGGTGGCAGACCGTATCGTAGGCGGCTGATAGGTCTAGGAGGATGAGGGCTGCTGTTTCTCCGTTGTCTAGCAGGGTCCTGATGTCGTCGGTGGCGGCGATGAGAGCGGTCTCGGTGCTGTGGTTGCTTTGGAACCCGGATTGGGACAGGTCCAGGATGTTGTTCTCCTCGAGGTAGTGGGTCAATTGTTTGTTGATGATTTTCTCTATGACCTTCGCCGGGAACGGGAGCAGGGAGATGGGCCGGCAGTTCTTGAGGTCTGTGGGGTCCGCCTTAGGCTTCTTGAGCAGGGCATTGATCTCCGCATGCTTCCAGCTTTCCAGGAAGGTTGCTGTCTTGAAGGGTATGTTGATCACTTTCCAGAGTATGGGTGCGATGGCTGTATCGGCTTTTTTGAAAATGTGGTGTGGGTATGGGTCTGACGGTGAGTATCTTTTGGCTGATCTGATGAGGTCGTGGTGTCTGCGGGTCTTGTGGGTCGTGTAGCTGTCCGGTGTTCTTTCGCGGAGCCATTTCTTCTCCAGTTTCCGGCATGCTTGTTTGGAGGCCTGGAATTCTTCTGTGAACCACTTGACTTTCTTGCTAGTGCAGCTGTTGGAGGGTTTCTTGTGCGGGGTGAGGGTGTTGGCGCAGTCGTCGATCCATTGTCTGAGGTTGCGTGCGGCGGTGTCGGGTCGGTGGGTTGGTTCTGGGCGAGGGTTGTGGTTAGCTGGTCTTTGGTGATTTTGCTCCAGCAGCGGCGGGGCATCAGTTGGGTGTGGTGGTGTGTGGTGGGCTTACTGTAGGTGAAGTGGATGCAGCGGTGGTCGGTCCTTTGGAATTCGGTGGTGTGGTTGAAGGAGACATGGGGCCTTGCCGAGAAGATGGGGTCAAGCGTGTGGCCGGCGGTGTGGGTGGGTGCAGAGACAAGTTGTCTGAGGCCGAGGTTGTCGATCAGGGTGGTGGAGTTGGTGTCGTTGTTGTTCTGAAGGTGGAAGTTCAGGTCCCTGAGGAGTATGTAGTCCGTTGAGGCAAGTGCGTGAGTGCTGACTAGGTCGGCGATAGAGTTGCTGAACGGTGGTCGGGGTCCCGGGGGGTCTGTAGATCAAGGTACCTCTGAGGGTGGTGGTGTGATCTGTGTGAATCTGGAAGTGCAGGTGTGTTCGGCGGTGTTGAGTGTGTCGTCTGAGTGGGTGGATTTGTGGATGATGGCGATTCCTCCTCCAACTCCATTAATGCGGTCTCTGCGAGAGATCTTGTAGCCGTCCGGGATAGCTATAGCGATGTCGGGTGCTGAGGTGCTTGGTCTCTGTCAGGAAGGCAACGTCTGGGGCGGATGCACAAGTTACTACTTGTGTAACAATATATCTCTAAGAGACATTAGTTAGTGATAGATTCCTTACCTTAGAATATCCCCAGGCGTCAGACTGGATCCGGAAACTTTTGCGTAGCAATACCCCTGCGCGTCGGTAGGTGTCGTCCGCGTCCGTTGTCGGCGTCGTTAGCGCCGGAATGACGTCGCCGGAGTACTTAGACGTCCCCCTCGCGAGCTGACGTCAGTTCTTATACACAGTTTTACCGCGCCAGATACTCAGAGCCATGATAGAACCAACACTGGTGCCATGAAACTAGGGCCCTGAAAGGGGATGACCTTACTCCTAGATATCGGTTCGCAGAAAAGGGAGGATGGATGGGTCGGTAAGGAATCTATCACTAACTAATGTCTCTTACAGATATATCGTTACACAAGTAGTAACTTGTGCATTTGAAAGAGACACGTTAGTGATAGATTCCTTACCTTAGAATAGATACCCCAGCAATACCAACCCCGGTGGTGGGTCTGCGAACCAATAATCACACCAGAAAGTCCTGGAGGACGGAACGGCCAAAGAAGCCATCCCTCCGGACTTGGCTGTCCAGGCAGTAGTGTCTTGCGAACGTGTGCAGCGAGTCCCACGTAGCTGCCTGACAAATGTCCTGCAAGGGGACTCCTCGGCCCAGGGCAGTAGTAGTTGCCGTGGCCAGAGTGGAGTGGGCCCTGAGCCCAACAGGAGGTTCCTTTTTAGGCAAAGAGTAACACGCCTGGATGCACAATACGATCCACGGGAGATGGTCCGCTTGTGCACCGCCCGTCCTTTCTTAGCGCCCACGTAACCAACAAAAAGTTGGTCATCCACCCAGAACTGGCGTGTGCGATCCAGATAGTAAGAGAGCACACGTTTTGGGTCTAGACGGTGGAGCCTCTCTTCCTCTTTCGAGGGATGTGAAGGCGGAAAGAAGGTGGGCAAAGTGATGGACTGCCCGATGTGGAAGGCTGTGACTAGCTTGGGCAGGAAAGAGGGTTTTGTCCGCAACACAACCTTGTCCGGATGGACAGAAAGGAAAGGAGGTTTAGAAGAAAGAGCCTGGAGCTCACTCACTCTCCTGGTAGAGGTGATGGCAACCAGGAAAGCAGTCTTAAGCGTAAGAAGACGGAGAGGACAGTTATGAAGAGGCTCAAAGGGAGCGCACATCAGGTAAGTTAGAACCAGGTTCAAGTCCCACTGGGGCATCACAAAAGGAACAGGAGGGAACATATGAGTGATGCCCTTTAAGAACCTGTTAACAATTGGGGACTTGAACAAAGAAGGCTGATCAGGTAGCCTTGAGAAGGCGGAAAGGGCAGAAAGGTATCCCTTGATAGTGCCCAGAGCAGAGTCCTGCTGGGCAAGAGAAAGAAGGAAGAGGAGAACCTCAGAAAGAGGGGCATTGAGAGGATCCACAGCCTTTGCTGTGCACCATGCCACAAATCTGTTCCACCTGCAGGCGTATACCGACTTTGTGGAGGGACGCCTGGTTGCCAGAATCACAGTACAGACTTCAGGAGGCAAGTCAAATGGCCTCAACTGTCGCCGCTCAATCTCCAAGCATGGAGGTGGAGACTGGGCAGGTTCGGGTGGAGGACCGTCCCCTGCTGCTGCGACAGAAGGTCCTCCTGAAGAGGCAGACGAATCGGGGGATCGACTCACATACTGAGTAGCTCGGGATACCAGTACCTTCGCGCCCAGACTGGAGCCACAAGGATGACTTGGGCGCGGTTGCGCTTGATTTTCTTCAGCACTCTGGGCAGAAGTGGTATAGGCGGAAAGGCGTACAACAGACCGCAACTCCACTCACGGCGGAAAGCGTCCCCGAGCGAGTGCCGCCTTGGAAATTCCAACGCGCAGAACTGATGACATTGCGCGTTCTCTTCGGTGGCGAATAGATCTAACCAAGGCTCTCCCCACTGCAGAAGGAGGCCTTGCGCCACGTCCGAGTTCAGACGCCATTCGTGATCCATCATGCACCTTCGGCTGAGCTCATCCGCCCTGGCGTTCAGAGATCATGCCAGGAGTTGAACCACCAGAGTCACCCCCTGATGTTCCAGCCACTGCCAGAGGCGCAGAGCCTCCTGGCAGAGGGTCCACGACCCCACCCCGCCCGGTTTAGTGCAGTACCACATGATGGTGGTGTTGTCCGTGAACACCTGCACTACACTCCCCCGGACAGAGGGGAGGAATGCCTTCAGTACTAGACAAATCGCCCTCAGCTCCAGAAGGTTGATAAGGAGCTGGGACTCCGCCGGAGACCAGAGGCCTCTGATCTCCACCTTTCCCATGTGGCCTCCCCAGCCCTGGAGGGACGCGTCCGTCACAACTACGTGCTCCGGATGGGGAAGGGATCTGCCGCTGACCCAATCGCGGTCCGTGAGCCACCGCTGCAGCTGTCTCGCAGTGCCCTTCGAGATCATGACATGGTCGGACAGGTTGCCCTGATGCTGGGCCCACTGAAACTTCCGGTCCCACTGCAGAGCCCGCATCCACCGCCTGGCGTGATGCACCAGAAGGATGCAGGAGGCCATCAGCCCCAGAAAGCCGCAGCGTCAACCTGACCAAGACCCGGGATAAAGGCTGAAAGATTGGGATCAGAGCTTGAATATCCCAAACCCGCGGTTCGGAAGGATAAACCAGAAACTGCACCGAGTCGAGAACCGCTCCGATGAAGAGGAGCTTCTGAGAGGGACACAGGTGTGACTTCAGCACATTGATGGAAAACCCCAGCTGGTGCAGGAGGTCTGCCGTCGTCTGGTGGTGGCTGACAACTGTCTGGGGCGAGCCTGCCTTCAACAACCAGTCGTCGAGGTAGGGGAAGACTGAAATCCCTAACCTGCGCAGATGAGCTGCGACCACCGCCATCACCTTCGTGAACACCCGTGGGGCGCTGGTAAGGCCGAATGGGAGCACGGTCAACTGAAAGTGCTCGTGGCCTACAGTGAACCGCAGGTAGCACCGGTGGGCCGGCAGGACGGGGATGTGAAAATAGGTGTCCTGCAAGTCCAACGCTACCATCCAGTCTCCTAGTTCCAGGACAGCCAAGGCCTGAGCCAATGTCAGCATCTTGAACTTCTCCTTCCGGAGGAAGCCGTTTACGTTCCGTAGGTCCAAGATAGGACGCAGGCCCCCCTTGCCCTTCTTGGGTACCAGAAAGTAGTGGGAGTAACAACCACATCCTACTTCCGGCCCAGGAACGCGCTCGATGGCCCCCTTGGCCAAGAGGGCCGTAACTTCCTCTTGCAGACGTTGCAAGTGATCCCCCGACACGTGGTGGTATTGTGGTGGCATGGCTGGAGGGGTCGCCTCGAAGGGGAGGGAGTAGCCCCTTCGGACGATTTGCAGCACCCACATGTCCGACATGACAGTCCGCCAGTGGAAGTGGAGATCGCGAACCCCGCCCCCCACTGGCGCCACATGGGCCTGAAAGCATGGACTAGGAGGGTTTTGAGGCGGATGCTGCAGGGGAAGGTGTGGACTGGCCTCGCCGTTGTCCCCGACCGCCGCCACGGCGGTTTTCACGGCCGCCACCGAGCTGTGTATTAGTCTACTGTGCGTGGCTGGGTTAGTGTCCCAGGAGTGGCGGTTCCTGCATGTGAACGTTTGGGCGTCGCCCTCCTAATTATTTTGTCCCAGGCAGCTGTGAAGAAAAATCTAAGTATTGTATTTACACAGCACTTAATCTCTGCCCACGGCAGTCAGCTGTCTCAGCCGTGGGCAGTCAATCATCACATGACTTTCAGTCTCCCTGAGGCAGGCTTAGGGGGTGGGGTTAGCATGGAGCAGAAGACGTTTCACAGCCAACGTAAACACCAACTGTGCAATACACATGTTGGTTTGGCCGGGGGCCTTTCCCTGGCCAGCCTGAAATGCGCAATCTTGAACAGTCTCGCCTCTACAATCAGGGAGCCGCAGCCCCCCGGTCTCCTCACGGGCGGCAGAGAACGCGGAGCCTGGGCATTTCCAAGAGTGTGTGGATCATATTCACTAATCGCTGATTGGTTATTGCTGCACTAGCTCACCCTGTCTCTCTCCCCCTCCCCTCTCCGTGCATGAGTGCGAACGCCATTACATACAAGGGAGTGGAGAGGGGGAGAGAGAGAGAGAGTCGAGATCTCCATGACCTCGTGGCTGGCCTTCTGAACCTGATGCGAGGACTCCCGCAGTTCGCACTCAAACTCCAATAGGATAATCTCTGCTAGTTGAATAAAGCAGCCTGGAATAATCTCTCCGATCACAGTTGAGCGCAGAGTCTGACATCGCGCAGACAGGATTAATTTTAGAGACTGACTCCGTGAGTACAGTACACTGTGACTCCGATTGAAAATGGTGGTTATTGTGTTGCTGCTTGTGTTGGACTTGGCCTTCCAGTTCTAGGCTGCCTAGTTGTATTGTGGGTCGTCATCATAGCAGTCGCATGATAAACAACTAGGCAGGTAGTGTGTGTCAGCTCAGCAGCCAGCCCCAGCCCACCGTGTGTCTTCTTCCCTCCCCCGACCCCAAGTGATATCGGAGTCAGACTGTAGACATCGATGTCTGTGAGAGTGTGACTCACTGTAAAATGTATTCAATTAAATCAGCTCCAGGGACAAATCATGAACCGTGAGTGACCATTCCGGATGGTAGGGAGAGGATGCAGCATGACATTACTCACTGCCGTAATGGCCAGAGCAACGCTAACAACTTTGGAGGAGGTGTTGAGCCTCAGCTGATGTCGCAGAGACTCAAACTTAGTTCACTTGAGGAGAGCCAGGTTCGAGTATCGGCTTATTCGGCTCAACATACTGTGATTCTGGGCAAATCATTTAATCTCCCTATGCATACCAAACAAGCAAGTATGTCTCTGGTGCGCTCATGTAAAGCCGGCAGTGCCGGCGCCAAGTTCCAATACTTTCGGGTGAGTTACACTCCTGTTAATGAAATACTAGTCCAAGACTGTGCAGCAGTGGAGAGTAGACAGAAATGTTTCTGAAGCGTCTGGCCCTGCTGTCACATCACCGGCACTGCACCTTCAAAAAGCATTAGAGGTGAGTGCCATCAGGCCCTAGCTTCAGAAACATTTCTATCTACAAGAAATGTTATGTTTCCAAAGCTAGGACATGCTGGCCTGGTACGCACCTCCGAGAAACATATAGGATGTGTACCAATGCTCCTAGCTTCAGAAACATTTCTATTGTAGGCACGCATCCTGTATGCTTCTCGAAGGTGCATAGAAATGTTTCTGAAAAAGCATAATGCATGACATCATTCAGCCCAAATTCTATTTCAGTCTGGGTGTTGACGTTTCTGCATTCTTCTTCGGTCGCATTAATCTTACTCGATTGCTGTTGTACTATGCAACTCATAATTTGGAAATACTTTTTTTTTCTCTGTTGCCTCGCAAGAAAATAGGTTTTCGATTTTGTGGCCAGGGCAGCCTCTTCAAAGTGCAGGTTTGAAAGGCAAACATTGAGACAATGACATTTGACTTGGATGTTTAGCACAGCAGACACATGTATATTTGTGCCTTTGGTAAGTAAATTGATCTGTGCACATTTATGAATATATGGATTGTACCCAAATATTGTTAATTTAAAATTCATGACAACGACATGACCGGCCAGTCTTTTGCATAAAGTAGCATCATTTAGAAATGAAGAGATTGGGCACACCTTGCAAGTTCATTCACTGTTTGGAGGAATGTTCTGAGATTTTTCATTATTATTAGAATTTGAAAAACTTTATATATAACGTTTTTGCTTCATTGGTTGCTGGTGAAATACATTTAATTTACTTAATACATAGGATGCCAGTAATTTAAACCAGGGGGAGAATATACACACTGCGTCTGCGTGCCAATGCTCTTAGCTTCAGAAACCTATCAACAAGATAGAATGGTTTCTGAAACTAAGAGCATTATCACGCAGCGTGTATGCTTCTCAGAGGTGTGCGCACACTAGAACTAAAAGCGCATAGGCACACAAGAAAAAAATCCACAATGTCTCACTCACAGACAAAGACGTATATTTATATGTGCAAGGATGCACAGACACACAATGGGTCACCTACACATGTTTATACAGGCACTGAATAGGTTAATCTTAACATTTCTTGAATGCTGCTATTTTGTGACCTGCTTACTTAGTTAAAAAATCCTGTGAGGTACTCATCATTGTTAGCATGAAGTCTGTTATTAAGCTCTGTGGTTGTACTTAATAAGCAGCTACCCATGTTTTTATATGACATCTCTTTATTAATGTAATAACTGCACTTTCACAATTGCTTTATTAAACCTTGATTTCTCCAAATTGATTGAAAATGCACAATTCGCCCACTCTTTTTTCAAACTTTTCTCGGGGGAGACCCACTGTAGGTCGCTCAGGCTCACTATTCCCGCTAGCCACAGTGCGCACAACCACAAATTTTACGCCTCACCACTTACAAATGTCACCAGCCACTACTGTGTTCCACATAAGTTATATGAAGTAACACTCTGGATGGAGGGGGACAGAACAAGAAAGATAAGAGCACTCTTTTAGGAGTGACTCTCTAAGGGTTATGACATTCTTCTAGCTGAACAAGACTGGCCACCTGGGGGGGAGGAGCCAAGATGGCGGACGGGATGGACGTCTGAGCTCCCGGCTCCGTAAGCCGTCCACCTTTGGCGGCATATCCTGACTTTACTCCTGGCTCACACCGTGTTTAAATGCCGAAACGAATGCGCAGAAGCTGATTGCCTTCTATTAAGACCTCTGCAGTCTGAATTGGTGCAGGATTCACTGATTTCGTCGATCTTCGGAGCTGCCCGGGTAGCTGTGCTGATCGCTACCGCTGGACGCCATGGGACCGAGCTGGTGAGACGAGCGGGGGAGGTGCCGTTGCCTACGGGAGTGTTGCGATCTCGGCACTGGACTTTTCATTTCTCTCCCGATGCAGAGTGCCTCACCTTGGCCGAGGTGGGTCTTTATGTGACTGGAGCCCCTGCGCGGCGCTTCCCCCCGCTCTGCTGCTTCTCGCCTGGGCATTCCCCATTTTTGGGGCGAATCTCGGCTGCAGGACACTCGTATTGGCGATAAGGGCAAGGTGATTTTCGTACTGTGCAACCCCTTGCTGTGGGCTGCATTACCACCGGAGGTTTAACGCCTGCTTCCCCGGACAGTGAGATCGGCCCCCCCCCCTCTCGTCCTTGCGGATTTCCTGAGTGGCGGCAATGGCGCCTGCCTTTCATGACAAAGCGACGGCTGCTCCACCATCTCTGTCGCGCGCTGCCCTGCCTGTTACTGGGCTGGAGGCGGACCCCGGGGCATCGCCGCTCGCTGCGGATCGGCTGCTGACTCAGGACACCCTGACTTATGGGGATATTCTGCTCGCCCTTGCGGACTTGGGGACAACATGGCGGCGTAATGTCCAGGAACTGACGGAGAAGATCGAGGGTGCTTCCTCTTATATAACGCGACCGGGGCAGGCTGACCCCCTGCCACCTCTGACACTGTCTGGAACTGATACAAGGTTGCAATATGTGAGGGCGGAGATGTGCAGTGTCCCTGACAACAATGTTGCTGGTCCTCTCCTTGGTGAGGCTTTGGCTACAATGTTACCCCCCACATTGGGAACTGTGACTCTTTCCCCACAATGGCTCTGTTCATCGGCCTCCCAGTGCCTGATTCCCCCTAAGGTCTTTGCCTCTGGAGCCGTCGTTCTACAGTGGTGGGGACTGTGCTGTCCGGTGGAGGAGGGGGTGCTCAACGAAATGGATGCTGGAACTGGTGGTGACCGGGGACGCTCCTCTCTGCCTCCTGTGTTTCTTCCTCGTTTGGAGCGGCCATCTTGCTCCTTTGTTCTACCCAGGGAGTGCTTGCAGCGCTGGCCGGCCCTGGCTGGAATTCGCCGTTCAGGCCAGGGCTGATGTTCTTTCTCGTGACTTTGCTCGGACGGATGGCGGAGACCCGGACTGACCTATTTTGATTGGCTGACTGCACAGAATGTACTCCTTTTTTCCCGCTTTGCTTCAGCATCTCTATGTCCTGCTCTTTATTCTGGTTGTGGGGGTTGTGATTAATGTGTTGACCTGTGACTCTAGATATGGTTGTTTAGATTCTCTCTTGGCGGAATGTCCTTTGAATTTATTGGAACACGGTGTGGGAGCTGTACGGGGCTGGGTGAGTTCGGGGGCCGGATTTTGGAAGGAAATTGTGGCCCTCCCCCGGGGTTAGGTTTCCTGGGAGGTTTAGATTAGAATTGTCTTTTCTGGCTCCCTATATCAATGGTGACATTATATCTTTCATTTTCTTTCTTTACTACCTCTACTATATTTCGGGTTTATGGGGCGACAGACGCGCTGCTGGGGGGGGGGGGAAGGCCGTAGCCTTTGCATGCGTGTAGGGTGGGGGTTGTGGGATGGGTATTTTGTTTCTTTTTTGTTCCTATGGCGCCTTGTTTTTTCTTCTAATTTATTTCTCCCTCTTTCTGTCTTGGGTGCGTGTCGACGTTCTTGCCGGGTGGGTGGCGGCGAATGCTGATAGGGCCTTGGGTCTGATATCCTGGTAACGTACATCCTGACCGCCATTCTGCCTGGTGGGTTTTGTTCCCTTAGTTGTTGGGCTGTGTATATCTGTGTTGATATCCCTATCTTACGTCTTCACGGACCCTGTTCTTTCTTTTCGTTTATGTTCCTTTTTATTGAAACGAAATAGTCGGACATTATTGCTTGCAATGAAAACTTTAAAAATTAACCTTCAGAACTCCTGAGACGCGTCAGCAAGGGCTCTACAGTGTAACTGCTGAATGCTTACTGATCATATTGCTGTGCTGTCGCGTCACCGTATTGCCTGTACAAGTGTATGTGCCTGGAGGTTGTAGGCCACTATTTGTAATTTTCTAGATGCACTAATAAAGGTTTTCAAAAATTAAAAAAAAAAAAAAAAAAGACTGGCCACCTGAATTTGTCAGGGAGTGCCCACATGGCGAAGACATCATTATGCCAGCCTTCTCCAACCACATTCCAATTTATTTAAAATATACCTATGTCAGGAAATGGGCAGTGGCCCAGGCTCCTGCATTATATAAAAATCATGTAGGATGGGATGAGGATTCTCCTCACCATAAACTCCCATTAAAAAAATCAACCAACTGCACAAAGGCAGGACCCAGTCAAGCAAGAAGCTAAAAAACAAGTTAGGGAGATATTAGATCAACTTGAATACCAAGGGGTGATTGAAACATGCACCTTGTCAATGAACAATCCTTTGTTTCCTGTCTCCAAACCAGACAATACATATCTTCTAGTTTTGGATTACAGACATCTAAACTCTTGTTGCAAAACTTTTGCAGTACAAAATGCATACAGTGCAGCACTAATGAATAACATTGTGCGTAAAAAATATAAAAACACATTAGATATTTCTAACGGTTTCTTCTGTCAAAACATTGCACCGGAAAGTAGGTATTTGACCGCTTTCTCAATTATGGGGACACAGCGTCACTTCTGTCATCTCCCACAGGGATTCAAGAATAGTCCTGGGTTATTTTCAGCCAGGGTAACAGAGTTACTACAAACAAATGATGATGAAGCATTGTCATATTTCGATGACATCTATCTAACATACGATGATGTGGCTAGGCACTTGAACAGGGGGAAAACCATCATACTTGGCTTCTCCTCTGAAGGGTACAATTTAAAAAAATCAAGAATTGCCCATTTGAACGTCCTGTTCCTAGGATATGAATTATCAAGTGTAGGAAAAAGCCTGGCAGCAAACTTTCTAGAGAAATGTGCGCTGCTTCTACCACCAAAAACACTGAAAAACAGTTGATTCTAGGTTTCCTAAATTTCGGAAGAACATACATTCTAAACTACGCAGAAAGGGTTAAACCTCTCTACGAATTAATCAAACCTTATTTTAAAACAGTTAATTGAACTCAAAAACACAGAAATTTTCCGTTCATTGCAAACAGATATGTAAGCAACAAAACATTTGCAAACGTGTAAACTTACGCAACTTAGTGATCAGAATCATTCAAGGACAATACGGATTCACTTAACGAAGGTGAAACAGTACCAATAGCTTACAAATCACATTTGTACACACAAGCAGAAATGAAATTCACTTCAACAGAAAGAAATCTGACAGCGGTTCAAATTGCAGTAGCAAAAGAGAGAGCCCTCGCACAGGGGAAACGCATTATGGTCGTAACTCCTGTACTTGCCTTAGAGGCAGTAACAAAAGCGAGCATTCCGAATGCTAAAGCTTTACATCCGAGATGGATACAATGGGATAATTCTCTTGCTGCAACAGACGTTGAATACGTTTTTGTCCCTTATCTGAAGACACAAGCATTTCTACAATATGAACAAGAATGTCCTCTGCCTACTGAAATTCTGCCTCTAGAGCAGTATGAATGTATAATTTATACTGACGCATCAACCCAACCCGCTACGGAGGTAAACAAGCCTATAGTGCTGCGTGCGCGATCGTTAAAGTTAGCTGGCGCGATGGTAAAATCCAACCAATGGTCACTAAAACTCAATCTCCAGGAGATTGTACAGCTCAGCAAGCTGAACTACAAGCATTCATAGTGTGTGATTCAGATTATTGTGTTCAATCTTACAATGAATACTTGCAGAACTGGATTCAAAACGGTTTCAAAGATGCAAAAGGTGGCACAATCAAGCATAAGTTGCTTTGGGAACAAGTAGTTCAGTTACAAGAACTACAAAAGGCTCACGTGATTCATACACTGAGTCATCAACGTGATGGCGTTCATGTTGCAGGGAATTTATAGGCTGATGAAGCCACGAAGGCAGCTGTGCAAACGACTTCCGTAGCTGCAATCACTTCGTTCAAAAACGAAAATAGACAGCGAAATAATGCAAGCTGTCAATGCTTCAGGCAAAAACTTTACCAAAAAGCTTCCCACTCAAATACTCATTTATATAACTGATGCAAATAATGTTCTGTTTGCTCGAATCCCTGGAGTAGGGGATAAGGTAAATCCAAACAGGAAACGTAGAGTAGCTTTGATATACAAAGCACATTTGGGAGAGGGTCTGATACATCAGGGGATCTATAAAACTATACTAGAATTAAAAGAGATGTACTGGTGGCCAGGGATGAATGCACACATTTGTAATTAACTGCATACACTGCAACAGAGATCGCAGCACTGAACACTGCCAGATACCTGACTACAGTGTAGCCAGCCCAGTACAGACACCATTGTTAGACAGCATTAGACTTTCTACACGCAGACGTCCCTATAGACAAATGGGGTCCCACAAATATTAAGACAAGATTCATTTGGATGTGGCCTCAGAGCTCGGCTGACACTCGAACTGTTATAAAAGATTTGCGAGTCTTTATCGGCACATACGCAGTCAGCACGCTACATTCTGACCAGAGTCCTGCATTTAGCTCTCAAGCTTACAAGGAGATTATGGCCAAACTGGGCGTTGCATTCCGGTACTTTAGTCCATTCCATCCTGAGGGAAATTCAGTAGTGGGGAGAAAAAAACGGGACATAAAGCAATCTATAACAGCTAGGGTATTAGGCTCGGGTGACAGGTGGGTCAAACATCTAATAAGTGTCCAACGTAGTCTTAATAATCTGCCAAAAACTTCTCTAGGGGGTATCACTCCATATGAAGTCCTTTTTGGAACCAGAATGATAATTTCGGATCTTGATTGTCAGACTTCAGTGGTAGATCAAAAATCCTTTGATATCAAAGATCGTTTGGCTGTTTTACAGGACTTAAATGTGTTCCTCAAGCCAACAACCACTGAAGAGAAACCGGCCATCTCAGCAAGGCCTGTCTGGATTCTTAAGCTTGGGGATCTAGTCAGAGAAAAGATTGCGGACAAGAAGGAATTTGGGCCTTCTTACAGACAACCAGTACCTGTCCTAGAAATCCACGGATCAAGAACAGTATTACTGCCGCCCCTTGCTGGTAAAAAGGAGAACAGGTTCGTGTCCATCGACCTGGTAAAACCACATCATGTGGCTGATCATAAGCAGTAGGCCAAGTGGACTCCAAAGATGTAGCAGACACCCTCATCTGGCTACTATCCAAGAGGTTCAAACTGAAAGACTCATCACCTTAGAGGAATCTGCAGTGCGAAAAGAAGGACTATGCAACAAAGCTATGGAACTTGAACCTCTTGAAACCCAAATAACAGTTCGTCAAGAAACACCTGTCTACAATGAAATAGCATCTGACTATACAAATTTAACAAGTGATCGAGTGGTTCCAGCGATTTCAACGAATCCTGATGCAATCCCTACAATTGACAGAACTGCCTCTGGCTATTTCATTAACTTTGATAAGTTTTCCGAGGATCTCAGTGAACCTGAAACAACGCCAGCTAAAAGAACTTTAAAAATACAAGCAACAGAACTTTTTCAACCCCTGGAAAAGACTTATCTGGTTTCAACATGGATTGAACTTTGGATTGTGTTGGGTGTACTTTTTCTTCTACTTTGGTTGACTCTGGTAATAACTTTGGGAATGCTGATAAATGGAAGATATGTAAAAAAAAAAAGGACACAGCAAGTAAGAACATCAACTTACTCCTCAAGCCACACAAATCATCTCATCGTGAACAAAAAGACTTGTCATCAGTGAACATCACAGCTATTCCTATACCAGGGGGTATAGCTTGGTACAGAACTGATCATGACATTTTTGGCCCTGTTAAGCTGTTGAAGATTCCACACCAGTTCAAGATTTCCTGGAATGAATTTGTTTCATCTAGTACCTTTTCTGATGATTGGAACTTCAAGACTGTTAATAATATGATGTCAGACTTCCAAATGTCTGCAAAGTTTACAAATCATGAATACTTAGAAGGTTCATCAGATTATGAACAAATGTATTGTTATAATCACTATGGTCATCATTTCTTGCACAAATCTGCAAATCCTAGAAATGTACTGATGTATAACCAATGGGAACATTGTCCTACGCCACCAAAGGGTAGCTAAAACATTTTTAGGAAACTTTCCGTACTTTTCAGGGTTCAACGTATCCAATGCAGAATCATTTTACTTTAAAAATGTAAACAAAACAGGCATGACAAGTATGTTGACAAATACCAAACAAATTTATTCTGCGGTCTTTTATGTTCAGTTGTCATCACGAGGTTTCGAATTTTGGAAAACAACATTGAGACAAAAACAGCACAAAAGACTGGCATGTGCAGGCATTAGAAGCCTGATTTAGAGCCTGCATCATCCCAGGGCAAATAATGTTTTTGAATGACACTGTCCAACAGACATCTCGTCTTGGGATAGGCAAGATCAAAGAGTTAAACAAACTGTTCATACCTACACCTACACCGGATAGTAGTTACACTTCAGAGGGGGAGGTCAACGTACATACTATTTTGCTTCACAACAGAACAGATCCAGATTGGAACAAATGGTTAATCTGGCCCACAGACACCTATCAAGATAGGTTCCTGAATAAAACACAAGGGTTCACATTCACTAGGCCAGATCCAAGATATGTTCAGAGACAGCATCCAGGAATAGTAACAACATACAGTGTAGGGAAACTGTGCCTTGAATGGCTGCATAGATCTACACTTAAAGATGTAAAATAACACTTTTCTTTACTTAAAGATGGCGCTGATCTTAGGGAATTCTTGCTAGGACCAAGGAAACCGCGTCATAAACGTTTTATATATGCCGGTATCTATGCATTGTATAATGAAGCATGGAAGATAACGTAAGCAGAGACTGCAGAAAGAATACGAGAAATTGATCAAATTAATTTAGAGAAATCTCTCTCTGTAGTTGACAATGGGTTAACAACTCTGTCGTCCAGGATATATTCTTTGGATAGCATAGTATCCTCTGCCATAGACTTCATGGAACAGGACTGGGTCATGTTGCAACATGGTCAGTCGCAATTACGTTCTATCATGCTATTAGGCTGGACGTTACAAAACCTTTGGTCAGGCTATGTGCCTTGGCGTTTAATCAATACTACGTCACTGTTTTCAGAATTCAATCTCACTGATAAACAGATCACACTGGCACAGAGGGAAGCAGACTATACGGTGCTGAGCATTGAAAAACTGGAAACATTGCCATTAAATGTCGCTGAAAAGCCAGCCATAGAATGGATTATACATGCAACAATCACTCTGCCTGTTACTATTTTCCATTTTCAGTGTTGCTTAAAACACATACCAGCAGGCATGTATGAAAGGTTGGGTAAAAAATACTTCAAGACATCCTGGGAATTACCATACACACACCGTTGTTGGAGTGGGGGAAAGATGTGTTTCTTAGTGGTAAAAATGGTAAAAACGCACTAAGCGGTTCTCTCTTTTGTAAGGGTATTAATTTACACGGGGCCTGTGATGGTTCCTCGAACACCTTATCCTGCCACCTGCAAGGTTCACCACCTGCAGTGATTGATCCAATTTTTGGACAGCTTTCTAATGGAAATTACCTCATGTTGAACGATCACAGCTGCTGTGGCATGTTGCCAGGTTTACCCTATCTCGTAACTTTGTCAGCCAGGGTCACTTGCTGTATGCAAGTATTGTTTCCAAAAACCAGGACAGACCCGCAGTCACCGTTATGGTCTTCACTGAACAACTCTTCTATACGAATTGATACTTTAAGCAGAATGAAAGCCATTCTTTTACAGAAAACGGTGCCACTGACCTCGGCCAAAGAGACCTATGATCTGCAAGTCGCAAGGACTTCTGCAGAGATACATGCCCTCTTGACTACAAATTGTCCTATACGTTTCTCGGAAATGTTAAGTCGTATCTTAAAAATGTCTGATACGAGTGGTATTGTACATGTATTTAAGACGGGACTGTTAGCACCTTTTGAAGCAGTCCTAGGAATATTTTCAAACTTCGTGCACTCTGTGTTTGGCGGATTGCCTCTCATTTTGGGACTTGCTGCAGGGATACTAATTTTGCTCCTACTGCTTCGATATGGCAAGCCAATCCACAGCCGACACCCATATCACCGTGGAGACCATTCTACTGGTAATGAAGTGTCGTGAGCGCATCGTCCACATTTTGGGATTACCTTGTTTAAGAGAATTAAATACCACATGGTTTCTGTCATTCAGACCAATCTGGCAAGATTGCATCTTACCTGTTCTACGCTGCCTGCTATACGGAGAAGAATGCGTGTTAGACATCTGTCTTACACTCCCATCAGTCATGCCAACGGATGTTAATACTTTGCTTGAACCGGTAACGGCCCATGCACAGTGTTGTCCCCAGTGGCTACCAATTCTGATGACACCCATTCATTGAGATATCACAGACGCAAATTGCTTACAGTGAGGTCCGAGAGGAAACAGGCACACAGGTATCATCCACTTTGAACGTTGCTAATGCGATCAATGCTGACAGCGATGCTTCACATCTATGTGCGATTGATCTTCTTAACAAAGTAATCCAACTTTCACCAACAATGGTAGACAAATTCTTTACAGACTTAGAAGATTTGTTGATTTCTCCCAGCACTAACACTGACTTTTGCTTTTGGCACACAGTGTTCTGAGAGACTCTGAATTCGACCTTCATTTTTCAAAACAAAGTTCTAACTTTGGGACTCTTTTTTTCTATGATTAATTTTTTTTCTCCAAATTTGTATTTTTTCCTTTTTGGCACAACGTAATCTGCTTAAAGTAGAACTATTCATAGAGAACTAGAATTCTTTGAAAAACTTCCAGAGACAATATTTGACCTTGTCCACATTCAAACAGTTTATATAATCTGCTGTGAAATGGTCTCAACTTTTTTCTTCTGTATTTAAGAGCCATTTCATAAGGAATATGCTACTTACCAGTATGCATCTGTTCTTGGCATAGAGGGCTGCAGAGTGGTACATTATGAATAGATCGCCATCTGGTGTTGGGCTCGGATGATTGCACTTTGTTTTTCTCTTGGAGAGTCTTTTGTATCTTGGTGACTCCTCCCTTGGTTGGTAGTGCGCATGGGCATCGGCTCCATCCTTAGATTGTTTTGCCGTAGTAGGGTTAGATGGAGTAGTATAGTAGAATACAGATAAGAGTGCCCATGTAAGTGTATCTAAATAAGATAATGTTGGAACAGACACAGGTTTCCGGGGAGGCTGGGAGGGCATGTACCACTCTGCAGCCCTCTATGCCAAGAACAGATGCATACTGGTAAGTAGCATATTCCGTTCGAGGCATATGGGCTGCAGATGGTACATTATGAATAGACTATACAGCAGTTCTCTCCCTAGCGGTGGTTGCCCGTGTCTGTTGCAACTGTCTGAAACAATGTTTTTAATACTGCTTGTCCCACTCTAGCTTGTTGTGTTGTGTGCACATCTACACAATAGTGTTTTGTGAAGGTGTGCGGTGTAACCCAGGTAGCCGCTTTGCATATGTCATCTAGTGGAATGTTTCCCAGAAATGCCATAGATGCTCCTAGTTTACGTGTAGAGTGAGCTCTAGGAGGAACAGTTAATGTTCTCTTTGCCTTTAAGTAGCATATTTGAATGCATTTTACAATCCATCTGGCAATGCCCGCTTTGGAGATGGGATTGCCTTTATGTGTAGGAGAAAACGCAACAAATAGCTGTTTTGTCTTTCTGAAAGTTTGTGTTCTTTCTATATAGTACAATATGGCCCTTCTAACATCCAATGTATGTAGGGCTCTTTCAGCTACTGTTTGTGGTTTTGGAAAGAAAACCGGTAATTCCACTGACTGATTGATGTGGAATGCTGAAATAACCTTCGGTAAGAATTTTGGGTTTGTTCTAAGAACCACTTTATTTTGGTGTAGCTGCATAAATGGTTCTTGAATCGTAAAAGCCTGCAGTTCACTTACTCTTCTAAGTGACGTGATAGCTATGAGGAAGGCCACCTTCCATGTGAGGAATTGTATTTCACACCTATGCATAGGTTCAAAGGGTGGCCCCATTAGTCTGGTAAGCACTATGTTGAGATTCCAGACTGGGGAAGGTGGTCTTCTTGGTGGAATGACTCTTTTGAGTCCTTCCATGAAAGCTTTAATTGCTGGTACTTTAAACAGTGACAGATGTTGCCTGTTTTGTAGGTACGCCGCTATGGCTGCGAGATGAACTCTGATAGAGGTATATGCTAGGTTACATTGCTGTAAGTGTAATAAATAGCAAATGATTTGTTTAGTGGATGCGTCCAGAGGGTTGATGTGCTTACTGTTACAGTGTATAGCAAACCTCTTCCATTTTGCTGCATAGCATGCTCTGGTGGTAGGACGTCTTGCTTGTTTAATGATTTCCATGCATTCTGGTGGTAAATCTAAATACCCAAACTCTATGACCTCAGGAGCCAGATCGCTAGGTTCAGTTGTTTGGGATCTGGGTGCATTATTTCTCCATGGTTCTGTGTAAGATTCATGGGTAATAACCTTAGCTTTTGATGTGGTACTTGTGAGAGTTGTAGCAGCGTGGTGAACCACGGCTGTCTTGCCCACGTGGGTGCCACTAGTATCATTGTCATTGAGTGTTGCTGCAGTTTCCGAACCAGTAATGGAATTAGTGGTAGAGGAGGGAACGCGTAAGCAAATTTGTTGGACCAATTTATCCACAGTGCATTGCCCTGGGACCGTTGGTGTGGGTACCTGGATGCGAATTCTTTGCATTTTGCGTTCTGATGATTGGCAAACAGATCTATCTCTGGTTGCCCCCATTTTTGGAAGAATGGCTGTAGTATTTGGTCGTGCAGCTCCCATTCGTGTACTTGTTCTGACTGTCTGCTTAGGATGTCTGCTATTAGATTTTGAACTCCTGGTAGGTGTTCCGCTAACAGGTAGATCTTTTGAGGAATGGCCCATCTCCATATGTCCTGTGCTAGTCTGGACAGTTGGAGAGAGTGTGTCCCCCCCTGTTTTTGAATATAATACATTGCAGTCATGTTGTCTGTTCTGATCAGGACTGCTTTGCCTGTTATTTGCATTTGGAAAGCTTTTAGTGCTAGAAATATTGCTAATAGTTCTAGGTAGTTGATGTGCAGTTTCTTTTGCTGCACACTCCACTTCCCCTGCACTGTGTATCTGTCCATATGCGCTCCCCATCCGGAGAGCGATGCGTCCGCTGTTATTATCACTTGTGGAATTGGCTCTAGGAACGACCGTCCCTTGGAAATGTTTTCTGTGTTCCACCACTTCAGAGAGCGATACGTCCGGTCGTTTACCAACACCAGATCTGTAATCTGACCTTGAGCCTGATTCCACTGTGTCGCTAGACACTCTTGTAGTGGGCGCATTTGTAGTCTGGCATGTGGTATTAGCAGTATGCAGGAGGACATCATGCCTAATAGTTGCATAAACACTCGTGCTGGTAGTGAGTGTTGTGGTTGAAATCTTTGTATTAACCCGACCATTGTCTGTACTCTGATTGGGTTGGGGTATGCTATTGCCTTTTCTGTGTCTACTGTAGCCCCCAGGTATTGCTGAATCTGGTTTGGTTGCAGGTGTGATTTTTTGTAGTTCACCGTGAACCCTAGGTGGTGCAGCAATTGAATTGTCTTCTGTGTGTTGTGAAGACATTCTTCCTTTGACTTGGCCTTTATTAGCCAATCGTCCAAGTATGGGAAGACATGTATTTGTTGTCTTCTTAGGTGTGCTGCCACCACAGCTAGACATTTTGTGAAAACTCTTGGTGCTGTTGTGACACCGAACGGAAGGACTTTGAACTGATAGTGTTGTCCTTCTAACACAAACCTTAGGTATTTCCTGTGGGCTTTGTGAATTGGGATATGAAAGTAAGCGTCTTTTAGATCCAGTGTAGAAAGAAAGTCCCCTTTCTTCAGTAAAGGGAGTACTTGTTGGAGCGTGACCATGTGGAAATGCTCCGAATTTATGTAAGCATTGAGAGGTCTGAGGTCTAATATTGGTCTTAGGGACCCGTCCTTTTTGGGGATCAGGAAGTATAGAGAGTATACTCCTGTTCCTTGTTGATCTTTTGGGACCTTCTCTATTGCATGCTTTTGTAGAAGTGCTAGAACTTCTTCTCTTAACAATGTCAGATGATCTTGACTCATTGGACGCTGTTTGGGGGGGATGTTTGGTGGGGTAGCTGTGAGTTCTAGGCAATAACCATGTTGGATAATTTGTCTCACCCACTTGTCTGACGTGATGTTTTCCCAGACAGGTAGGAACTGTGATAGACGTCCCCCGACCGGTGTTATGTGGTCTGGGGGGAGCTCTATGAAGTCACTGTTTTGGTGTTGAGGCGTTGCGGTTGTTATTATTTCCGCGGCCTCTACCCTTATTGTTGTTACCTCTGTAACTGCCTCTTGAATTACCTCTGGGTGATGTTGGTGTGAAAGATGTGGATTGCTGATTCGTTCCTGTGTTCTTTGAGCCCCCTCTATAGGTGGATCTACGAAAGGAACCTCTGTGTGTTGGCTGTTGCAATGCTCCCATTGACTTAGCCGTTTCCGTATCTTTCTTCATTTTTTCTAATGTCTCGTCTGTGCTTGAACCAAACAATGTCTTCTGATCAAATGGTTTGTTCAGTAGGGCTGTTTGTACTTCTTGTTTGAATCCTGAGATTCTAAGCCATGCATGCCTTCTTAGCATGACACTGGTGTTAATAGACCTTGCTGCAGTGTCTGCTGCGTCTAATGCACACTTAATGGAAGTATTGGTTATTATTTTACCTTCCTGTATTAATTGATCTGCCTTTTTCTGATGTTCTTTTGGGAGATGTGTGAGAAGTTTTTCTAACTCATCATAATGTGCCCTGTCGTAACGTGCGAGTAGTGCTTGTGTATTGGCTATACGCCAGCTATTCGCTGCCTGTGATGCTACTCTTTTGCCTGATGCATCTATTAACTTCGACTCTTTATCTGGTGGAGGAGCCTCTCCTGTAGATAATGAGTTTGCTCTTTTACGAGCGTTTGAGACCACCAGCGAGTCTAGAGGTACATGCCCTCTAATAAATATTGGGTCCTTTGGAGCCGCTTTGTATTTTTTATCAATTCTTGGGTTTAACACCCTGGCTCTCACTGGGTTTTCGAATATTTCCTCTGTGTGACTAAGAAGACCCTTCAACATAGGAAGAGTACCTGATGTTCTCTGTGCATTAGGTAGAGTCTCTAACAAGAAATCCTCTATTTGAGGTTCTGTATGCATATCTAGTTTGTGATATTTTGCTGCCCTATTAATGAGCTGCACAAAACCTGTGTTATCATCAGGTGGTGAAGGCTTTGAGGGATATAGCTCTGGGTCGTTGTCCTCATCTGACCCTACATCATAATTTTCCCATGGGTCCTCCTCATCTGGGATAGTTTCGTCATCCTCTTGAAGTTCTCCCTCCCCTAGATCACTGTCTACATCTGACTGAGGTGTAGCTGGTCTTGGTGTGGAAGGTGTAGGAATATTTGGCCTATTGTGAGGAATAGGAGAAGAGGGTGTGACTCTAGGACGAGGAGAAGCAGGAGGAGTTATATTCGTCCCCATTGTTCTCTTTTTTGAAGGAAGAGGTTTATCTTCTGACTGTTCACTTTTTCTCTTCTTCGTGACCACTTTCCCAGTTTGTGGATCAATAAACAAGATCTTTTGTTTGGGATCTGTCTGTTGCTCCTGAATCGGTACCGAAGGTCCTGGTTCCGAGAGGTGCTTTTGTTTTCGATCGTCAGATCTTGTTGTTTTCGACACCGAATGTCTGCTCGATTCCGACTTTCTGGGTATCGAGTGTATCTTGGGCGATAAGTCATATTTATGTTTCGACATGGAATGTTTCGATACCGAGCTCTCCTTTGTATGTAGCCTCGGTGCCGAAGTCGATGTCGCCCTTTTCTCGGATCCGACATGGTGGGAGTCCGAGTGTTTCGGTTTCAGTTTCGGTTTCGTTGCCGGGCCCGAGGGCGGGGCGTCGGAAACTTTTTTCAGCGGTTTGACCGGGCCCGAGGGCGGGGTCGTTACCGCACGGGGTCGGTTTTTCGGTAAGGGGACGTCGTCACTCACGGTTTGTTGCTCGATGAGTTCTTCAACCTCCGACTGGTCCCCTTCCGACCCCGACTGGTCCTCTTCTTCCTCGATTTGTTCGTCTCCGAACAGCTCCGGGATCGCTTCCGCCTGCATTCTGGAAACCTCGTGTCTTCGAGCTCGACGATTTCTAATCGTTAGCTTGGAGGAGAATGCTGCACAGGCTTCGCAGTCCCTGGATTCGTGTTCAGGCGATAGACAGAGGTTGCACACCTCGTGTAGGTCCTTGTGTGGGAACTTAGCACCACACGTTGGACATTTTTTGAATGGAGTCCTTTCCATGGACTCCGGGCTTGACTGCGTCGAGAAAGGCCTCCTGTTCTTCGACGTAGATCCAAGTTTTTCTCTTCGATTTTGAATTTGCAACGCGTCGGAATGGAAATGAACGCGTTCGATAACAATACCGTCGAATTGGAAAGGGAATACGCGCCGATAAATCACTTTCTTCTGAAGCTTATCTGGAGCGTCTCGATCCTCATCCGAACCCGATGGCGGAAAAAAACAATCTAAGGATGGAGCCGATGCCCATGCGCACTACCAACCAAGGGAGGAGTCACCAAGATACAAAAGACTCTCCAAGAGAAAAACAAAGTGCAATCATCCGAGCCCAACACCAGATGGCGATCTATTCATAATGTACCATCTGCAGCCCATATGCCTCGAACATGTATTTTCATGATTCATTCGGATAGCATTTTCGAATGTCAAACTATATGCTTTTGAATGGAACATTGCTTGAAAATGCGTACAGCACAAATGCTCTTTTCATGTACAACCAGTACCAATGCATTTTTATGTATTTTGGGTGGGTTTTTAACACATCATGTTAGATATGTTTAACGTGTTTAAAACTTAGTAGAAGTCGTACATAAGAAAGTGGAGTTAGTGTTGTGTGGCGTTTTAGGCTCCGATGGAATTTTCCTGATTCATGCCCTTATATAGGCATAGAAATCAAGCCCTTATTTAGGCATAGCCCATGCAACCCAAATACAGGCATGGCTCCTTTCATCCGTTCACCAAACGTCACAAAAATTTCTTGGAAAACCAGCTTAAGCCGTTAGATTTCCCCTTGCTTGAATATTGATTTTGCCAAGAACTCAGTTAGTTTTACAATGAACAACTATTCCCCAGGGGTTCATTTATGACGTTCATATGTCCGACTTTACGTCAAACATGGCATTCCTAAACACCTTCAAGGTAGTAATATACCTTCACTTGCTATGGCAAAGTTTGGTGGTTCGGAGCAGTTTGACGACCTACTTGCCCGACGCAGCTCGCTACAGCAAGTACCGAAGGAAGCCGACTCTCCAGCTGACGCACTGATCAGGAAGCTGCCCTCCTCTGCTGAGAAATCCAGCTCCAGTGTTTTCGGCTCCCCTTGCAGGGTGTTGGGAAATCGAGTCCCCGAAACAGAGATTGCAGACCTCCTTCATTTTAACAAGGTATGGAGCCGATTAGAACCCAGAGAAAGCTTTGGTAAATTCTTGGCAAAAAAAACTAAACCTATGCTAAACAACACTTCTTCTTGCCTCGTACTAGACCTAGGTTAGGTACATTGAGGTAGGCGTATTTTAGAAGCACTAGTTGAGTATTTTAGTTTGTGTTATTTATGTATGTATTTTATGGCTTAGAAACCATACAATGCTTTTACAGTATTATTTTATAATACTATTCTCGCTGTACGCATTATACTTTGCATTCTGCATAACAGTTGTAGCAGTTCACCTCTCTTGCATGAGAAAGAAGACTGTTCAATAAACCCTTTTTATTGAAACGCTAGTCTCTCTATTTCTCTGCAACTCTGCGGAAACGAAGCATGCGCGATTGACTTAGTGAAATACTTATCTATTTTTCCTACGACTCTGAAGATATTTTCCAGTCCTTGGGAAACAAAGTTGTCATGTTTATGCGGTTATCAGAAGCTAATCCCTTCTTGTGTATTCGAGGAAGTTTCTACTGACCTCTGAGCTAGCTGGCACTTAAGTTTAGTATATTCGATCAAGACCTAGTTGACCTAAGTCCTACGTCATATCCATAGGATATATTATTCCAAAGCGCAGAGCCTATTGGGAATATAGGAACTACAATACAGTACTAGTGCATGGTGAAGATAGGATGAACTCCGCGGGGACCGCACACAAAGAAACGGCTATATCTGCACTAGAAGGCATGAGGGATTTAGGACTGCTGGATATCTGATGGTTGCAGCATCCTGGTAGGCGGGAGGGTACTTGTCACGCTTATGTTCATCGATCATGGGCACAGCTTGACTTCTGGATGGCCACGCAGGATGTGAATACATGGACCACTACAGTCCGGCACCTGCCTAAGACATTATCAGATCACTCCCCAGTGTTACTATGCATGGCTATACCTACACACATACCGTCCCCATTTCAGTGGCTTTTGCATTCAACCTCATTGCTGGATCCGGAGTTTCGAGAGGCAGTAAACAAAACAATAGCAGACTACTTTAGTAATAATGTAGGCTCAGTACAGCACATGAGGACAATTTGGGAAACATTTAAAATAACCATACGCAAAGTCTGCGTAGGAATCCAAGCAGGTGTACTCAAGTCCTTGAGAGCCACTATGAGACGACTTGAAATAGAGTTGGGTACCCTTGAACGTGACTATGAGCTTACAGCAGACACGCGGACTCTGGCAGCTATTAGAACAAAGGTTACAGAATGTAATGAGGCAGGAGAACAAGAAGTGCGGCAAAAGTTGCGTAGATAGAAAGCCAGGTACTATGGGGAGAGGGGCAGGCCTGGGAAAGCATTGCAGAGCCCTGGGCCAAATCTTACATTGTTAAGACGGTCACAGATGTTAGTACTACTAGATATAATACACCGGGTATACTGTACTCCTTTGTGCAGTATTATCAAGAACTATACACCAATATGCAGTCAGCAAATGTGGGGGAGAACAAGCTATATCTAGAGGATATAGAATTAGTGTGGCTATCAGGTGGGCAGCAAGATTTTTTAATGCATCCAATAACACTTCATGAAATTCGAGAGGCTATCATAGCGTTACCTAATGGGAAAGCTACAGGCACGGGTGGTCTGCATGCAGAATTTTATAAGGAGTATTTAGATCTGTTGGCTCTGTATGTCCATGACATGTATATGGAGGCTTATGACTCGCTGCAACTTCCACCCACACTTCGCTAAGCGCTAATAATAACGTTACTGAAGCCAGGAAAGGAACCTGACCAATGCAGATTATACAGACCATTATTTCTCATTAACACGGATGCCAAAATGTTGGCGAAAGTGTTAGCCACCAGACTGCGACTCATCCTTCCAGTGATGGTTCTTCCAGTGTGGATTTGTGCCAACTCGCTCTACTTTGCATAATCTGCGAACGCTATTTACCGTCCTGCATATACTGGAGCCTACACTGTAGGTGGTAGCGGTCCTACTGGATGCTGCTAAGGCGTTCAATTCAATCGCGTGGAAATACATGTTTGCGGTCTTGCATCGCATGGGGGTACCCTTTATATATACCAACTGGATCAAACTATTATACACAGACCCAGTGGCACAGGTGCGCATAAATGGATAGACATCTGACTCCTTCCCAATACAGCGTGGCACCAGGCAAGATTGCCCGTTGTCGCCCCTTCTGTTCGCTGTAGTACTGGAACCATTAGCATGGATTTTATGTCAAAGATACACCCCGGCAGCACTGCGTTTTTACCAACGGCCCCTTGCAGTGTTAATGTATGCCGACGACCTGGGCTTATACTTTTGTGAGCATGACACATATCTAGAACGGCTTATCAGGGAATATATTCGATTTGAATGGCACTCAGGGCTAGGTATTAACTGGTACAAATCATTTATTCTACCGCTCACTGACAGTACACCTCACTTGGAACTCAGGAATCAACTGGAATGGAGCACAGATCCAATAAAATATCTTGGAGTGTGGGTCCACAAAGATCGCCAGGTGGTAATATAGACCATCTATGGTAAGGCAATCACGAAACTTGAAGACCAAATAACGAGGTGGATAAAATTGCCATTATCTATTGCATTCAGAATAGCTCTGATTAAAATGATTGTGCTGCCAAAATATTTATATTTATACTTGAATATCCCCATTCGCCTGATGCAACACTATTTTGCCACGCTTAGCGCATTACTCATCACGTTAACGTGGGGAGGGAAGAAACCGAGAGTGAAGTGGAAACAACTAACACTCCCATATGATATCGGCGGGTTCATGGTACCGGATCTCAGACTGTACTATCTGTGCCCAGGCACATTATGCCTATTATTGGCAGCAAGCCCCCAATTTCACCCCTCCTGTGGCTGTGAAGGCGGGTGCTGTTCACCCCATACCACTTAAAGCAATGCTTGTCAACAATAATACAATATTTGATAAAGGGGAGATAGACTCTGTGCAGTGCACTGAACATGCGTTGAAGGAGCTTGGAAAGCAAGCAAAGAAGCTTCCACTGTATGCCGCAGCTTTGCCCCTTCTACATCATGATGCACTATCAGTGACGACTGAGACAGGCTCCTCACTTAAGATCTTACACGATGCGGGTTTACGCACAAATGGCGATATATTTCCTGAGGGGAAATTCATAGATATCTCAAAGATCAGACAGGAAGGGCACGTCACTACCATGATGATCTTTCTCTATGTCAGATTGAGAGCAGCTGTAAGGGCATTGTACTCTAGTTTTCCAGTGGAGCCGCAGGCATTGGTGGCCCTGTCATTAATATACACCACGCAAACCAGAGGCAGGTTGGTCGCCCATCTGTACCGTGTCTCCCAAATAGAAGAGACCATAAAGGTGGTAGGACCGCTCGAAAAATTGAATGCTATTCTCACGGAGCCATTGACGTTAGAGGACTGGCAACGTGTTGCAAGTTAATGGGGCAGTTAACTGCAAATGAGAACCTAAGAATTATTAACTTTAAATATTTACATCAAATGTATTATACACCTGCTCAGCTACATAAATATGGATTGCGAGACTCCGAATGTTGTGTTTGGTGTACTGGGCTAAATGCAGACTTTCAGCACTTGGCATGGTCCTGCCCGAAGGTTGGCGAGTTCTGGGTGCAAGTTACGCAAACCTTGACAGAAATAGTGGGGGAACCAATAGAATGTACGATGCAAATATGTTTATTGGGAAAAGTTACACAGATTAAAGCTATTCATCGTAAACTGGATTTGATTTGATTTTGAATTTATAGAAATACTCCTGGCATGGGATTATTGGGGGAAGAGCCAGGTCTTCAGTAGCCTGCGGAATGACAGCAGATTGGTTTCTTTACCGATGCTAAGGGGGAGGCTATTCCAGAGCTTAGGGGCGTTGTATGCGAAGCGGTGCCCAACCGTGCGTGCTCTTCTTATTCTGGGGACGCTGGCAAGGAAAAGGGAGTCCGACCTGAGCTGTCTGGTGGATTTATGGGGTTTGATGATTGGTTTTAGTATGGGGGGGCCTTTGCCTTGTAAGATTTTATGAGAGATGCATAGGGTTTTAAAGGCGATGAGCTCCTGGATGGGGAGCCAGTGAAGAGCCTTGAGGGAGGGCTTAGCCGAGCATCTTGATTTCGTCCCCGTGAGGAGTCTTGCTGCGGGGTTCTGAGCGTGTCGAACAGCTACTGGGGCGCCCAGGTACAGGGCGTTTCCATAATCCAGTCTAGAGATAATAAGACCCTCGATAAGAATTTTTCTAGACTGGGGGGGAATAAGAGGAAGGATCTTCCAGGCAGCTCGCAGGAGCCCAAAGCAAGTGCCGGCTGTCTTTCTCGCTTGGGCTCTGAAGCTGAGGTCCTGGTCGAGCCAAAATCCTAAGCTCTTGATTTCATTTTTTGGTGTGGGGGGGGGGGGTGGTGGGGGGGGGGGGGAGGGGGGCGTGGTGGGGGGTGCCGGTACTATAGCACTTTTCCAGTTGGCGGGGACTATCCCTCGGGAGAGGGATGCATTTATCAGCCTGGTTAGGAGGGGGGATATTGTAGGGGCAACTAATTTCAGTTTACTCATCGGAGCTGGGTCGTCCAGGGACCCACTCTGCACATGATTGAGGGTGGCCACCAACCTCTCGATGGAAATGGGGAGGAAGGTATCCAGAAGGGGGGCGATCTTGGCCAAGCTGGAGGAAGGTCATTAGGATCTTGAGGATTTTAGATGAGAAGAACTCGGCGAGTTGGGTGCATCTGGCGCCGGTGGGATCCGCGGCCGGCTGAGGTTCGGGGACTTTTATAAGTGACCGTACTATACGGTAGGTCTCCTTGGAGTAGTTGGCTGCAGCTAGAATTTTCCCTTCGAAATAGGCAGCTTGCGTATTTTTTATAAGGGTTTTATATAGTTTCATGGATGATTTATACGTTTCTTTGCTGTTTGAGGCCCAATCTTTCCTCCAGAGACGTTCGAGTTTTTTGCATTTTTTACGTAGTTCACGCAGGTCCGGAGTAAACCAGGGTGACTTGAATGATCCCCTCTTACTGGGGAGGTGTTTGAAGGGGAGGACCGAGTCTAGGGATGTTTCTATCCAGGATCGAATTTGGGTGTCTGCTAGTGAGGGGTCCGGATCCAAGGTGGGGATAGAGGCCATCAGCTGGCTGGTCCAAGCAACCGTGTCTAAGTTGTGGCACGGGCAAGAGGGTGCTTGGGGTGGAAGGCTGTGAGTGGGTTCTGTGGTGATTGAGAGTTTGAGAAGGATCAGGTGGTGATCAGTCCATGGGATGGGTAGGGGTAATGATGTGGTGAGTTCCGGGATGTTAGAGAAGATAGGGTCCAAGAGATGGCCCTTTTTTTGAGTGGGGTGAAAATTTTTCAAGGAGAGGCTGAGTGCGGCTAGATCTTCTTTGAGGTCTTCAGCTATTTTGTTCCCTGGGTCATCAAAGTGAATGTTAAGATCTTCTAGCACTGTGAAGTTGGAGGAAAGACAGGCTAGGGAGGTGGCTGTGTCCACCAGTGAGTTAGGGAACTGTCCAAGTGGGCCCGGGGGTCGGTAGATCAGAAGTCCTGACAGAGTTTTCTCCGGAGAAAGATGTAAGAAGAAGTGAATGTTTTCGCAGTCGAGGATTGGGCTGTCCTTGAGCTTTGGTGATGATTGCTATGCCGCCTCCTGGCCCTAGAGGTCTGTCTAGGTGTTTAATTAGGTAGCCCGGGGGTAAAGCGTGGACTATGTCTGGGTCTGATGCTGAGTTGATCGAGGTTGCCGTGAGGAACAGCACTTCAATATCGTTGCTCAGTATTAGAAGGTTAATCTCGGTGCTGTGATTGGGGAGGGATCTGCAGTTGAGCAGGGCAATTTTGATTGTGCTAACTTTGGGGGAGGAGTGGGGGGTGAGTCTGTATGAGCAATTGTTGCATTTGTTCTGATGCTCTTCGAGTGAGATTGAATGGAGGTAGGGGTCAGGGGCACTAATCGCGAGTTGCCGAAGTGTGCTTGCAGAGTAACTAAAGGGTGACGAGCTGAAAGGCCCATTGCCCGTCCTGGCGCGGACGGGCGCAGACGGGCTTACCTTTGGAGCGCCTTCGGCGCGCCCGCAGTGTGCGTCCGCTGCGCGTCCGGCCGAGGCACATCCTTTTGGGGAGGTGGAGGGCGTGGCCTCAGGGCAGTGGGCGTGGCCTCGCTTCCCGGCTGATGGCGGCAAATAGTTGATCTGACCCGCGGCAGCGTTTAGATCGGCTGCGCGGGGTGTGTTCGAGCGAGTCTTAAGGAGGGGGAGTGCCCAGGAGAATGTGCAACAACAGGTAAAAACAACAGTTTAGATATTCAAATTGATTAAAAAAGAGCGAGCGTTCCTCCCGGCTTCCGCCTCAGGAGATATCTGTTTAGGCTAATGCGGGCTTTGTGACCAGCGCGGCTTATATAGCTACCAGGGGGGGCTCGGCCTCAAGGCAGTGGGCGTGGCCTCGCTTCCCGGCTGATGGGGGCAAATAGTTGATCTGACCTGCGGAAGCGTTTAGATCGGCTGCGCGGGGTGTGTTCGAGCGAGTCTTAAGGAGGGGGAGTGCCCAGGAGAATGTGCAACAACAGGTAAAAACAAGTTTAGATATTCGAATTGATTAAAAACGAGCAAGCGTTCCTCCCGTCTTCCGCCTCAGGAGATATCTGTTTAGGCTAAAGCTGGGGGCTATAAGCGCTACTGTTGGCGAAGCATAGAGTCTCTATTGACTGGGGCGGGAGACCTGCACCAACTCGAAAAAGCTGGCTGCAGGATATAGTGTATTGCAGAGATCAACTTACATGTTATGCAGAAGAATTGCCCAGTGTATCCCGACCACGTGACATATGGGGTCCGTTGACATTTTATTACTGGCCCAGCTTGATAGCTAGTAAGTCAATATGTATTGTACATGATGTGTTATTATTTGTTTGCTATTACCTGTGTTCACAAACGGAAAAAACATGGAGCTACCTTTGATGTACAATGCCGATCTGTCCATTTGTACTCTGTAAATGTATGAACATGATGATAAACCTTTGGATGTTAATTTATGAAAACTTCAATAAATCAATTAAAAAAACATCAAGCCATTATCATGCATGCATTTCCTTTTTCTCCCTTAACAGATTTATGATGGTCGTCTGCCAAGATTGTGTATTGTCCTTGTGTAGTGTTTGTCTTTGTCAGACCTTTCCCTCAAATACCCCTTCCCAACCATTCATCAAACCCTAACCCTCTTCCCCCGGGCTGTGTGATTTACATTGAGGTGTGACTAAATTACATTTACACCAATAATTGATAACACACTAGTGGTGAAAGCAACACTAACTCAAGGCAGGGCGAGGATCTTCTTCTGCTTGCCCACCCATGCTCAGTATTTGCAAGTCAACTTTTTTTCCAGAGGAACATAATCCATCATAATTAATTGCCGTCATCGATTTATCATCCTTCCAGAAATAAAGGTCATGCTTGTCCACTTCATAGGTCGAGTCAACTACAGTTTGTAACTTGTACTAGGCTATCCCCGCCACCATTATATTTTATTTTACTTTAGCATTGTTTATCATCATCATGGTTTCTTGTTTGACAGTCTTCTTGTGTACTGTACTTCTACTACTCCTTCCAGAGTCTCCCTCAGGCGACTGACTGTCTCATTTTCTTTTTTTGCAAATGCTACTGCCAATGTCTTCTACTACTACCATGACATCTTGGGAAACCAAACCATCACCATGCAGCCATAGCTTTGCCTAAGTATTAATAAACATCAATCACAAGTAAGAGAAGAAGTTTGGGGAGGCATAATTCATAATATGGAAATTAATTCACACACCCCCACCCTTCAGAGTCCAGTTGCAGACGGCATAGACTAGGAGGAGCGACTGACAGTACTAGTAGGACAAGTCTCTCACAAGTGAAAGTCCTGCATCTATCTGTTCATGTGTTACACTATCAGCAGATTATTGAAATAAAAAACTGTCTGTGGCCCTGCAGCAGCAAAGGAAACCGTGTGAAGCAGAAGAGTAACCCCCGCAAAACATTTACATCATATGTAAACTTTAAGTATAAATAATTTATTCCCCATACAAAATAAACTAATGGAAAATCCCACAACACCTGACCCACCCCTCTCCCTAACCCCAACCAATGTCCATAGATAAAGAAAGAGTCCAATGTCCGCTCCATTGTCCATAAATAATAAATATAAACCCCAACTTTTCCCCATGCCCAACTCCCACCCACCAAAAAAAAGATTAAAAAAGGGGCATGGCGACGGAGTTCTAGCGGTGGGCTCGCCGGTTACTCTCCAGGACCTTTATCGGTTCCTCTAGGCTTGCCGTCTGGAGGAGCATGCAGCGCTTGAATGCATTACAGTTGCATCCACGGAGGGGGGGGGGCGCAGTGTTCAATGAAGTGCGGCGGGCGGCTGCCAGACCATGGCGCCGTACCACTGGGTGGGCCTGGCTGGAGCCCAGGGCATTGGAGGAGGAGGCTGCAGCTGCTGCCGCCTCCTCCTCTTCCGCCAGAGCCGCCAGCTGCGGATATACAGTGCAGATGGCCTCCAGCTTGGCTGCTAACTCCTTCCTGCTTTGTAACGCTTGTGCTTTTGGTTGTATTTTTCTCCCTCAGTCCTTCACAACCACAAAAAGCAGCTTTGGCAACACCCTCAGGGACTTAAAAAGTCAGAACTTGGGGTAAAATAAATTCAGACGAACTTGAAAAGACCCAGCTAGACACACTTCCCATAAAAAATGGAGAAGATGATGATGTTGAATCAGCCACCCAAAGATAAACAACTTGGGTAAAAAAGGCCATTGATATTTTAGCACCTGAAAAAGTGCAGAGAAATTGTCATAGTACCTCGCCTGAGCCTTGGCACTCTGAGTGCCTGAGAGCTAGTATGTAAGAAACTACAACAAATATGGAAAGTCAATTATGAGCCTCCAGACAGAGAAACCTACAAAAGAGCTATTGCTGAACATAAGATCCTTATACAAAAAGAAAAAAACAAATACTTTTTTTTATTTAAGGGTTTTATAGCACATCACATGGTAGTTATAGCATTATACAAATACTTCATTGAAAAAATTCACCTAGCAGAAAACTCAGCTAAAGAACGGTTTTGTATGATAACAAAATGATCAAAAATGGTCACAAAAACTGATGGTACAAAGATACTTTTTGTGGTACCCCTGCTAGTTTCTTTCAAAATGAAGTCACTGAGGTCTTTGATTCCTTAATATTAAATCACAGCATACAATCCGTGCTCACAACGAACAACTGCCAAACAATTTTAGATAAGTCTGCATCTCCTACCAAAGAACAGATGCTGTAACTTATAATTACATGCAAATCCTGGTCCCCTTCAGACCCTTGCCCCCAAAACAAGTGTAACCCCTCAGGTTTTTGAAGAACAACTCACAAAAATCCTGAATAAAAATGATCAGCATAGAACATATACCTTCTGAATGGAAGGCGGCATCTATCCTGCCTCTAGTGGGAAAAAAAGCAATCTTGACCCCAAGAAAACAAGGCCTATCTCGAGACTCCCTTTCCTGGCCAAACTACTGGAAAAAGCTATGAATAACGAATTTATGGCCTGTATTGATAACAATAATCTTCTGGACCCTTCCCAATCAAGGTTTTAGAAATGCTCACAGTACAGACACCGCCTTGCTTACTGCCTCAGAAGAGCTTAAGTGCTCATGAACGGTGGCGGTCAGGCTGTCCTGATCCTACTCTATCTGTATGCGGCTTTTGATATGGTCAACCACACCATTCTGACCAACCGACTAAGGGGGTGGGGAATAAGAGGTGTAGCTTTGACTCTACTAAAAGATTTTCTAACTGATAGAACAAACCCCATGTAACCTTGGGCAACTTCACGTCAAAACAATTCAGCTTGCCATGCGGGGTTCTGCAGGGCTCACCACTGAGCCCCACCCTCTTCAACCTGTATATCGCCCCCCTGATCAATATGATAAAATCCGTAGGTTTCTCAGCATTGTCATATGCCGATGACACCCAAATTGTGGCGTCAATCTCCAAAGATCAGGAAGAAGTGGGGCATAAATTCCGTTCCTGCATGATTCTAATAGATCACTGGATGAAAACCAATTGCCTAAAATGAAATTCTGGTAAAAAAGAGGTCATACTGTTGAGAAATAATAGATCCCTTTGGTCGCCAATCTTGTGGCCTCAGCATATAGGACCACTACCAACTCCAGTACAGGAAGGAAGGAACATGGGGAGTTATTTTCGATGATAATTCCACTTTGACTATCAATTAAAAGCACTCTCTTCATCTGTTTTTCATAAACTAAAATGATCTACAAAAAACAATTGCTACATCAATGATCCTGGCAAAGTTGGACTATGGAAATCTCCTCTCTATCGGCATCCGGAAAAAGTAATAAAAAATATTTATAACACTGCAAAATGCGGCAGTGGTGGTGCAAGCACTGGTCAAACTGCATAGATTACCTATAGCAAAACATATAGATAATAAGACCTTATGCATAACCTTTAAAGCATTACATAATGCAGGTCCAAGCTACTTTCGTGCAAAACTTGCCTGGTACTCCCGAGGCAGAAAGCTCTGATCCTCAGACGCAATGCTGTTATCCTCTACAAGACCAAAATATGCTACATGGGGTGGGAGGAGCTTTCTTCTTCAGGCAGCTACACTTTGGAACGGTCTACCATTGGACATAAGAAGATGCTTTAACTTCTTGGCCTTCTGGAAATTAATAAAAACCTGGATGTTCTCACATTAGTTTTTTTTCTTTTCGGTACCAACTTGGTCCCCTTCAGCTTCACCCCAGACAGCAGCAGCGCCAAGACTACTCCGGGCATTCGAGCACTATACAAAACCAGAAATCAAATCAAACTCTGCACAAATGACGGCAGTTCTAGTAGTCATTTTCCTCCCCTTCCACAAGTTTGACTTCTCACCAGGATTCTCCAGTATGCTGTAGGAGGATTGAAATCTGGCACAACTTTCTGATCCTTAGGCTCCCTCTGCCAAAAAACAGTTTACCTTAATAGAGATATCTAGAGAGACAATTACTTAATAAAGGTCAGCACTATAAGCTGCTGTGAAATAAGGGCATCTTCTAACAGAAATTGCATGTAGCCTTCTCAGCATTTATTGTCTGAGGGTCTATTGTGAAAGTGATATGCTGTGGCACAATTGTTCCTGATTCACACTTTGTGTGCCACAGAACTTTACAAAAGGTAATGTATAACATCCCATTAAGATGCCCAATTGTACTTTGCTTTCACCCTGTTGGCAGAAAATGTAGTATCACAAAAAGTTTCATCGGGAGGTGGGGTGGGGGGCAGCATCATTATGCTTGATTCCGGTGCTTCATCGATATTATTTAAGAGGTAAGTAATAGTCCACATGTCCAGCCTGTAGGTTTTGGTAAATTAGTTATTTCCATATTTGAAGGTTTTAAATATGCTACTGCAAGTATAGGCCTTCTCTTACGCATTCCTTTTGCACTGGTACTTAGACATTGTTTTCCATTCTCATTTTGCACCTATATGAAGGTGTGATGTATGAGTAATTGAATCCCATGGATGGCAAATTATTGAGCTATGTGTGTGTGTGCTCCATGATCTGGATCCAAAAAATAGTTTGCCTGTGGGTACTATTGGATTTTATAGATGCTGTGTCTTAATGGAGTCACATCTCTGTACTTCTTTTGGGATGTTTGTTAGTGGTTTACTTAAAAATAAAGTTTAATAATCATTTTATTTTTTATATGGTCATGTAAGACACTGGATTATTATTTGGGGTGGTGTCTACCCACCTCAAGGAAGAATCACAACCATAGTCAGGGAGAACTCTCCAAGTCACTAAATTTACCTGAGCTCAACTGCCTGGAAGCTATAGCGCAGAGCAGATAGGCTAGACTAAAGAAAGGTGCAAAGTATTTATGCAGTACCAAAACAGTAAGAAAGTGAATACGTAACAATAAAAATCCCAAACCAGAATGGAAAAAAACAAAAAACTAACACAGTGAACCTGAAAGTGGCTCTGAAAAGTACAATGGTCACACTAGACCGGGACTTAGGTGCATCTTGAGGGTGACTGTGATGGAGCCTGGTTCAGATACACCTTCCAGGTTCCTCCTGGTCAGAGGTTATACTTGCTGAACTAGTCTTTTAAATCCCAATCCAAAAGACGAATACACTCTCAAAGCCCCTAGAACCTCAGCGGAAGCACTTAGAGACTCACAGCCACACTATGGGGCTCAAAACAATGTTGGGCGGAAAGCCTCTTTGCAACAGAGTCAGAGCCCTTCTGACGACTCGGTCAGTTAAAGTCAGACTGCCCGATTCCAATATTTGCTGTTGGAAGGTAAACTGGTTGGTCATTCCAACTCGGTTCCCACAGACTCGCGAGTATTACTGTTGGTCGGAACCGCAGCGTAATCCCCTATGGGCAGCATTTCTGCCATCTGGATTACAATGTTGCTTTCCAACAGCCTTTCTGCATGGCCTCTGACACGGAAACGCTCTCGGAAAGTGACTTTGGAAAGCCCCTGGCAAAACACCCCAGCCCCTCGGCCTACAGTTGTTGGCCAAGGGGGAACCCAAGGTACCCCCTTTAAAACCCTGCACTGTGTGGCAGGCACCATGGGGTGCCTACAACAGGGTGCAGGATTTTCCACACACACCCCATAGGAGCCTGTGTTACGGACGGTTCTCGGGCATAACACAAGCTCCCATAGGAAACAATGGGAATTCGACCGAACAGGGTTCGGTCGCATCGTAATCCAGCGGTCGGAACCGCCGACCACAAGTCGGTCGCCCCGAATACGAGACTGTGTCGTGGGGAGGCTTTCCGCTCAACATCATAATGAGCCCCTATATGTGAGCTCTGAGGACTGGGTGTGTGTGGGGGGTGTACTATGGTAATCTTAGTGTCCTCCCACATCGAACACTAAAATCCAGTTTGAAGCGGTCACTGTACTCCCAATATTATCAGCGACAAACATTTGGTAGGATAAAATGAAATTTCTACAGCAACCAGAAGTAGATACACAAGAATCGTCTTGGCATCCTTTTGCTTTTGTTTCAAATGTGCTCCAAGTATTAAATGTATAACCCATCGACAGACATCCAGTAGGACAAAAGTATGATTCTTCAGCAACCAAACTTGCTTTCAAGTGTGCCCCAAGAATTATATGTAAACCCAGTACACCTGTCAAATAGGATTCAACACTCCAGCAGAATTTGACAACGCACAGTTAAAACCTATGCCCGAACCCTGCATAGTCTGTGAGGTTCAGAGGAGTCATCACAGCCGATTCAGGTCTGCCTATTGCTTGTTCCCTTTTCTCATCTAATCAAATGCTAATCACTGGCTGGGAGAGGTTGAAGAACAAATGTAAATTGCCCCTCAGAAAAGGCAATTTTCTAATAGTTACTTTATCTCATTATTTATTAAAAATCAATTTTTAATGAACAACTATTAAAATGGCTGTTCAAATATTTTTCTAGGTAGTTTCATTCCTGAGATACAGTATTAGGGTTTTAATCTGTATTCTGGTTTTCTACATGGGACAGTTAGGCCTGCCACCGTGAAAAATAGCTTCTGGGTGCCAGTCACTATACAGACATGTTAACATTTCATTTCTATATGTCCTACTTTTAAAATAACATACACCCTGCCTTGTGGGCCACACAGTCTACAAATGGGTGACTAATTAGTACTTGAAAGGAAAGTTTTGCTCAGTCAATAGAATTTATATCTAAAGGCTGAATTACAGTTTTTATACTGCTACAGACACGCTGCAATGGTAGGCCTGAAACCAGGTTTGCACTGCCACTGTAGTGAATGGCACAATAGGTGCTGCAGTCCACTAGTCACATTTAGCTTTCAGACCTAGGTACACTTTGTATCATTTACTGGGGACGGATATGCAAGTTAAATATACCAATAAGGAAATGAAACTGTTGAGCGGGACATATGAAAATGTTAGAGACGTGCCAGGACACACTATATTAGCAATAGAATGCCCAAAGATAAAATGTAACGTATATACATATATATGGGAAAATGTGATTCTGTGCAACGCTACAATAAAGATATGTTCATAAAGTAAAAAAATATATACCAATAAGGAATATTCCAATTCGACCATGTTTAAAGAGGGAGCATAGGCACTTTACTACTAGGCAGCATACGTGAAGTGCACAGAGTTCTAAAACCAGCACAAATATAGGGTCCATCAAGAGACGGAAAATCTGGGTGAACATGCAGAAAAAGCCGATTTCCTACAGTCATAATATAACATTTATCTTTGAATAAGTTCATTATTTATGGTTTCATTTATTTGTAATCCATTTACCACCTATTCTGCACCATTGGTAATTTCTGGTGCTAATTCCTCATGTAGGCAATGTTTCCTCACAATTTGTAATTGCTGCTGTTGTTTTTAGCATGCAAGTTTACTGCACAGTAACACTGCATGCAAACAAAGCTACAAATAGAAAACTAGTAATCGGACCGTGCATAAATCCATGAGGTAAATTTGCTCCGTCTGGCCTAGATGTGCATGCCCAAATTTCCTGTACTGAAAACAAAAACCAGGGACCTGGGGGTTCTTGAAGTCTACAAGATACATATGTGTGGAGGCAGATTACAAGAGGATAAATAAAGGAAAATGCTACTTACCAGTAATGCATCTGTTCTTGGCATGTAGAGCTGCAGAGTAGTACACTTAGCATTAGTTGGGCTCGGATTATTGCATGTTGTCGTCTTCTTGGAAGAAGTCTTTGTAGTCACAAGATAGGTGACTCCTCCCTAGGACAATAGTGCGCATGGGCATCGATTCCATGATTAGATGGTTTTTCGCCATGATGGGAAATGATGGAGTTAGTAGAAGTAAAGAAAAGATGTCCATGCGTGTGCATCTAAGTAGGTAAAACTGGAACAGATACAGGTCCCGAGGAGGCGGGAGGGCGTGTACTACTCTGCAGCTCTACATGCCAAGAACAGATGCATACTGGTAAGTAGCATTTTCCGTTCGAGGCCTATGAGCTGCAGATAGTACACTTAGCATCGATTGTGCAGCAGTGTCTCCCCTAGCTGTAGTCACCTGTATCTGTTGCAGTTGTTTGAAAAAGAGTCTTAAGGACAGCTTGGCCTAATGCAGCTTGCTACTTGGCTTGCACATCAACACAGTAGTGTTTAGTGAAGGTGTGTGTTGTAGACCATGTTGCTGCTTTGCATATGTCCTCTAGGGGGATGTTTCCTAAGAAAGCCATAGAGGCTCCTAGTTTGCGTGTTGAGTGCGCTCTAGGACGAACTGTTAATGTACGTTTTGCTTTTTGATAGCATATTTGTATACATTTTACAATCCACCTTGCAATTCCACCTTTAGAGAAGAGGGTTGCCTTTGTGCGGTGGAGAGAAAGACACAAACAGTTGTTTTGTTTTCATAAAAGACTTTGTTCAATCTATAGAGTAGAGAAGAGCTCTTTTAACATCTAATGTGTGTAGAGCCCTTTTTGCCACAGAGTCAGGGTTTTGGAAAAACACAGGTAACTCGACAAATTGGTTTAAATGAAAAGGAGTTATGACTTTTGGGAGGAATTTTGGATTAGTTCGTAAGACCACTTTGTTACGATGTAGTTGCAAAAAGGGTTCTTGTATTGTAAATGCTTGTATCTCACTTACTCTTCTAAGGGAGGTAATAGCAATAAGGAAAGCTGTTTTCCATGTAAGGAATTGTAGTTCACATTTATGTAAAGGCTCGAAAGGGGGTCCCATGAACAACGTTTAGGTTCCATACTGGAGAAGGTGGCAACCTGGGAGGAATGATTCTCTTTAATCCTTCCATAAATGCTTTAATTGCAGGCACTCTGAAAAGAGACAAATGTTGTCTATTTTGTAAATATGCTGCATTGCTGCAAGATGTAAGCGTATGGATAAGTTACACCTTTATAAATGTAAACGGTAACAAATGATATTCTGGATGGAAGCATCCAGGGGATCAATTTGGTTATTGTTGCAGTAAATGGCAAACCTCTTCCATTTAGCGGCATAGCAAGCTCTGGTAGTAGGTCTCCTGGCCTCTTTAATAATGTTCATACAGTTTGGTGGTAGGTTAAGATAACCAAACTCTAGGACTTCAGGAGCCAGATCGCCAAATTCAGCTGATTTGGGTCTGGATGTCTGATGTTTCTATGGTTCTGGGTTATCAGGGATGGAGTCAGTTGTAGCTTATGGTGTGGAACTAGAGACAGTTCTAGTAGTGTGGTGAACCACGGTTGGCTTGCCCATGTGGGAGCTACTAGGATTAGTTTGAGAGACTGTTGTCTGAGCTTGCGTACTACTAGTGGTATTAGTGGTATTGGCGGAAAAGCGTACGCAAATCTGCCTGACCAGTTCATCCATATTGCATTGCCCTTGGACTACGGGTGTGGAAACCTGGCAGCGAAGGTTGGGCATTTTGCGTTTTCTTGTGTGGCAAACAGATCTACGTCTGGATGACCCCACTTGCGAAAGAATGGTTGAAGAACCTGTGGATGTAGTTCCCATTCGTGAATTTGTTGTGTCTGCCGACTCAACAGATCTGCTATCTGATTGTGAACTCCTGAAAGGTGCTCTGCCAACATATATATGTTTTGTGGAATGGCCCATCTCCAAATGTCTTGTGCAAGCTGGGACAGTGGTAGAGAGTGTGTCCCTCCTTGTTTTTGTATATAATACATCGCTGTCATGTTGTCAGTCCGGATCAAGACAGCTTTGTTCTGTACTTGGAATGTTTTGAGTGCTAAGAATATTGCTAGCAGCTCTAGATGGTTGATATGGGACACTTTTTGTTGACTGTTCCATTGTCCTTGAGTTGTATAATGTAGGAGATGTGCTCCCCATCCTGTGAGGGATGCGTCTGCTGGGAGCACTAGTTGTGGAACAGGTTCGAGGAACGGACGCGCTTTTGTCAAGTGTTTGGTGTTCCACCACTGCAGAGAGCGATGTGTGCAGCTGTGTACCAACACCAGGTCTGTTAGTTGACCTTGAGCCTGGTTCCACTGTTGTGCTAGGCATTCCTGTAACGGACGAGTTTGCAGTCTTGCATATGGCACTATGAAGATGCCATCATGCCTATTAGTCTCATGAACACTCTGGCTTGTTGAAAGACTGTGACTAAGGCTTGAATGCTCTGTATCCTTGCTGGACTGGGATAGGCTAGAGCTGTAGACGTGTTTATTGTAGCCCCTAGATACTGTTGTATATGAGAGGGTTGCAGATGCGACTTGGTGTAGTTGATTGTGAACCCTAAGTCGTGTAATGTTTGAATTGTCTGATGTGTGTGTTGAACACACTGGTTGAATGATTTTGCTTTTATGAGCCAGTCGTCCAGATAAGGGAAGACATGTATTTGTGGTCTTCTGAGATGTGCTGCTACTACTGCTAGGCACTTTGTGAATACTCGTGGTGCCGTTGTCACTCCGAATGGAAGGACCTTGAACTGAGAATGTTGTCCTTCCAGTACAAACCTTAGATACTTCCTGTGAGCAGGATGTATAGGAATGTGGAAATAGGCGTCCTTTAGGTCTAGTGTTGTGAGAAAATCGCCCTGTTGCAGCAGTGGGAGCACTTGTTGCAAAGTGATCATATGAAAATGATCTGGCTGAATGTAATGGTTAAGGGGCCTGAGGTCGAGAATTGGTCTTAGTGTCCCGTCCTTATTGGGAATTAGAAAGTACAGCGAGTAAACCCCCGTTCCTTGTTCTTGTAAAGGAACTAATTGTATTGCGTCCTTTTGTAGAAGTGACAGAACGTCTTATTTGAGCAGAGTAAGGTGTTCTGCAGACATTGGACGCTGTCTGGGTGGTATGTGTGGAGGGGTTGCTGTAAGTTCTAGGCAGTAGCCATACTGGATAATTTGTCTTACCCAATTGTCTGATGTGATGGAGTTCCAGACAGGCAGGAATTGCGTTAATCTTACCCCCCCATGTGAGTGGAATGCTGTTGGGGGAGCAGAGGAAAGTCACTGTTTTGAGGCGGAAGAGGTTCGATTACTGTTGTTACCACAACCTCTTCCTTTGTTGTTATTTCCTCTATATCCTCCTCTAAAGTATCCGTTGTTAGAGGATGTGTGTGTGTTAGATTTGAAGGATGTTGTATTATCAGCACCTGTTTGTTTGGAGCCCCCTTTAAAAAAGGAGCAACGAAAGGAACCTCTAGTTTGTGTGGACTGTAGAGCCCCCATAGATTTGGCGGTGTCTGTATCCGTCTTCATTTTTTCAAGTGCTGTGTCTACTTCAGGTCCAAACAATTGGATTTGATTAAATGGTTGGTTTAAAATGGTAGTTTGGACTTCCTGTTTAAACCCTGAAATGCGTAGCCACACATGTCTTTTAAGTATGACACTGGTATTTACAGCTCTAGATGCAGTATCTGCTACATCTAGTGCGCACTTGATTGAGGTATTTGAGATAAGCTTGCCTTCTTGTATAAGATCATTTGCCTGTGTCCTATATTGGTCAGGTAGATGTTCTAGCAGTTTCTCTAACTGGTCATAATGAGCCCTATCATACTGGGAAAGTAGGGGTTGTGTATTAGCTGTACGCCATATGTTGGTAGCTTGCACAGTTATTCTTTTGCCTGAGGCATCTATGACCTTGGATTCTTTGTCAGGTGGGGGTGCTTCACCCTAAGTTTGTGAGTTTGCTCTCTTCCTAGCATTTGATACAACTAAATAATCTAATGGTAGTTGTCCCTTAATGTAGGTAGAATCTGTAGGTGCAGGCCTATATTTTTCTCAATTCTAGGGTTTAAAATCCTAGTACGTACAGGGTCTTTAAAAACTTCTGTAGCATGTTTGATGACCCCTTTGATCATGGGAAGAATTTGAACAGATCTTTGCGATTGTTCGAATGTGTCTAACAGAAAATCCTCCTCTGCCTCATCAGAATGCATAGTGACCTTATGGTACATGGCAGCTCTGTTCAATAGGTGCCCAAAGCCTATGTTATCTTCTGGGGGCGAAGGTTTTGATGGGTGTGACTGTGGGTCAGGAATGTCTGGTATATCCTGTGGGTTTGGGTACTCCCAGTCTGTATCATGTGTAGGGTCTGGGAAAGGCTCATCTGTGTCTATCCCTCCTCCTAAACTATACTCATCATCACTTTCAGTTGATTGTGGAGGTAACAGAGGAGAATGAGAAGGAGACATTTGTGGTGAAATGTTAAGAGGAGCAGGAGATAAAGGAGAAGGAAGTATTGGTGAAGAAGGGTGCATAGGGGATGTAGAAGAGTCCTTCTTCTTGGCTGGAACCACAGGTGTGGGTGTGTCATCTGCCTCTTTTTGTGTGGTGTAGTGGACACGTGACCTGTCTTTGGGTCAATGTACATCTTCTTTTGGAGAGGATCTGGCTGGAAAAGTTTGGCGTCAACTTTTTGGGTACCGGACGAGGTTGCTGCTTATCTTTAGCCTTAGAAGTGGTTACAGTGTCCCTTGGCGTCATTTTCGGTACCAAAGGTGTTGTTTTCGGTGTGGTAGGCTGTTTCGAGGGCTTTCGCGCATCGGAATCAGGCCTTGTCGGTTTCAGCATCAAAGACGATGTCTTCGGAGCGGATGCTGGTCTTGTCGGCTTCGAACGCTGGCTTCGTACCCTTATCTGAAGAAGCCGACTGTTTCGGAGCCGAGACTTCTTTCGGTTTCGGTGCCGAGGGAGCTGGTGGGATCGGCACGTGCGGCTTGTTCGGAACCGAGCTACCGGAAGGCTTAGTTATTTTCTTCGGAGTCGGGCTCGATGGCGGGGCTGTCGACGTGGATTTTCGGTTGCGACTGGGCCCCGGAGTGTTGACCTTTGCCTTCGATCTGGGTGCTGTGTCTGGTGCAGGGGCAGTAGTACTCATGCGCTGATCAGATGGTATGGAGTCGTCTGCCTTTGATACTATCTGGAGTTCATCAGAATCTTCTTTGGGAACGAGCGGAACCTCCTCGTCGAAGATATCCACCGGTTCCGGAGCTGATCTCTGCATGTCGTGTCGCGGACCCTCGGATCTCGGATGGTTTTCTTGGATCGAAAGGACGCGCAGGCTGTACAGCTGGATTCGTCGTGTTCTGGCGATAAGCACAGGTTACAGACCTCGTGGTGGTCACTGTGTGGAAACTTTGCTCCACACCTGGGGCATTTTTTGAATGGCGTCCTTTCCATGTGGTGTAGGCCTCACGGCGTGGATAGGCCCAACGGCCCGCGTCGACGATCGAAATCGTGCTGATGGGAGTCGAAACCATGTTAGTCGATATCGAGAGTAGTTTGGAGAGTTTTGGGAAGTTTTTTGCGCTTCGGAGTGCTTGAAAAGTCTATTTCTAGCCGGAGCGGAAAACTTTCATCCGAACCCAGTGGCGGAAAAAAACAATCCAAGGATGGAGCCAATGCCCATGTGCACTATTGTCCTAGGGAGAAGTCACCTATCTCGGGTCTACAAAGACTTCTTCCAAGAAGACAACAACATGCAATCATCCGAGCCCAACACCAGGTGGCGATCTAATGCTAAGTGTACTATCTGCAGCTCATATGCCTCGAACATATAATTACAAACACAGCCACGGTTGTGCACCTGGGAGACTCTGTGCACCAAGGACAAGTCAGGATAAAGCATAGTCAAGCACTGTCTTCATAATTTTAAAAATAATTTACTTAACAAGAGCCTAAAATTACTATTGAGTCTAGCTCAAATGGATCAAACGTTTAAAAAAATACAGCGACACAGGTAATTGGGGCACCAGAATGTTTTTTGGAAAGTTTGACTGGTCATCTTCAAGTTGTTTATTGCTCTACTTGGGGTTCAATGTGTTACTAATAAGGTGAACTGTTTTCCACAGAACTGTTACCAGGTGTAAAAATGACAAAGTGATGAAGTAATACCATCACAAATTGTGTTGCAATATGCCGCATAATTTGGCTTTTCTTGCCGCAGAAATTGTTCAATCCTGTAGCATAATTTGGTGCTCCTCTCCTGCAAAATTCCATTGGCCCTGCCCTCCATGAAAGTTACTGGAGCAGGCAAGAATATAAGGGCTGAAATGGGGGACACATGGGTTTAGTAAGCAGAATGTTAAACATCCACACATTGGTGCTGATGGAACCCCAGGAGGAATGGCGGTCTTCAGGCCTTCTATGAATGCCTTAATTACAGGGATGCGGGAGAGGTAAAGATGGTTCCTGTCAAATGAAGGCATACAGATGTATTAACAGGGCCTGACTTCTAGAGGTGGAGCAGGTAGCTGATGTCTTGGAAAGGAGGCACTAGCTGGTCTATCTTGTTGGCGATGCAGTACTGGACTAATTGTTTCCATTTTGCAGCACAGCATGCACATGTGGCAGTCTACGGGACTCCTGCAGGATGTCCATGCATTCCTTATGAGTGAGACCCAAACAACCAAACTCCAAGACCTCAGGTGTCAGATCGCTAGACTGAGTTGCTCTGGCTCTGGGTGCCTAAACTGGCATTGGTTCTTGGTGAGAAGGTCCGGCCTGTTAGGAAGCATTTCGCAGAGCCTGATCAACATATCCAGAAGGGCTGCCTAGCCCAGGTGGCAGCCACCTGGATGAGGGTCTGTAACGTGTATCGTATGTTCCCTACCACCTGTAGAAGGTGCAGTAGAGACTGAAAATTATAGGCAAATATCCCCGACCTATGGATTCATAGAGCACTTCTAGTGGGCAGAGGGTGTGGGTAACTGGAGGCAAGATTCAGCATTTTGTGTTTTCAGGGTGGCGAATAGGTCTACTTCAGGAGTGCCCCCGTGATTGAAATACTGGTGTAGGTCATGATGGTGAAGTTCCCAATTGTGGATTTGTTGATATGTCTTGATTAAGAGGTCCGCTAGGTCGTTCCACCCGCAGAAGTTACTTTGCCATTAGGTGAATGTGATAGGTGACCCCATGCCAGATTGTTTAAGATAGCAGGGAAAGGGACAGTGAGTGCCCACCTGCTTCTGAAGGTTGTGCATGACAATCATTTTGTCCATCTTGACCAGGACTCCTTTACCTCAAATAAGCAGTAGAAAGACTTTGATGGTGAGGTGGAGAGCCAGAGTCCATACAATTGACGTTGCGTATCTGTTGATGTGTAGTGCACACATCCTGTACTATGTTGTTATTGAGATAAGCTCCGCGCCCAGCTTGAGAGGCATCCATGGTAATGGTGACTTAATGAACAGGGTCTAAGAAAGGCCTGCCCCACAACAGGTCGTTGCTGTCTTACCACTGCAGAGAGCAATGGACACTTATTGTTACCAACACTGGATCTTCAGTGTGACCTGCAGCTTGTGACCATTGTGCTAACAAGCAGTGCAACAACAGACGCATATATAGCCAGGCGCATCACAGTTCCTAATGTGAGGTGACATGGCTTAAAAAACAGGTGTAAGCTGACCGAATGCTACATCTCTTTGAGGGTTTGGCAGACTTTGCAGGTGACAGAAAGGGTTGGATCTAGAGTGGTTGGAGATGAGATTTGGCTGCTTTTATGGTAAACCACAAACTGTGAAGAAGTGAAATGGTTACCCATGTGTGCTGTACGTACTACTGGCTGCTTTCACTCTTGATCAACCAATTGCTGAGATAGAGGAAACTCTGTAAGACAGGCAAGAAACTATAAACAGGATACTTCACAATGTCTGTGGAAGAAATCAAACAACCAAAAGGACACACAACAAATTCAGCACTGCAACAGGTTCTAAAAAGTCATCCAGCAAGTATGCAAAGTTTAACCACTCTTCCTAGAAGTTCTCGAAAACAAATCCACTGACAAAAAAAACTTTGTAAAAGCCTATCCGAATTTCACTACCAAGAGAACACTTTTTTTTTGTAATTTATTTTCAAGTTTTATCATACAGGCATTGTGGCGATGGTACGTTACAGATCATAGCATTGACATGAACAAGGTATAAATGTAACAAAGCAAGCATGATGCATTCATGTGTAGAAATGAAAGAGTGAGGCGAACCATGGTCATACATTGGAGACAAACATTTCTCGCAAAACCCCCTACAACCTTGCAAATCATGGCAGAAGGAGACAACAGCATACACAGCAGTTAAAAACAACCAAGCAACCGTGAAGGATCAACGACCATAATCAACGATAGACACTACCCCTAATGTGTAGTCAAGAGTGGACACCTAACCCACCCCCTTCGGGACTATTCCACTGGCCACTTGGGACCCCTGAGTCGACCTGTATCTGGCAATGTAATCTCTATATGGACCCCATATGTCCACTGGTCTGGACGAGCTAGGGATTAATGTGGAAAACTCTTCACAATTTACATTACAAAAGGCCAGACTCCTGAGCCATGCCTGCAGAGTGGGGACTCTTCTGCTACCCCACAACAACGCGATTTCCCGTTTGGCCAATAGGAAGCCCAATGCAGCCAGCCTTCTGACCTTCCGAGGGAAATTAGACACATAACCCAACAGTGCAATCTCAGGAGTGGGCAAGAGCTGCATGGATAGCATGTACCAAGAATACACTTCACCGAAATTGTGGATTCTGAAGTCTTTTGGCAACACCATCACAAATGAAGTTGTCTCTAAAAAGAAGACAAGGACACTGTGCCTCAGAAGCAAGGCAACCAACAGTTAGTCCAATCAGATCAGGATTAAAAAAGAAATGGCACAAGAAGACACCAGTCTCACAACATTGTAGAGTCCCAATTCAAGACCAAGTCAAGGCAAGTAGACGAGCTGGCTCTGGGCAGACCCTTTTTGTCACCCACCTCTAAAGATCTCCCAAAAGCTGTATCCGGAGGGAGAACCATCCTCAAGAACTGTCTCGCTTTAGGGACCTTCCATGTTCTCCTTATGAACACCCACATCAAACCACTCATCCAGGGTTAGAATATCGACCCCACATAGTCAGCAAGCTACCAACCAACCTCCATGACCCATTATTACGAAGACTGATTGAAGGAGCTGTTCGTATCTCTGGCTTCATTGAAAAGAGCTTCCACTCAAGCATAAGCACTAATCCATCCGGATGATCTGAAAAGCACTGTATTCAGAAATGGAGTGGGTGCACTACTTCTACTAGACCCGTCTGCCACCTATAACAGCGTGCGCTACCAGGGTCTTATATAGAAGTCTAGAGGAACTCTAGAAACATCCAAAATGATCTCCTTCTACCTGCTCAGATCTGGTATACTCTTTCTCCCCGTTTGATTCATCTCCTTTCAGCACAGAATATAGAAAACCTTCAAAGCACTTTAGTCTCACCACTCCTCTTCAAAGTCCATTTCAGTGCCTAGCAGAGTTCAATAAGTCCTTCAAAATAACTTGCTACGACTATAAGACAATATGCAGACCATCATAAAACTGAAAAAGAGGCACCTAGAAGTAATGGAACATTACCACTGCCTCCGAGCCATAGATCAACGGATGCTGTGTGACAACCTCAAACTTGAATCTTCTAAAATTAGGACTCTAAACTGCAGAGGATGGAAAAACTACCATGTATAATTCTCTGGTACCAGATTTTGTCCCATCACCAAAAACTGTTTAATCTGAAATTTGGGAGCAATCAGGAACTCCACAGTTTTCCTTGCTTTGTAAGTGAACCAAGTCTTAAGAAATGCTTTCTACATCATGCACACTCTTGGACCTTTCTACTCTTGATCAGGTTTCCAAAACATGCTACAGGCCAATGTCACCCTTATGTTTTATTAACACTATGCAAACATGCTCAATGCAAAGGTCCTGTTCTTCCTGGCATGTCAACTTCTACATCTTCACCAACGGGGAACCCTCACATCAGCATTCAAAGTATGGAGAGACATACAAAATGCAGGAAGCAAAGTGTAGCCATACCTCCTCTTTCTGAGTGGCAGTTGTAGGTGTGGCCGAGGAAAAAGGACTTTGGCTGAACGCAATCTATCTGCGAGGTGGTCTTTTCTGGAAAAGATTCAACCTGTGAGCACACAGGAACTTAGTGCATGTCTGTTCTTCAAGTGAGCGAGGTTTCCCTCATGTGGGTCAAGTACAGAAGAAGTCATTTGTACTCCAGTTAGCATAGCATCCTCCTCATGAATGTATTCCACGCCGCTTCAAATCCTCTGAACCACCAACATTTTTAAACACTCTACCTCTCACCATCTGCTCTGTGCCCACTGTTATCAACCTAGCTGAAAAATACCCTACTTTCTAGCACCTTCCCAGGCAAGTTTCCTGTAGTATGATGTCATTATTTAATTACATTTTTGTACCCATTTAGGAATATGCATCTCATTTTTTTTATTTAATATCAGTGGACCCTTGGTGATCTGCTTCAGAGAACATGCCATACAAGCAAATATAATGAAATAAATGAACTTTTGATTCTGAGGCATGCTGCACTGAAAGTAAGAGGTCAATCAATCAATATAATCTTTATTCAATCTTCGAAAAGCAGATCATAAAAGATAAACAGATAAAAATAGGCAGCAAAAAGATAGTAAAATGTACAAAAATTGTTAAAATAGCCACAATAAAATGAATTAAAAGGCATCCACTTAAAGGGGTTAAAAGCACATGGATCTAATTTCAGCTACCAAATGGAAGACTAAAACATAAAACACAAATATACTCACTGGCACTATATCCAAAGCAACATATTCCTCCTTGATAAAAATTAATTGCAAAACATCAACTTGGAGAAATCAGAAATTTATAGATCAAATTTCAGCGTCATAATGAAAAACCAGCGGCACAAAGTGCAATTATACTCGCTATCACTATATTTAAAACAGCATGCTCCTCCTTTGGGTTGAAATGCTCTCAGGAAGCAAGCAACTGAGTAACACGTATCATAATCATTAAGTTGCTGTAAAGAAAGTAAGGCAGCTTTACACTTAGAGAATTTCTACCTACGCACGGCGGCATTAAAAATGTCCTTGTGAACGGCAAGTAATAATTATAAAAGAATACAAATTGAAATAAGGATTGGCTTGATTGCTTATCACATGGACAAATACCTATACCTGCGGTGGAGTATTGTCCTAGTGGGAAACATATAAGCCATCAAATTGAGCCTAGCCTAAATGTATCCAATAATGTTTTCTCATACAGGTTTGCCACAAAAAGTAAATAAGGAGCACTCGCAAATGACATCTGGTTTATACAATAGTCTCTAACCAGGGGTTTTGCCACTTACAGGCGATATCAGCGGTTAACATCCAGATCTGGCTCATGAGTAGAAGAGTACATTGCAGCATTAAATTTGAACATTCATTCTTACGTGTCCAGGTCATGATATGGTTCAGACAATGACAGTAGTTCATAGGACTGGCAGCAGACAGTGTACAATACAGCCACATTGTTCAGTGAAGAGTCATAGTACTGTGGACATTAATCTCGCAGATCTCAGTGCTAAAACACAATATCAATGTAGTTAGTGCTCCACCGTCGGCTGTTGCATACAGTTCCGAAGAATCCACATCTCCAGTGCCGTGACACCTAGCAATCAATCGCCACATCTACGGCATCAGGACAACAGTGCCCATCCAGTCACCATTCCAGTAGGGCAGAAGACAGCATAACCCGCAATAATGCACATATCTCGAAGGGTATGGTATGATGTCCGTTAAGCAGTGTACCTCTAACCCACCCCAACTCAACTTTCACTCTCCGAATCAGTATCCTGCACAGCCCTGGTCAGCAAATAAACCTGCAGTGGGCTCCAGAAATCCTTAGGCCTACAGCGTACAGGCATCATTTCAGCATATACATTGTACTGATCCTGACAATATGTTACATCATCAAGCCACTCCTTGAATTTCGGCGTCCTGCCTCTTCCCCAACGAAAGCCACTCGCCGTTTCGCCAGCAGTAAAGCCACATCTGCAAACCTACGATACGTTGCTGGAACCTCCTTCGCGTACCCCAGTAGCATCACTATGGGATCAAACGGCACCGCCCTCTCAGTCATAACCTGCAGAGCGTCGTGAACCTGCATCCAGTACTCATATATGGCGTTACACCCCCATGCCAAGTGGAGGAAATCAGCTCCCTCCGCCCGACATCGAACACATCTATCGTCCTCTGCTAAGTGGAATCTGAGTTTCCTAGCCGGAGTATAGTAGAACCTCTGTATGAATTTATAATGTATAATCTTCAGGCGGCAGCTAGAAGAGATATTGGCCGTCATGCCAAACCAGTAGGCCCATTGCTCATCAGTAAGTTCAGCCCCAAGTTCAAAGTTCCAATGTTCTCGCACACGACTAGCCGGCGTTACCCGCTGTTTCCTGATGGTGCCGTACAATTTGGAGACCAGATGACTTCCGTCAGATACCAACATCGCGTGAAGCGGTAGAGCCACCCCCGGCTCTTTCGGGAACTCAGGTAACATTGTACGCAGGCCCTGTCGAAGCCTGACATAATAAAACACTTCTAATGGAGAAGGTGCCGACATACCAAAAAATTGTTCACGGGTACGGAAACTACCCTCCTGAAACAGATCTCCCCACTTGAGTATCCTAGTCCGTTTACACATGCGCTGAAACCCCATTTCCTGTAGCAAGGACAGCGCAGGATGATAAGCCAGAGGCAGCTCCGGCGAGTAAAGGAATGCCACGCCCAATGTCTTCGCAAGCGTGACCAGGCATTAACCGTGCAAGTCACCGTGGAAGCTGTGTATCCACATCACCGACGTTCCCCAACACCATACCCTCCAACGGGAGGGGATGCGCAATCCATTGTTCCGCAGCTAGCTGAGGCATAAATGGCGTTGGACGCATCCAGTGATAGGCATATTGCGCTTGAGCGCTCATATAATAAATTTCAAAATCCGGAATGTCGAACCCCCCTTTATCGTAGGGCAGTATTAAAGTAGCCCATGCCAACCGCGGTTGTTTACCTCCTCAGACCAGTCGAAGCAGCTCCGAGCGGAGGCGTTTAAAAAAGTACGTGCCCGGGTGATAGGGGATATTCTGAAACAAGAATAAAAAACTGGGCAGTACCACCATTTTCACTAATGACGCTCTACCTGCCATAGACAGGGGCAAGGACGTCCACCTGGTGACATTGTCCGCCAATTTGGTAATGGCGACACCATAATTGAGCCTAATCGTTTCCTCCCTGTCAAGGGACAGCACAATGCCCAAATACCGAAGATCCGAGTCGCACCACTCCAGGGGGTAGTCCAGCGGAAATCGGCGAACCGCTGCAGTGAGCGGAAACAATTGAGATTTTCGCCAATTAATATGTATGCCCGATAACTCTCCGAAGGCAACGAGCTCTCGCAGTAGCGCGTTGAGATTCGCCTGAGAGTCCCTCACATACAGCGTGACATCATCCGCATACAGTGAAATTCCTATTTGGCGCTGAAAAAAATTAAACGCACTGTGTTTATGCAATTGCCGAATTCTACAGGCCAGCGGTTCTATAGCAATAGCAAACAATAGGGGAGAAAGAGGGCAGCCCTGTCTGGTCCCTCTCGTTATTGAAAGTTGGGGGGATAGCACCCCATTCACAATCACCCTCGCCACAGGCTGAGTATACAACATTTTCACCCACGAGATAAATATCCTGGGAAAGCCCATTCTACATAAGATGTCTATAAGGTAATTCCACTCCACGGAATCAAACGCTTTCATAGCGTCCAGAAAAATTGCGGCCACAGGGAGGCCCGGAGCGATCGCGGGATCAGGGAGAATAAAGTTCGAAGGTTATGCGAGGTCGCGCGACCCGGTACAAAACCGGACTGATCCGGCAGTACAATGGTGGGCATAAGCAATGAGAGCCGCGCTGCCAGAACTTTCGCCAATATTTTGACATCGCAGTTAAGGAGTGAAAGGGGCCCACGTCTAGGGGATCCTTTCCAGGTTTAAGCAAAGAGGTGATTGCCACCTCCCTCATGGACCCCGGTAGTATCCCCACCTCCAGGGACTCCTCGAAGACCTCCCTGAGTACTGGAGCCATAATATCCACATAGCATTTATAAAACTCGGCAGGGAGTCCATCCAGCCCTGTCGCCTTACCATTATTCAGGGACATAATGGGCTCTCTGATTTCCTCCACCTCAAGGGGCCTCCCGAGAAACGCCCTATGGTCATCCGACAGCCAGCATAAAGCAAGATCATCAAGGAATCCTCCGTATATAACCTCTCCCACCTGCTGCGTAGTGTATAACTGTGTGTAATGCTGCACAAATGCCTCCTGAATCTCCTTCGCGTTCCGACAACGCGTACCGTCCTGCAGGACCAATTCCAAGACATCCGTACTAAATCGTTGGTGTCTCGTGAGTGCAGCCAGTACCTTCCCAGGTCTCTCACCCTCACAGTACTTCCTCGCAGTCCAGTATTTCCCTCTGTGCTTCACCTCCCTGGCTGCCTCCTCCTCAAATTCTGACAGTTTGTCCCTAAACTGATGTCTAAGTTCCGGGTCAGCGCTGGTCCGCATTCTATTTTCTAGATGCTTTAAATCAGCCTCCAACCTTGTGATGGTATGAACAATAGTCTTAAGCACCCCACAACTCTTGGATATTGTAACACCCCGGATCGTTACCTTAAATGCCTCCCATATCATTTCCACACTGTCTACTGATCCCTTATTCCTGGGGAAAAACGCCTCAATTTCCTCTCCAAGCTCTGCCTTGAATATGGGGTCTAACAGGGCGGAAGGGAACAGCCGCCATGGGGGTCGCGGTCTATGGAGTCCTGGTATCGATAACGTGACCTTAACCGGGCTGTGGTCCGAGTATGTCCTGGGGAGATATTCCACCTCATGTAACCCTACTACAAGCCCCCTCGATAGAAAAATGTAGTCCAATCGCACCCAAGTACGAGCATGTGCTGTGAAGTGTGTACCCTCCCTACCGCCCGGGTGAACATACCTCCAACTATCCACCAGCCCTGCCTCCTCCACAATACCCCGCAACACATCTCTAGCCTGAACATTGTATTGATGACTGCCATCAGATCTATCCTCCACCACCCGCATCGCTAAATTAAAATCACCACCCCACACAATGTGCGAGGCATCAAGAGCCATAACATGACCCCAGAGTGTAAGAAAAAATGCAGGTGTATCAACATTCGGCACGTAGCAGTTCACAAAGAGCACAGTATCCAACCCAAGCCTCCCCCACAGTAGCACATATCTCCCATCCGGATCCACTTTCACTCCCAACTCCTGGAAAGAAAGAGTTTGCTTAATCAGTACAACAGCTCCACGTGCATATGATGAGTAGGATGAAAATTTTCTAACTGTGGCCCACTGCCTACCAAATGAGTGATCAGCTGTCTGACGCAAATGTGTTTCTTGCAAAAAAGCAATCTGTATTGAGTGTCTGTCTAAATACTGTAGAACATTCCTACATTTCCTAGCATTGTTAAGACCACGCACATTCCAGGACAATATCGATATCTTATCTAATGTGTTATCTGGCATCACCCATGTACAATGAGCACCGTGACATATGCATCCATTTGACAACATCGCTTCCTCGGTGAGGAGCGACCGAACACAATACCAGTACAGACTCCCACCCGCACTAAATCCACACCACATTCATCCCCGCCTTCTTCCAACCCCTGAACCCAACAACCCCCCCCAGCCCCACCCAACAACCCATGTGTAACAGACGCATGGTCAGTACTAGGAACAATACAAACTCAATATATAGCATCCAAAACACAGTGGCACTGTACTCATCAGCAGAACACCTACTACGCCCCCCTCCTCCCTCATGACAACACCAGCAGTAAGCAAAAGGCACAGGACCGCCCAGAGGCACGTCCAGACAGGCAAGACCCAATACGGTCCCGAGATAATCAAACCTTTGGACCAACATGTCATGCATGACAAAAGCATAGCCGCAAACGTCAGTACACCAAACCACAGTCCCAGGTAACCTTCTCACTGCAGGAGCAATGCATCCACCCCCTCCCACCTGAACAACCCCAACCTGCCAGGACAGCAACCCCCCCCACCCATCCAACAAACCATTTGCATAGTAAACATCCACAACAGTGGGGTATTCCCTCCGGGGAGTAATCCAGAGGTGCACTTAGCCACCCCCTCACACCACGCCATAAGCCCTCTCGTAGTTCGTGTGTACGGCCCAGGCGTCGGGGGGGTGGGTGCCTGGAGCATATGATCATCATCGCCCATCGTTCCCCCAATGACCCTCAACAGCAGCAAATTGCCTCAATCCGTTAGTTTTCACAGTAAGTTCCAACAGAACCAATATCGAGAAACGCATAAACAATAGAGGCGGCCGCCCCAGCACCAGTCCAAGGAGTGCAAAGCCCAGACGTCGCCTATGCAGTGGGTAGGATCAAGCATCTTCATCCGCCGAATGTGAACCTTCCTGTCCGTCCTCATTTCGTCGCCGGTCCACAGCTTGTTCCCGTCTGAGGCGCTTCACAAAATCTTCCGCCTGTTGCAGATTTGTAAAAAAATGCTGTTTCGCCTGGTGCGTCACTCTCAGCTTCGCTGGATATAGCAGAGCATAATCCACCTGCAACTCCCTAAGTTTCTTCTTAACAGCAAGAAATTTGCGCCGCTGCTCCTGCACCACTGGGGTGAAGTCCGGGTATATGGTGAAGTCGACTCCGTCATAGGAGAGGGTACGGGCAGCACGGGCTGCTCTAAGAGCTGCGTCACGGTCCCGATAGTTCAGGAGGCGCGCAATGATCGGGCTCGGTGGTGTACCCGTAGCTGGTCTCGGCCCAAGGGAACGGTGCGCTCGCTCCACAATGAACTGCGTGGAAAACGCCTCCACGCCAATCGCACCAATTAGGATTTTCTCCAGATACGTCTCCATCTTCCCCACATTTGTCGTCTCCGGCACACCTACCACGCGTATATTATTGCGCCGACTCCTGGCCTCCAACTCCTCATTCTTTGCAGCTATCACCCTTAGGATATTGTCCATTCTCGCCAGCTGTGTCGTGTGTGTAGCTGCAGTATCATCATGGTCCGAAATGCGTTGTTCCGCCGTAGTGATGCGTTCCTCATGCACGTCCAGTTTTTGCACCACCGCGTCCATCCGCGAAGATAGTTTATCCACCTTGTCCACAATGGTGGCAAACCCCTGCCTCATTTCTTGCATCATCTGTTGAAAATCCGGGGTAACAGGTTGCGGAGCAGGATCCGTGGTAGGCGGGGGGGACCTAGAGCTCCCGGGATCCTGAGCGAGACGCGCAACCCTCCTGGCCGCCATTGAATCAAAGGACAATTTAGGTTGTTTGTGGTCCTGCTTCCCCATGGCTCTACACCTGTGGTCCGTCGCAGCACCCACCAGAGGCAAGAAGGGTGGTCAATGTAGGCACCGATCGCACCATAACACGACCCAACAGGTGAGACATCCGCCCCTCAGCCGGTAAGCACAGTTCACAGGCACCTCAGAGCAAGCCGCTGCCCCCAGGCTCCAGAACCGCTTAGACGCGATCCACGGGACACAGCGCACTCCGGTACCACCAAGAGTAGACACAGCACAAACAACAGCGGGTATTACTCACGACCGCACCTCCCCAGCTGCAGTGCAACAGTCACAGCAAAACAGCTCCGCAGGCAAAGAGGTAGTGCGTCAATCCTTCTCCCCAGTCAGCGCCATAGACAGCGTGCAATACATATCAGTGCTAGTAGCAGCGGCGTCCAGCCTCCAGTAGCACACACAGCAGGGTGAGTAGTCCGCAAAAGGGTGCACCAGGGGAGGGGACACGGACAGTTCACAGCATAGGGCTCAGCACATATGGATCCCTGCCGCACAAACCCAGTATGGCTCCAGCGTGGGGTAATGCAGCGCAGTCAGCGCCCCGCCGATGGCAAACTTCCCTCGCCCACAGTGCCAAAGTCTCTAACGGCGCCAAAAAGCAGCAACGAGGCCCCGCAGTAGCAAAATACTCGGTGGGCACTCACAGCAGATCTCACCGTAGAAGCACCGCCAGCCGTATGTTCTCATCACCCAGTCCAGGCGGGGAACGTTTCCAGGCAGACGGGGGCACGAGCAGGTAGCGGGACCCCGCCACACCCGTCTGTGTAATGGCCGCCTCCAGAAGCGGCCGCCGGCCCAATGTATGCGGTGCTCCTCCCTCAGACCGCACTCAGCTCAGCCCCCACAGCAGTGCCCCAAACACACCTTAGCAGGATCAAGGTACCGGGTCTACTCTCCGGTAGCGAGACCTGCTGCTGAACACCAAGTCAGGGAGCCTCACCGGGAGACGCGAGCCTGGGCCCATGCACCATGCGTCATACCACGGGCTCAATTAGGACAGAGGGCCGGCATGCAGTAGGAATCACCTCCAGGACGTCTCTCGGAGGAATCTTCACCCGCTCATATCTCCAGTCAGGATCATCCGTTTCCCACGAAACCTGGAACGAGTGCGTGTCATGGCATCCCCTACAAGGATCTGGGGTCAAAAGGGGAACAGGCGCCGATATAATCACCGGGATGACGTTGCGTCCACCTGCGCTGACGTCTGTTCTGTACACGACTTTCCGCGCCAGGAACGCAGAGCCATGCAAGATACTGACCACTGTTGCCTTGAAACTAGGGCCCTGAAAGGGATGACCTTAACCCTAGATATCAGTTCGGAGAACGGGGAGGATGGGTGTGGCGGTAAAGAATCTATCACTACTAATGTTTCTTACAGATACATCGTTACCGAAGGTAAGTAACTTGTATATATGAAAGAAACACGTAGTGACAGAGTCCTTACCTTAGAATAGATACCCCAGCAATACCAACCCCGGTGGTGGGTCTGCAAAGCAAGATCACACCAAAATGCCCTGGAGAACAGAACCGCCAAAGAAGCCATCTCCCCGGACTTGGCTGTCCAGGCAGTAATGCTTGGTAAAAGTGTGCAGCGAGGCCAACGTGGCTGCCTGACAGATGTCCTGCAGGGGAACACTGCGTCCCAATGCAGTGGTGGCTGCATTCGCTCTAGTAGAATGAGCACGCAGCCCCACCGAAGGCTCCTTCTTAGCCAACGAATACCAGGCTTTGATACACAAGACGACCCAGCGGGAGATAGTCCTCTTGTGCACCGCTCGACCTTTCCTGGTGCCAACGTAGCCAACAAAGAGTTGGTCATCCACCCGGAACTGCTGTTTGTGGTGGAGGTAAAACGAAAGCGCACGTTTTGGGTCCAGACAGTGGAGCCTTTCTTCCTCTCTAGAAAGATGTGGAGGGAAGAAAGTGGGCATGGTAACAGTCTGCCCTAAATGGAAGGCCGTGACAACTTTTGGCAAAAAGGAAGGCCAGGGCCTGAGCACAATCTTGTCCAGATGCATGGCAAGGAACGGAGCTTTACAAGAAAGAGCCTGGAGCTCACTCACTCCCTCGCCTAGTGGAGGTGATGGCCACCAGAAAAGCAGTCTTTAGAGTCAAAAGACGAAGAGGACAATTGTGAAGGGGCTCGAAAGGAGCGCACATCAGAAAAGTTAAGGCAAGATTTAAGTCCCACTGTGGCATCACAAACGGAATAGGAGGGAAAAGTGTGTAATACCTTCGTGAAATCTATTTACAACAAGGGACTTTCAAAGAGAGGGATGATCAGGTAGCCTGAGAAAGGTCGAAATGGCTGAAAGATAGCCTTTGACAGTGACCAGAGCAGAGCCGTGCCAGGCCAAAGAAAGAAGGAACAAAAGTACCTCGGAAAGAGGGGCAGAAAGGGGATCCACAGCCTTTGCTGTGCACAATGCCACAAACTTGTTCCACCTGCAGGCGTATACCACCTTAGTGGAGGGACGCCTGGCTGCCAGAATCACATCACAAACGTCAAGAGGCAAGTCAAAAAGAATCAACTGCCGCCGCTCAATCTCCACGCAAGGAGGTGGAGATTGGGCATGTTCGGGTGCAGGACCGTCCTCTGCTGCTGCGACAGAAGATCCTTCCGTAGAGGCAGTCTGATCGGGGATCTACGCTCATACTGAGTAGCTCAGGATACCAAACTCTTTGAGCCCAGTCCAATGCCACAAGAATAACTTGGGCCCGGTCACGTCAGATCTTCTTCAGCACTCCGGGTAGAAGTGGTATAGGCGGAAAGGTGTACAATAGACAGCAACTCCACTCGCGATCAAAAGCGTCTCGGAGCGAGTGCCGCCTTGGAAACTCTAACGCACAGAACTGCTGACATTGCGCGTTCTCTTCGGTGGCGACTAGATCTAACCAAGGTTCTCCCCACTGCTGAAAGAGACCTTGCGCCACCTCCGAGTGAAGACGCCACTCGTGATCCACCATGCACCGGCGGCTGAGCTCGTCCGCCCTGGCGTTCAGTGAACCTGCCAGGTGTTGAACCACCAGGGAAATGCCCTGATGTTCCAGCCATGTCCAGAGGTGCAGAGCCTCCTGACATAGGGTCCACGACCTCACCCCGCCCTGCTTGTTGCAATATCACATGGCGGTGGAGTTGTCTGTGAATACCTGCACTTCTTCGGACCGAGGAAAGGAATGCCTTCAGTGCAGGTTGAAGGGGAGCTTGGATTCCGCCGGAGACCAGAGCCCTCTTATCTCCGCCTCTCTCATGTGGCCACCCCATCCCAGGAGGGGCGCATCCGTCACAACTGTGTGCTGTGGTTGGGGAAGGGAGAGGGATCTGTCGCTGACAATGCTGGTTCATGAGCCACCACTGCAATTGCCATGTAGTGCCCTGCGAGATCTGGACGAATTCGGAGAGAAGCCCCTGATGCTGCGCCCACTGGAACTTCAGGTCCCACTGCAGAGCCCGCATATGCCATCTGGCATGGTCGATCAGCAGGATGCAGGAGACCATGAGGCCCAGCAGCCTCAGGGCCATCCTGACCGAAACCCAGGATGAGTGCTGAAAGACCGGAATAATCGCTCGAATGTCCCGGACTCGCTATTCGTGTGGATAAACCCGAAACTGCGCATTGTCCAGAACAGCTCCAATCAAAAAGGAGCTTCTGAGGGGTACCAGGTGCGACTTAGGCACATTGATAGAGAACCCCAGCGAATGCAGGAGGTCACCCGTAGTCTGGAGGTGGGAGACGACTGCCTAGGGCGAATCTGCCTTCAACAACCAGTAGTCGAGATAGGGGAAGACTGACACCCCTGATCCGCGCAGATGAGCTGCGACCACCGCGATCTCTTTCGTGAACACCCGAGGGGCACTGGTAAGGCTAAAGCGGAGCACGGTGAACAGAAAGTGCTTGTGGCTTACCGTGAACCGCAGGTAACGTCGGTGGGCGGGCAGGACAGGAATATGAAAGTAGGCATCCTGCAAGTCTAATGCTACCATCCAGTCTTGTGGGTCCAGGGTAGACAAGACCTGAGCCAAAGTGAGCATCTTGAACTTCTCCTTCCGGTGGTAGCCGTTGACGTTCCGAAGGTCTAAGATAGGACGCTGGCCCTTGTCCTTCTTTGTAACCACGAAGTAGTGGGAATAACAACTATGGCCTACTTCGGGCATCGGAACGCGCTCGATGGCCCCCTTGGCCAAGAGGGCCGCAACTTCCTGCTGGAGAAGTGCCAAGTGATCCCCTGACACGTGGTAGTAATGAGGTGGAATGGCTGGAGGGGTAGTCACGAAGGGGAGGGAGTAAACCTTTTGGACAATTTGCAGCACCCACTGGTCCGACGTGATGGTGTGCCAGTGGGGGGGATGATGGCCAATCCTTCCTCCCACTGGCGTCTGATGGGCCTGAAAGGACGGACTAGGAAGGCATTGCAGTGGATGCCGCGGGGTGGGGGTGGACTGACCTGCCCACTGGCCCCAAGAACCGCCTTGACGGTTCCCTCGTCCAAGGTACTGGGGAAGAAGCTGATGTGCGGGACTGTGGCCCTGTGAACGTGGTTGGGCGCCCCTTCCGCAGGCACGAAAGGGGCAAAAGGCGGAGGAGGCCGAGTGGCCGACAGGCCCAAGGACTTGGCCTGGACCTGGGAGTCCTTAAAGCGCTCCAGCTCACTATCTGCCTTAGTGCCAAAAAGGCGAATGCCATCAAAGGGCATGTCCATGAGAGTATTCTGGACATCCTCAAAAAGCCAGTAGCCCTCAGCCAGGCGTGGCGCAGAAGCGCCACCGTCGTGGAAATCGCCCTGCCCAGCGAGTCGGCGGTGTCAAGTCTACATCGAATGGCGAACATCGCTGCTTCGCTCCCAGCAGCCACAGCTTGGGAAAGAACCGTCTGGACCTCCTCCGGACAGCTACGCAGCACTTCCGCAACCGTGTCCCAAGGAGAGAGGGAATGACGGTCCGAGAGGCATGCAGTGTTCACCAACGGCAGCCCTAAGCTAGCAGATGAAAACAGCTTCTTGCCAACCTGCTCCAGCTTCTTGGATTCCCTATCACGAGGTGCAGAAGGGAATGTGGTTGGGGATGCAGAGGCCTGGACAACCAGGCTCTCTAAAGTGGGGTGTTGGGAAAGGAAGAGGGGGTCGCCCGGAGTCGGGCGATGGTGTTGGGCCACGTTCCTGTCCACAGGAGACCCTGTGTTGGGCCTGCACCAAGTGCCCAAAAGAACGTCAGAGAGTGCCTCATTAAGGGGCAGCAAGGGCTCCAAAGAGGGTGTTGCAAGTTGGAGCACTTCTGTCTGGAGGTTAGTCCTGATCGCCACCATAGGAAGCTCGAGGTGGAGGGCATTGGCCGCCGTAAACAACACCACTGCGTATCTGGCTCCCTCCTCCGTGGCCACGTATGGAGGAGACAGCATGCCAAGGTCAGGTCAGGTCAGGTGTCAAGACCACTGGCTTCCCCCAAATCCTCTGTCTAGTCCGGGTCATAAGCACAATCCAGTGCAAGAGGGTCCTCGGACCCATCCCAGTCCTTCCCTTCCTCCAAAGTCTGTGGAACAGGCTGAAAATACGGAGGACGAACATAGGGAAAAAATTCTCCCATCGGTAACGGCATTGACGTTGAGCGATGTCGATCGGCACCGTGTCCAGTTCAGGGCTGGAGCCGGGGATGACGTCGTCCGGAGGAGCGGGCGACGTCAGAGGCGGTGCCGGTGGGGTCAACGTGGGTGGAGGCGTGACAAGGTCAATCGGCGTCGACCGGGGTCCGAAACCAGATCCCATGGGGGCCTGCGGCACCGGGGCCGTTGGCGACGCCGGGACCGTAGGCGACGCCGGGGCCTGAGCCCACGACGATGGTACAACAGGACCCAAGTCGGGCCCGCGGGGCCCGGAGGGGCACCGGCGGGCCGAAAACGCCCCAAAGAGTCGGGCCATGGCAGCAAGAAATTCTTGCACCAGGGCAGGCGTCGCCACTGGACCCGAAAATGGCAGGTAGGCCGGCGGTGGCGCCACAGGCTCCACCGGCCGACCCTCAGCCACGACGGGCGAGGGGACGACGAAGGGCGACAATGCTTCGACTTCTTCTTGGAATGCTTCGACTTACCTGACCCCTAGTGCAAAGACTTGGATCCAGAAGAATGATGGTGACGACTCCGCGACCGGTCCTTCGACCTCCCACGGGCGCAGAGCCGACAGCTGGAACTCTAGCAACTTTTGGGACCGCTCCCGCAAAGTTTTTGGCACAATGACCCGGCAGTTGGGGCACGACTTGGAGTCGTGGTCGCTCCCACACGCGGTATGGGTCCGTCACCGACATCATGCAGTGACAATCCCCACAGTTTGTCACGAACTAAGACCAAACCACCGGAATCGATAATGTACCCAACGCCCATCAACCAGTGTACCACCCGAAGGTATGAACACTTCAAGGCAACACACCAGCAGGGGGAAAGGGGAAGTGGAGAAAAAGAGAGAGACTGCATGGCATCGTTGTTGAATGCAGAGCACACAATGGAACAGCTGAGTCGCGTGTTGTGCCTATAGTGGGAATATAATCTTTTTAAGCAAACATATAAACTTGCATTACTTTAGTATTCAAATTATATTTCTAATCCACAATTACCTATTTTGTCCAGGACTTAGCTTCTCTCTGATGTGAACTGTATTTGGAGATGTATTTCAGTATCTGTAATAACAAGAAACTACACTTACTCTACTTAACTACTATGACCGTAAAGAATATTGCTATTTCCTAAACCGTTAAGTACCTCTTCAAAATACAGCTCTGCAGTTGTCTGGTATCCTTATCCTAACTCGAAACTAATGGTTTCTTTGTATCGAACAGAAAATATTATCGTTGGTTTGAAAAGATTCTAGTCCTCTAAACATTTAAACAAGAAATTGTCAATAGTAGCCTCAAATTGGAGAATACACCTCTCGCCACAACTAGATACAATGTTGCCTAAACTGAACTGCAGTCCTGGTTCGTGCTTGATCTGAAGATGCGGCGTTGAAATCCCACGTTGCGCATGCGTTCTTCAGAAGCTCGTTACGAAACTGTAGCGGTACTGGAAGAATGAAGACGTGACACGCGTCAGCGCTTCAATTCCAATACCAAACTAAACTCGGAAAATTCCAATGACTCAACCAAAAACGCATATACGGAGAACCTTACTTCCGTGCGTTGACGGTTGAAGTGCGCAATCTTTTTTCAAATTGGGCATTATAAGCACTCGGGTGCGCGCGAGACAAAAAGACTAGAACGCTAATCTTTTGCCTGTGTGAATGCCAGTCTTCGCCATATTGGATTTCTGCAGAGTTAAAATGCACCGTTTAAGGAAAAGTCAACTCACCTTTAATTTGCTTCTCTTGTGTGAGACTCTCTTATTAACTTCTAACTCTGTTTTTCTCTGTTGTGCCTGTTTCTGCACTGGAATGGTTTGACAGGTTGTGATACAGTTCTTACGACACCAGGAGTCGAACACTCAAGAACAATAGGAGACAAAAACCCTAAAAAAAACTCAGTCAAAAAATGACTGGGGGTACAAGCTCTTCCCGGATCTGCGCTTGCTGGCGCGGAAAAAGAAAGAACTGACGTCAGCGTGAGTGGGTGGCGTCTAAGTACTGGCGGCGGCGTCCTCCCGGCGATCACAACGCCGACGACGGACGCGGAGCCGCATGACGCCACCTACCGACGAGCCCGGGTACATCTGACAAAAAACTTTCCAGATCCAGCCTGACGCCTGGGGATATTCTAAGGTAAGGAATCTAGCACTATGTGTTTCTTCCAGATAGTATCTTGCACGTACTCCATGCATAACTCCTGGTGCACAGAAAAATGCGTTATCGAAGGGAAACTCCTAATAGTCAGCGGCAGAATCTATTCTCTGCCTGGATTACACCAACATCTCTACAGTCCTAAACACCCATAACCGTATGTAAAAAGTGGCTGCCATTTCCAGTTGTATATCTTTAACATCGGGGTAACCGTTTTTTTGCCAATTGACGTGGCGTGTGAAATAAGACTTAGGAACGGTCAAGTGCTGCAAATCGGAGCAGTAGTAATGGTAAAGCTAAACAGGTTCTGACCCTTGCTAGTGTTTAAAAAGTATGGAACTGACCTAGTGGTAAAGTACAGAGAACCTAGGTACAATTGTTTTTAATATTCGGTTACAGATTTACCATTTTACTTTCAGTTTCTTAAGATGTGTTATGAGTGGAGAGGGCTGATGACTAAGGTGGCCACCTGATAAGGGAGCACCTACAGCTGAGTGAAAATATGATGCATCAAAGTCTTTCACAGCGGCACACCTCTGGGACGCTGTTGGGTAGGCGGGTCAACACTGCGGCACGAGGCCTGATACTCGCAGCGGATGGGTAGGAGGTGAGATTCAACCATGCTCACTGGGGCAAACTCTGGGGCGAGGGTGCGGCCTGTTCCCCTGGTTATCCAGGATTGCGCAGCTGGAGCGTAGGCTCAATGGGAATCTGGTGCAGCGGGTGAGAAAGTGGTGTTGATTTCCTCATGCCCGGTTGGCTACTGGTAGTTCACTGGTCCCGACACGGGTGTGGTGGTTGTGTTGTGGGTTGCAAGACTTTGCGGTCAGGGTTTGTTGGGGCCTTTCACCTGTCGTGTGTCTGGCTGCCATATTAAGTAAATAACCTGCTGCTGGCTGTCTGTGATGTGATGCCCCTACTATTTGGGGGCTTGGACTGGAGGAGCCTGTACAGCTGCTGGGGGACCAGCTGCTTACACAGTAGTTGTCTTGTGAGCCTTGTGGGTGACTGTGGTGGGGCTTGGCATGGGCCCCCAATACACTTTGGCCTCCTGAGCGGTCAGCTTCCTAACATCTTGGTATCTTAGAGAGCTCTTTTCCCTACCCACTGACATGTGCCCACTGCTGTACAGTGCTCTGCCCACTGATGTGGAGCCACTGCTGCATGCAGTCCTTGGGGGACCAGGACTTGGAGCCACATGACTCCCCCAGTGGCGTGGTGTATATTTATTGATGTGTGGTGAAAGCCAGTTGCTGTGGAATGCCATCAGGGCAACTGAAGATCTGTGCCTGGGGAAAGGAGGTGGGATTTACCGTTGTTTGAGCAGATATTTTTGTCCATGGTGTGGCCTTGTCTTCTATACTGGCTGCCCTGTTCTCCCCTTCGCTGTTTTCAGTTCCAGCCGGTGAATTATAGCTCCTTTGTGAACTCGCTTGGTTGTACTGGTCATCCACCTCTTAGACCTTGTCCTGTGGCGTACCCTTGATTAGATGCCCTAGCTGGAAGTAATTGGTGGACAGCTCAGGGTTTGCTCTTGTGTCTGTTTTGCTTGTATCTCCTACATCATGAGCAAGTCCAACCAACGGCATGCCAAACTGCACTTTAATAAGTGCAAATCCACTATGCCATAAGAGCAGCAATCCCCCAATAGTTCGGAACTAGAGGGTGCCAATGTGGCTGTACTGTTCATTAAAGAAAGTTTAAAATATATTGATGGCAGGATGGACAAGCTATCTGCCCACCTCAATAGTTTCCGACGAGTTGACTACCAAGACTCTGGGTAACACAAGCTGACACCCATATCTCTGACCTAGATGACACAAACCATGAAATGGAGCGCGACTGACGTCTGCCTTAATAGAGCTGAAGGTAATTAAAGCTAATAACAAAGATCTAGATGGCAGGTCACTGACAAATATTGTGCAGATAATGGGAGTCCCTGAATCAGCTACTGGCAATAATGTAGATCAATTTGTTGAGGAACTGCTGGGAGTCCCATTTGACTGTGATAGGTTCTCCAACACCTTGATTGTTGAGAGGGCATATTGCACGCTAGCCCCCCAACCTAAACCTGGTCTAAACCCATGCCCCATCATCACATGCCTGTTGAAGTAAAGTGATAGGGATCTTATATTGAAACTTAAAAGAGACAACCTGAGCTGTCGTATGAGGATTCTAGTCTCTCTTTCTACCCTGATTTCACATCAATAGTATATGATGCTCGGTGTTCGTCCATGAAAGTCCAGAAGATCCTTCGTAGTGGGTCCATTAAGTATTCCATGCTATTCCCAGCCAAGTTGTGCCTGTAATAGAAAGGGAAAATGCATTTCTTTTTCACTCCTACGTCGCCCTGGATTTTTTTTTTTATATATTCCACGGCAAGAAGGTTCCTCTGTCTGGTCTAGCCCAGCAGCCACTGGGGGAAGCTGGCAGCAGTGCGCCACTGCCTTCTGCGACAATGATATAGGGCTTTGTAACGATCTATAATTTGTTTCACCAAACTTGCCTTGTATGCTGCTGATGTCTATGAAACTACAACGAGGTACAGTAGTATAGTGTGTGGTATTTTGCATGAATGAGACAGGCTGTCTTAAGTGCGAGCTCTGAATGCAGCTATTGAACAGTTTGACACTGCCTCAGTTTCTTTCCACTTTCAAGTGTATGGATTTATATATACTACTATCTGACATATTGTAGCATCAGTGGGGTCTCTGCTGTGCTCTCCAGGCGCCCCCACATGTGAAGTGCACCATTTACCCCTGAATTATTTGGCCCTGCAGTTTAGCTTGTTTAGTATTTGTATTCATCTACATGCAGACTCGAGATTCGCAACAATTGGGATTGGTAGGGGTGTGGAGTGTTTACTTTATTGAACTCTGTTCTACCCAGTTATCACAAGGTACAGGCATATACAGAGACACAGTGACACCATAACTTTACATTGGTACACCAACCAGGGCTTTATGGAGGCGCAACACTGATCACTGAGCAACTCCACTACACTTGATCCATGCATCAATAGTTAACTTCTTAACATGGAATGTTATGGGATTGAACAATCCTTGCAAGACCAGACTGGCATTGGCGCTTGAACCAGCATAAAACTTAGAGTTGCTTTACTCCAGGAGACACACTGCTCACCAATAGCTTGTCCGGCTTTTGCCTTGTCACGGGGCACTCATCACTATTTTAGCCACCTACTCCATCTATTCTCGTGGGGTGCTTCCTCTCATATGGAAGACAGTTCATTTTTCACTAGTAGAAAGCTAAACGGTTTCTGCTGGCAGGACGGTGGCAGTGGCCAGCGTGCTGGATGGGTGACCCCTTATCCTGCTCGTCAACATCTCTGGCCCAAATAGTGATGACTTGGATTTTTTCAATGACGTATTGCAGCTCTATATGAAATACAGGTAGTAGCCAACCATTTGGCTAGGAGATTTTAACTTCACTTTCCCCTTGTCACTGGATAGTTCAAAAGTGCCTTTGCTGCAGGACTTTCGAGCAAGTCTCACCCTCCTACACATCATACAGGTATATGGTCTAGTTGATGCCTGCTGACTGCTACTTCCTACGCTACCTGAATACACCTTCCACTCCCCAGTACACTGCTTCTTTTCTAGCTAGATATGTGGCTACTTTTGGACATACTACTGCAACAGGCATGTGATGTGGTCATACTCCCTCGTACACCCTCAATGAAGCTCACCCCCAACCTGCCAAGACCCTCTTCAAGGTTCTACTATTGGCAGATGAAAGGAACAGAAGTGCAAGATCCAAGTCTTTCGCAATGAATTTAGGAATGCTATCTTGGCAGTATTTCCAACTTAACTGAAACTCTGCGTTAAGTATAGATATGGTCTGCGAGGCCTTCAAAGAATTTGCCTGTGGAATATGCATCTCCCAAGCTCTGGAGTCCTTAAATCCACACTTAGACACCTATCACTGCTAGAAACGCAACTCAAGAGCCTAGAAAACAGAAACACCTTAGCCAAGGATGAGTCGCATTTAGCATAACTACAGAACACACTGAAGGAATTTAGGGAAGAGGTAGAACACGAAATACTATACCTGGACTGACGTGCCAGTGTGAGGGGAATATTGTATGGGTGATAAGACCAGGCAGAGTTCTCGCCTGGATCCCCAAGTGTGACAGGGGAGGCGAAGGGATCACCAGCATTACTTGCCAGAGGAAGGGCATTACTGCCGACCCTACTACTAAACTGAATGAGTTCTCGAGTTTATATGTTCAAAAATCGCAAGCGGATCCAGCATATCTGTCCACCTCCCTTGACCAGGTGACACTTATAAGGATAGATGGTGACGCTAATGAACTATTGAACTCTCCAATTACTCTATAAGATATTGAGATTTGCTGGCCCCAAAACCTCGATATGGATACTGCAGCCTTTAACTCACGGAGTCTCCCACAATCTACAAAAGAGGCGAGCATTACACTATTGTTCAAACCCAATAACGATCCCACTGAGTGTTCCTCCTATCGCCCCTTGTCACTGGTAAAAGCAATTAACAAAATCTCTGCTAAAATCGCCTCACTGAGACTACAACCATTAATGCAATTTTTAGTATTGCCTGATCAGTCGGGCTTCATCCCACAATGCTCTAATTCATTCAATCTTTGTTCCTTAATGGCTATATTACATAATGTGGATCGCCAGCTTCCCTCAGTCGCTGCCATTTTAGATACAGAGAAATCATTCGATTGACTTGACTGGTCTTTCATGAGACAGGTGCCTTGTGGATTTTGATACACAACTCCAACTGCGAGAGTTTGTGTTAACACTCTGCACTTGAACTCGTTTGTGATCAGCAGTAGCACCTTAATGGGGTGCCCCCCCCTTATCCCCGCACTGGCTATAGAGCCATTGGCTTACTTCATACAAGAGTTGCATTTGCATCATAGATTGCCGCTTGGCAGTACGTTGCTAATATTCACACTGCACGCTGACTATGTCATACTGTACATACAAGAACAAGAGGTCAACCTGGCACCTATTGATTTGGGGGATTCTCTGGGTTACCAATTAATTGGTCAAAATCAGAGGTGTTCCCTTTGAATGATGCCTGTGCAGAGCCAACATTGAAACATTCTTTATGATGGCGCCCTGATAGGGTATGATACCTTGGGGTCTGAGTCAGTAGGGATTTTGATTATTTGATCCACAGTAATTATAGAACTGCCCTCAAACAAAATTAAAGCGAGCATTGGGAGGTGAATTCAACTTCCTTTATCCCATCCTTGGGAGGATCTCCTTAACAAAGATGGTGATAGCTCTTATACCTGTTCGCAAATATCCCTGTATATCTCCAGCATTACTTTTACCAGCAATTTCATCAGACTCTCTCCTGATTGATATGGCGTGGGGGACTACCCCGGATAAGTTCGGAAGTGATGATGCAGCCTATACAGAATGGCGCTCGGGTGCAGGCTCACTACCTGACATATTGAACTAAGTACATTCATAAGCACGTTAGCATTGAGCAAGAACTAGCACGACCACCCTCTTTGCTGGGTCGTATAGGCACGCCACCTTTAGTGACAAGGCAGGACATGGATGTGCATGCCTTGATGAGCCAGGCATGGTGGAAGCTATTCCGGAAACTGCATCATGATATTCCCTACTCTTTGGTGCTGCTGGTGGCTGATAATCCCCTACTACCTCCTACCGGCGAGAAGGTGTTTAAAAGGCTACTGTGGCAGGCAGATATATACACCACTAGGGCCCTATTCGAAAACAATGCTTTTATCTCATATAATGGTTTCTGTGCCTGCTCTGTGTGTTGTCCCACCGCTATCTCAGGCTCTAATTGGCAACCAGGACTAGCCTCTCCATGTACCCTGCTCCATTGCCCGACATGCAACTTCTTATGACATACATAAGAAAGGATGAAACAGGGCACTCATTATCATAACTATACTCTACATTCCTGGCTAGTACACTGGACAAGCTCAGATGCTTCTACAAGGAGATACTTCAAACTTACCCCTCTTGTACCGCCACCTTGTCCCAATTGTACTTGTACTAACCAAAAGGTGCGTGGCTGTGAGGTGGATGCAGAGGAGGGTGCTGTCTTTGAGGGGGGGTTACGAGATGATGCTTACAGTCAGGACATGTCGGAATAATATGCTGAGACGGCCCATCCCACTGCTCAACTCAGGGACATATGGGTACTTTCTGTCTTTATCTGCAGCACAACACTGGATCACCATCACCCTCCCTGCACACCTGTGGTCTTGCCATGCAGCACCTTGCAGTAAAGACCCACTGCTACGGTGAAAAGCCCCTCAACATGTGTAATGTTTCTCTTTGCCTTTTATTGATGTTCTGTGATGTTTGCATCATGGATATCATTCTGAAGATAAAATTGTATGTATTGTGCTATAAATTCAATAAAGAAAGTTAAAAACAAAAGATGCACTATGACTAAATGAGTGAAGAGGGGTGTAATTTTTCCCAGACGTTCATTTCGCTGACACAATCTACAGTAGAACTTACTAATCTGGACATTTTATTTAAAAGTACCAAAGAAAATGACTGAATAAGAATCAGTATTGGCATTTCCTTTGTTGTTGATCATTTCTACAACAAAACAGCATATACTGTACCATTCATTCCAGCGAAACTTCGATTGAATCCATTTTTAAGAATTGTGGTCAGGTGGGCTTGAGCTGTCCCATGAAAAAGTAGCCTTTCGTTATTTTGGCTGCCATTCTTATCATCGATGCTCAATTTCTTGATCATGTAATTTTTCCACAGGAAAACATTCTGGATTCTTTCAATCTACAAAAAAAGATTTACTTAGTCTCTTTTCCCAGGACACGAACATGAACTGAAGCAATGACTTCTATCAGCAAAATAAATGTGAAAAACATTACTTTACTTCCCACATTGCTGAAAATGAATTTAATAGACTATAGGCCTATAACCTTTTGAATCCTACTAAGTGAAAGTTATCTCTTGCCATTGCTCTCACGAGCCCAATGATTTGGCAATTCTAGGAAGAAACTGTATGACCTTGTTAACGCAAAAAAAGCCTTAGGTGTGAGTGCATGCAAATCAATAACTGTTACCAATATTTTCTGCACTACAGAATCAATTCCCGTTTGCAATGCAGTTTCAGTAACATGTAGAAACATACTGCATGACATTTTCTAATAAAATACTCAAAATCTATCTACCAATATGCTAACTCTTCCAGCTGCATAGTTTTCGCACAGTATCTAGCCAACAAAATTCAATTCCATTCAATTCTTACAGTAAAAAGTTACAGGTCTTTAAATTGATTTCTTCCTTTGCTCCTGCTAACAGATTCTAAAATTACATTCTTGACCGTCCTACCTCATCCATTTAAAAACTTGTGTCTTGCACATCATTGTCTGTAGGTCATAATTCAAACAGGACTATTCTGTGGGCTCAGAGTCACGATAACAGTATATTCGATGAATACAGAACAATGTCTAATAATAGTATGAAGGTTACCGAGGATGTAGGAAGGAAAAACAAAACTAATAACACCAATTGAATAGCATCATTTGTTATTTTTACGAAAATTCAAAAAGTGTACAAATATTTACATATTGCAATTAACATATACCAATGTGAAGACTTTTGAGAAGGAGTCCCAAGTGTGAACCGAAAGAGTGGTTTAAGCACACATTAAGGTGACAGCAAGTGACAGTTATGTACACGGTTTCAACAGGGGTATATTTACAAGGGAATGGGAAAACGACCATATAAACAATCTTCAATAATATATACAATGACTGTGACCACATCCTTGTTCATTTTGTTCCCCTTTACCAAGTACCCGGCTGGGTTCATTGTGAGTACGTTTATCTTCTTCCTTTTCACGCATTGTTGGCACCTACTCCACCACGGAGCCCTTGATTGAATCCTTACAGGTACCAGGCCCTTCACATACAGTCCTTTTTGTAAAATCACCTTCCTACACATGGAGCTCACTTTCCCTTTCTCACCCCCACAGATGTCCCACACCGTCCCTGTCCTGATGAGACCCTCCATCCTGTAAAGGGTCGCAACGCCGTCGACGCTCATTGGGAATGAACCTACTAATCAATGTCTATGAATTCAATAGTCATTGTATATATTATTGAAGATTGTTTATATGGTCGTTTTCCCATTCCATTGTAAATATACCCCTGTTGAAAACGTGTACATAACTGTCCCTTGCTGTCACCCTAATGTGTGCTTAAACCACTCTTTCGGTTCACACTTTACACTTGGGACTCCTTCTCAAAAGTCTTCACATTGGTATATGTAAATTGCAATATGTAAATATTTGTACACTTTTTGAATTTTCGTAAAAATAACAAATGATGGTATTCAATTGGTGTTATGAGTTTTGCTTTTCCTTCCTACATCCTCGGTAACCTTCATACTATTATTAGACATTGTTCTGTATTCATCGAATATACTGTTATCGTTCCACTGGAACCACTGTTTTTTTATATAAAATATGTACCCTGGTTCCTTAGTGGGTAGGGTTCCCTTGTTTTTTGTGTAACTGAAATATAAAGCAGGAATTTGTTGGAGATATTTAGGGCCTATATTGTGCAAAGACTTGAAGGCAATAAATAATGCCATGAAATTGATGCACTTCCTAATTAGAAGCCAATGAAGTTGGACTAGGGTGGCAATGCAGAGTTGTGCTTAGAGATCCCCAGCAACAGCCGGGCCACCGCATTCTGAAGGGTTTGTAGATTATTAAGAAATATGTAGTGAAGGAGGTCCACTCAGGAAGATTGTATTTCAGGATGCTTTATTCGTAAAGACAACAGGTTGTAAGGTACAGGACATCATGTAGATATGTGGTAGATCAGAGCCCCACCAGGAGCTGCCTGTAAGCTGCTCAGCCCATGACCAACTGTCACTGCCTCACTCAGTCCCAACATTCTGAGGCATCATCAGACTCCAACATTCTAATGAGACAGCACAGGCACTGGCAGAGCAGGGCTGGTAAAACACCTTACAGTATAATATGCAGGATACTACATATCCCCTTTCGTTCAAACAGAAGCATTAAACCAATACGTGAATAACAACTGGTGAGAGAGAACCAAGGAGGAGATAACAAGGAAGAATAGCAGAGGAAACAGAAACAACGACAAAGAAAGGTGTAAGCAAAGCAGCGTGAAGAGACGGGTGGAAGAAAATGAGGAGGAGGAAGAGAAGAGTAAAGCGGAAACCGATAGAGATAAAACCGACTCACAGACATAGAAAAGATGAGGGAAAAACGAGTAATCAGAAAAAGGAAACAACATGGGGCAGAAGAACTCACACACACCAAGGACCAATCCCCAAACGCACCAACTGGCCAGGCAGGCAGGAAGGGAAGAAAGTACAAGGCACAACGGAGAATGAACACCAGCCTACACACAGACACAGGAAAGTAGGGTAACAGGTTTCCTCCAGAACAGGAAAGAAAAGAATCAAAATAGGAACAAAGGAAGGCTGGAGATAAAAGACGACAACAAGAAGTGTAGATCCAGAAACCAGGGATGACAAAGAGAATGACACCACGAGGAAAGCTGGACGAATAGAAAAACAGAGAAAAGGCAAAGTAGATACATACAGTATGACTACAACTTCCCTCTGTTTCTAATAAACATAATAAATACGACGTAAGTGTAGTATTGCGTTATTTAAAACAGCAAAATTACAAAATGTAAATAGACAATAACAGTCAGAGGGACTACAACCATGACCGTCCTCTACTCCTCTGCAAGAATGTGAGGAGCATTGTAAATGGGACTGAAACCCATGTGAAGCCCATTGTAGGGTGACCATATAAACCTAAATGAAAATGTAACCCATAACACACCCTGTGTGAGGGTGAAAATTCAAATGGGACTATGACCCATCATATGCCCTGTGTAAGAGTAAAAATTTAAATGTAAATGAGACTGTAACCCATAATAAGCCCTGTGTGAGGGTGAAATGTAAATATACATGGGACTGTAACCCATAACACTGTTCCCTGTGTGAGGATACTCGTGTAAAAGTAGAAAGGGCTGTGACCCTAGCTACAGTGCCCTTGTAAGGCTAAAAGTTGTATGTTACCTAAGTAGGCAAATGTATATGGGCAAATGGGGCTATAACCCATTCCCATCCCTTTATAGGGTAAAATTGTAAACATATGTAGGCAAATGTATATGGGCAAATGGGGCTATAACCCATTCCCATCCCTTTGTAGGGTAAAAATTGTAACCTATGTAGGCAAATGTATATGGGCAAATGGGGCTATAACCCATTCCTATCCCTTTGTAGGGTAAAAATTGTAACCTATGTAGGCAAATGTATATGGGTAAATGGGGCTAGTACCCATTCCCATCCCTGTGTAGGGTAAAATAATGTGAACAGGCACATATATGTGGGCTAATGGGGCTAATACCCATTCCCATCCCTGTGTGAGGGTAAAGACAGTATGTAACTGTGCCCTTTGTGAGGGTGAAAACCGTGAATGGCCTGTGTAGGCACGTATATGGGCAAATGGGGCTAGAACCCATTCCCATCCCAGTGTAGGGTAAAATAATGTGAACAGGCACATATATGTGGGCTAATGGGGCTAGTACCCATTCCCATCCCTATGTAGGGTGTAAAATATAGTACTATAATACCTGAAAATAAGCACTAAGTCCTCCCTATGTAGGGAATTGAAAAGTGTGTAGTATACACACGTTAAATGAAAATAGAACCCTAAAAATGTGTGCTCAAAATTCCTAAACACATTATGTCAGGAATGAAAGATAATATGCCATCATGTTTCACTAAACAATTTAAACTATTTTTTTTTAAAATAGGTGTGTGTATCACTGTGATACTGTGACACAAACCAACATTTGTAAGTGAACAAACTAGAAGAGATAGCATACAGCAAATCTTGAAAAATAACAACCACGTGGACTGCCAGTTCAAATAAATGTCAAATCCCATCTTTGTAAAAAAATTAAGACTTGCCTCTATCCAGATAGGGTGAAAGTGTCTCTGAAAACTGACAGTTAAGGGATTCATAGATGTGAGATGCTTATAAGGGCTATATAGACGCATGTCTGCATGAATACACTTTCCTCTGGGGATTTAAGTTTCCAGCATGGGGCAGAAAAATGAATAAAAGCATCTGGAGCTTCAAATTGAAAGAGCTCCGTAGCGTAACAGAGTATTTCACCCCATCACAAAAAACAGGGAGGCACATAAAAGGCACTATTAAAGAAATCGTCAAGCTGCAGGACGAGACGTGAAGAATTGCGCCAAGCATCTTCTTCACTTCATTTCCACGATGTCCCCGGTGTGATTCCACATCCATGGTTAGCTGGGAATGATAAAAATAAAAATAAACGAGGTTTACTCTGGGAACTCGAAACTCCGGTGATTATGTGCTGCATGTAAAACAACAGGAAATAACTCTGCTGCAATTCTGATGGGGGCACGCTGTGGTAAGCAGTGCCGAGTGGCTCTCCTCTCGTATGGGTTCCAAAGTGTCCTTCAGCAGCTTTGAAAACTGCCTATCAACAATGACGATGACTCAGAGGCTCCACGCGACAAGGAATTCAGGTAATCTTGCGCAAGGTGCCACAGTTAAATCGTTAGAATTCCAAAGCGTAAAGCAGCGGTTTAACTGCCAGAGAATCCAACTTTAAGCGCTAAACACTACAACTTTCAAGTGATGAGGAATGAAAGTCACACAAAGCATTTTCTTGAATGAGAGGACGGCGAAAATTAACCCCTCATGAACCACCAATGGTGAACTACATCACAGACAGCTGTAGGCAATCCTTTCTTGAGAACGACATGAACAGAGTCAAAAGTGTAAATTACCTTAAACGTTTTCTCTCACTTAGTATACAGCAGATTTGTAGGCAGCAGGAAGACCGCAGAACACAATTTGGCTAAGTGCACTTGCTCTTCACCAGACACCGAGGCACTGAAATGACAGGAATAAAGCCAGCGCCAAACACACTCATGTAGGCTGGATTCGTCACCACTCTGATACTGGGGTGAAAGGTTGTGAGGAAAAGCCAATCTTCCTGTTTTTGTAAACAGGATAGTATTACCATGGTGCTTAATGTCTTCGGATGCCCGCATATTAAAAAGGGTTTGTACAGTACAGAAACAGCTTACTCGCTCCACTAGGCACCAAATGGACAGATTTAAATGTAATCCAAATGTAGTTTCAAAGAATTTTCAATGCCCTCACTTGTAAAGAAAATACGATCTCTTGAGGAAGGTAGGTTTCAGCCTGATACTACAGTCATTTCTAAAATATTGTACGAACAGCTTGCATCAGCACTGTGTCATTTGAATGGATAGTAATGCCAGGTTCCATGTTTATGGTTTTCTTCTGAGACAAAATAATTTTCAAGCTGTAGGTTGAAGGCTTGATGTCAGGAATCATAGGTTGTAGAGAGAAAGTCCAAAGTAAGTAATGTTGATCCGCACTACATGCCTGGGCTAGGGCTGGCCGGTGGTGAGGCCACTGGTGGGGCAAACAGGCGTAGTGTTTTGTGCTTACTTGTTTCTTGTTGTCTTCTTTTTCTTTTCTTTGAAGTTCTTGTTGCTTCCTTACAGATGTCTTCATTGTACTGTTTAGAAAACGCTTTTTTCTTCTTCCTAGTTGATTCTTTCTTGTGGTTACCTCTTCTTCTGTAAATTGTGGTAGTTGCCACTGTAGTTTCATTTTTTTTTTTTTGCGCCATCTCCAGGTCCACTTTTAAATCAGGTACCTGAGATTTGCTTGTAGCTGTAGCTGTAGTTGTAGGTTCTTCGTCACCTCGTCGCCAAAATATGTAGTGAAGGAGGTCCACTCAGGAAGATTGTATTTCAGGATGCTTTATTTGTAAAGACAACAGGTTGTAAGGTACAGGACATCATGTAGATATGTGGTAGATCAGAGCCCCACCAGGAGCTGCCTGTCAGCTGCTCAGCCCATGACCAACTGTCACTGCCTCACTCAGTCCCAACATTCTGAGGCATCATCAGACTCCAACATTCTAATGAGACAGAGCACAGGCACTGGCACAGCAGGGCTGGTAAAACACCTTACAGTATAATATGCAGGATACTACAAAATCTCTTCTGGATGTTCTTAAATGAGTGTTACAATTATCTAGTTTTGATACAATGAAAGAAGACACCACAACTTTGTGCAGTTCGGATGGAATGAAGAGGAGAACTTTTCTAAGCAATTTAAATGTACAAAAATGAGGCAGAGTTAATGTGATTGATCTGGCCCTCGAAGGACAGTTTGCTATCAAAACAGACTCCAAGGTTTCTAACCTTTGTGACTGGGATAGGGAGGTTGCCAAGTTCCTGATGCTCCCAATTCAGAGACCAAAAGAAAGAATTCATTCCAAATAGCAGGTCATCTGCATGAGATGTGGCTGCCCAGAGCAATAAATGACCCCTCAAGCAACAACTATTAAAACTTGACTTTGATGGAGGGAAACCGATAGTCATCATAAAATTGATATGGCTTGTGTTTCTAGGGGATGACTGGATGCTCACCTAAAAGTAGAACGGCATAATCAAAGATTAACACCCAAAACACTTAGAGGACTGTATCATTATATTTTCCACTCTACTGACTGGTGTGAATGTCAGCACACAGAGTCAGACTGTATAACACAATGGTGTTTGCCGTTTCCCATACTTACAAGTAAGGTTCAAAGGGGGCACACCCTTGACATCCTCTTGTCCTTTCAATGTTGAGTGACCAAAACCAGTACGCATGCATGAAATAGGTAGAAAAAGCTATTGCAGGATCTTTTGGTCCCTCTTATACATTGCTGCACCCTATATAGTAAAACCAATCGAAAAGGCTGGCCTAAATTGAGATACCTAATGTTTAAATGGCATAAACTGGACACTCCGGGGCGTGGCAAGATGGCGGAGAGATAGAAAGTGTTTTGCCTCCTCTCCTTCACCAGCCGAACTCTAGCACCAGCTTGTGCCCCGAAACTTACCGGAGGGCGCTGACCTATGGCCGAGAGTGTGGCGCTGCACCCAGTGGCCTGAATCCAGCATCTCCCCAGGCTTTGATGGCAGAGATATCGGCCTTGAGAGCGAGGAGATTGCCGCGGCAACCTGCGGTGCTGGCGCGACTGCGAAGCTGGAATCGCAGACACTGGGCCATGGTCACTGCAGCACGGGCTGATTTAGGGTGAGCCCCCGGGACTCCCCCCGAAGCTTGGATCTGATTTTTGGCAGTAGTTGACGGACAACAAAGCGAAGACTGCCGTCTACAGACACAGCGACCTACCGGCCCCGGCCGCGGAGGCGGAGAACACTCGAGGCTGCCGGCAATGCCGGTACAAGCACAGAGAGCTTTCGACCCCCGGCAGGCATCGGTACCCTGCAATTCCAAGATGCTGGGGCCCGTTGTGTCCCGAGACTCAGCTGCGGCCGCCATCTTGCAGTGGAAGGACGGCGGGCCCATGGAGCATAATCAGCCAGAGGAGCGCCCCAGAGAGCATCCGAGACTGGCCGCAGGCGGAGCAAGCCCTCGGGAGGCATCTCGGCCTCGGCGTGCAGCGCCGACCTGGAGGCCCGCTGCGGCGGGCCCCATCGTCTCCTCCTCTACTGCTGCAGTACACCGCCACCATTTTGCAGCGGGGACATCAGCTCTGACAACTGATCCTCGACGTACCACGCTACGGCCACATCACCCCCACCTGAGAAACCTGCACTGGCTCCCCTTCAACAAGAGGATATCCTTCAAGCTCCTCACCCACGCACACAAGGCACTCCACAAGACCGGCATTCACCTCAACAGACGGCTCTCATTCTACATCCCCAACCGCCAGCTACGCTCTGCCGACCTCTCACTCGCCACCATCATGCGCATCCGAAGAACAAACACCGGTGGGAGACCCTTCTCCCACCTCGCCACCAAGATATGGAACACCCTCCCACTGAGCCTACGACAGACCCAAGACCTGCTGACCTTCAGGAGGATACTCAAGACCTGGCTGTTCGATCAGTAGCGCCCCCCAACCCCCCAGCGCCTAGAGACCCTCGCGGGTATGTAGTGCGCTTTACAAATGATTGATTGATTGATTGATTGATCTCGAATACATTTGTGACCTTTTCAACTACGCCTTGGGCAACCCACCGACTTTGATCTCAAACTGGACAGAGCACACAGGGTTGGCCCCAACAGATCACAGATCAGCGACGCCCCACCAGCAGACATTTTGATGTGCGTGCAGGATTTCCGTACCAAGGGAGAGATCCTCTGTAAAGCCCGCTTGCTTCAGCCGATAACTTTCCGCAGTCAGCAGCTGGCCCTCTACCAAGATCTCCCCGCCATTACACTCCAAAAACACGGGTCCTTCAGGCCTATTACGGAGGTCCTTCTCCAGCGTAACATCTCCTATTCCTGGGGGCATCTGTTCCGTCTGGTCTTCTGGCAGAATGGGATCCTGTTCCAACCCCGTACCCTGTCTGAGGCGTGCAAGCTTGGGGGAATTCCTTCTCCGGAGGACACTGACGAGGGAGAGCGCTCGGACCAAGGCTCCAGCGACGGCCGTTCCAGGTGGAGGCGGCAACCCAATCAACAACGCATTCGGTGACCAGACCCGCTAGTTGTCAAACAGGAGCAACAGGCCACCCCCACAGCGCTACCGGACGCCCTAGCCAAGACGGCGAACTCATAACTGACCCCGGCTGCCATGATGCATTCCACTTCAAAGGTTTCGGGGCTGGAGGCTCCCTTTGGTCACATAACAAGCCCTAAGACTCCCTTTCTGCTCATCCTTAGATGTTGACCTATTGGCCGAACTCATGACCTCTTTATTCTGCTCAGCCGGGCAACTGCTGTGCCTTACAAGACTTTATCACTGCTCATCCTGGGATGACAGACTAATGATTGAACTCACAGATGCTTTATTTTTCCCTTTTTGGCACCAGTTGTGCTTTGTTTTTGCTTTTTCAACTCCCATGGGTCTTTTCTATTTCTTCGCTTTACCTATCCCTCTTGCTGTGCTTTATTTCTGGGGAAAGCCCGGTCCAGAGTGCACCACAAGGTCTTTATTCCTGCGCTAGCATTCAGGCACCCTGGTAGTTCTGCTGTCTTAATCCATATCTCGTTATAAGATGGCACCACCTTCACTTAAAGTTCTCACCTTTAATGTGAGAGGACTCGGGCGTGGCCGAGATGGCGAGCTAGGAGGACGCACTCTCCGTGAGCTCCGGTGTCCCCGAGGCTCTGCACTGCCTCCACGTCGCTGATCTCCCCCGGATTGAGCGAGAAGGGAGCCTGCCGATGTTGGGGACCCCGCTGGGCGCTCTGAATCCGTCGCTGGGCCGGTAGCCTTCGCTGAGCGACGATCGGGATTCGAGAGGTGACGGAGGCCCGGGAACCCGCCGCCCTACATCTGCCGGGGACCCCCGATCGCAGCGGCGGCGCAGCAGCGGGAGGCACTGGGCGGCACCCAGACCCGGGTGAACGACGCTGCTGGCGCCGTGAGAGGACGTGAGGTCGGGTGGGTCCGGCAGCCCGGCGGGACCAGCGTGGGGAGGAGCCGGCGAGAGGGGCCTACGACAGCCCGGGGATCCGGAGGCCTAGCTAGGCCGGAGACGCTGCACGACCTCCCGGACCCGCCCCCTCCCAGGAGCTGCGGGGCCTGTACCGGATCGGGTGCTGCACTGACAGTCCCCAGCGGCGCGGGATTGCTTTTGGCCCTGCTCGGCCCCTGCCGCCGGCCCTCTGGTGGAGGCCGACTGCCCATACGTGGTGCCCGGACTGGTCCTGAGGCCCTGCTCCCCTGGGCCTCCTTGAACTTCCAGCACGGCTACGCAGTGATAGGACCGAGCGTACGTGTGGCCCTGGACGGCGCGGGCCTCGTGGGTGCGGCCCTGGGCATCTCTGGCTGACCCGCCGGGTGGCGCGGCCTGCAGACCAACGTGGGCGAAGACGGAGGTGAGGTGACTTGGAGGTGAGCCCGAGGCAGAAATCCGCTCCCCGGGGATTTCTCAGGCCGCTGGTGCAGCGCAAACGGACATTGCCTACCCCCTGAGTCCTGCAGCACGCTTCCCTCCCTACGGCCTGCCCGGGTGACCCGTTGGCGTACCTTGGTCACAGAAGCTGCGCTTACTGAGCACGCCTGGGACACTCGGACTGTGTGCTGCCCTACCGGTCTGCCCTCAGGAGGCGCCTTCGGAGCCACTGCGCGCCCACGCACTGCAAATGTCGGGCTCCAAGGGGGGTAAGAAGGGGGACCGCACCCTTCCTGAGATGTTGAGCCGAGGGACCCCTCGCCAGGACAGGGGCCAGACAAGCACTGGTCCCCCATCAAGCTCCCGGGGTGCGGAGGGTGGGGAGCCCCCAGTGACCAGATCCTTTCTGGAGTCGTTATTTGGCACCCTCAGGGAAGACTTCCAGGCGCTGAAGCAGGAGGTGGCTGGAGAGGTCCGCGAGGTGCGCAGGGAAGTCGACTCGTTGGGGGACAGGGTGGCCTCGGTGGAGGAAGCCGGCCATTCCAGAGATGAGGAGATTGTCCACCTACAGCAGGAGGTCCTGCGGCTCAGGGAGCAGCACATCGACCTCCAGACGTACAATGAGGACCTTGAAAACAGGTCCAGGCGCAATAACATTCGTGTGCGGGGTGTCCCCTCTAAAGAGGAGGGAGAGGATGTGACCGCCTATCTGATGGACCTGTTCCGTGATATCCTGGGGGAGCCCGGAGACTTCCCAGTGAGGATCGACAGGGCGCATAGAGTGGGCCCCCCCCGAAGAGCCTCGGCACCTCCGCCGGACATTCTGGCCTTCCTCCCGGATTTCCCCCTGAAGGAGCGGATCCTTCGAGAAGCTCGCAGAAAGCAGCCCCTATCATTTCGGGGGCAACAGGTGGCCCTCTTTCAAGACTTATCCACCATCACTTTGCAGAGGCGTAAAACTTGCTACGGACTTCCTACGGGAACATGACACGCAATACTCCTGGGGCCACCCCTTCAGACTTATTTTCCGATGGAACGGGAGACTGCACCAGCTGCGGTCCCTGCAGGATGTTTGCGAGGTGCTGGGCCTTACAGCAACTGAAGGAGAGACTCCCACATCCGACCGCCGACGTAGCACCAGGGATGGCTGGCAGTCGATCCGGAGGCGGCGTTCTCCCTCCCAGCCTTTGCGACCCGACTCGCCCACGATCCGAGCGGGGATGGACAGTGCGCTCCAGGAAGTGACCAGGGAGACGGCAGCCGAAGAAGTGGCCTTAACGGCCTAACCAGACTCCGGGGGGCGATCGACATAGCCTTGTCATCAACACAGGTGCGAGGGTTCCGGGGACGGGAGTGGCGAAGGAGAGTGGGTTGTGGCTGGACGTCCACTTTGCAAACTTTCCACGGCCTTGTCCACTAGGGACCGGACTGGGACAATGGGGTTGAATGTAGGGTTGTGTGGTAAGGGTGGGAGGAGTGAGGAGGGGGGGACGAGGGGCCACTGGCTGGTGGACTCCTGGGACACGGGGAGGGACAGCCTGAAGTTGGGGAGACTTGGTTTGTTGGGGGAGGGTGCGGGAGTTGTTGTTGGGGGTTCGGGGTGTTGGGTGACGCGGGAGGGGGTGGGGGGGACCTGAGTTTGGGGGGGGAAGCTGCTAGAGTGGGTTGGGGTGGGATTGGGAGACCGTACTGTGCTATAGTATTGCTTGATTTCACTGAGTGCCGCTCACCTGTATTGTTGGTCGCTGGTCCTTCCCTGAACAGTCTGACCGGCTTGGGTTTGCTCTGCATGTATACACTTCAATGATGGCCCTTAAGATTTTAACCTTAAATGTGAAAGGGTTGAATAACCCTGTTAAACGCAGGGCTGTGCTGTCCCTTCTTGATAACGCCCAGGCAGACATCTGTCTCTTACAGGAAACTCACCTCTTGGCCAAAGATTGCCACAGGATGCGCACACCGAAGTTCCCCACACAGCTCTTCTCTTCTGACATGTCTAAAACAGCAGGGGTTGCTATTCTAGTGTCTGGGAGGTTCAAGGGGGAGATCCTTCACAAAGTGGCCGAACAGAGGGGGAGGCTCTTGGCTTACAGGGTCAGAATGGGTGGCCTAGTGTTCACTATAGGCACGATCTACAGCCCCAACGACCGACAGGAACGGTTTCTGCTTCAGGCCCTAGAGGAGGTAACGACCACCCCTGATAGACATATCATCTTGGGGGGAGACCTGAATATGGTTTTCGATGCACCCTTAGATAGGTCGACTCAGAGACGCTCACAGGCGGGCGAATTCTCACAAGCGCTTAGGTCCCGTATGGAAGACCTTGATCTGCACGATTTGTGGCGACGGCTCCACCCCACGACGAGGACGTACTCCTACTATTCCCACGCCCATAGATCCTACGCGAGGCTGGATCACCTGCTGGTGTCGGGCCCGGTCTGTGAGCTGGCCTCGGCCTCTGAAGTGGGGGTGCTTTCCTTGTCGGATCATGCGCCGGTGGTGGGCATTTTTCGATTGCCTCCTGTCTCCCCCTCACGAGGGGTCTGGCGCCTTAGGGACACACTGCTCCACAGGCAATCGGTGATCAAGAGTATACGTGACTCCTTGGCTGAATATCAGCGTAAAAACGATAACGAGGACACCACCCGGGCGACGCAATGGGCGGCCCTGAAGGCGGTGCTTCGGGGCGAGTTCATCGCGATCTCCGCAGCTGAGAACAAGGAGCGCCAGGCGAAACGGGAGGAGCTTACGAGTAAAGTGAGGGAATTGGAACAGGTGCACCAGAGAACGGGGGCGCCCAGAGTCTGGCGACAACTTAAAGCCGCCAGGAAACTCCTGTCCGCGCTAGATATGGACAGAGCGGAATACGCGGCGTTGCGCCTGAAGCATAAATACTATACCGGGGGGGATAGATGCGGCCGTCTTCTTGCGATCAAACTTCGCGTGCAACACCAGAGACACCGGGTGAAAGAGTTGTCTGTTCCTGGCGGGGGGACGGTCACGGAGGATGACCAGATCGCGGACGGGTTCCGCCGATACTATGCCGACCTCTACACGGGGCAGGCCCCCTCGGCGCAGGAGGAGGATGACTATCTGGATACGGTCGCTCTTCCCTCCCTAACCTCGGACCAGGCTCAGTACTTGGAACGAGACATTAGACCCGAGGAGGTGATCTCGGCGATTTCCCGCCTCAAACTTGGAAAAGCCCCGGGACCCGATGGCTACACCCCCCTCTTTTACAAGACGTTCTGCCAGGAGTTGGCGGCGATCATGACGCGCCTCTTCAATTCGTTTTCGGAGCCTGGGGCTATTCCCCAGGACCTGCTTCTGGCGACGGTGTCGGTGATCCCCAAACCTGGCAAAAACCGGGCTGAATGTGGATCCTATAGGCCGATTTCACTTCTGAACACGGACCTTAAGCTGTATACGGGGATTCTCGCGGCTCGGTTGGCACTGCACATGCCGGGGCTTATCGATCCGGACCAGGCGGGATTCATTCCTGGTCGGCAGACGGTAGATCACACCAAACGGGTGGTCCACTTACTGGAGAAGGCCTCCAGAGTCCCTGGTGAACGTATGCTGCTTTCCATCGACGCGGAGAAGGCGTTCGATCGGGTACACTGGCCGTACCTTGAAAAGGTGCTGTGTAAGATAGGCGTGGGGGAGAAGTTTTGCAATTTCATATTCAATTGCTACAGATCCCCTTCTTCTGTGGTGAGAGTGAACGGCTGCAGTTCTAGGAACTTCATGATAGGGCGGGGTACCCGGCAGGGGTGCCCACTGTCACCACTTCTATTCGCCCGTAACATGGAGCCATTCGCTCAGCGGGTTCGTACCAACCTGGCAGTGACAGGCATTCGGATGGGGGGGTTCGTGCACACTCTTAGTCTTTACGCGGACGATGTCATCCTGACGTTAGATGACCCAGGTCGTTCCCTCCCCGCGTGCATCGCTGAATTGGATAGCTTCACCAGGGTAGCAGGTTTCAAGATGAACTTGGGGAAGTCGGCGGCCCTTGACATCTCACTGTCTCCCACGACGAAATCTGACTTACAGAGGCTTTTTCCCTTGAGCTGGTCTAAGGACTTGGTGCCTTACCTGGGCATCCTCCTGGCGCCCTCCCTTCCTGCTATGGTGTCGGCCAACTACGCGGCTATGGGCAAGAAAGTCAAGGAAGAACTCGCCCGGTGGGATAAGGGAATGCGGTCACTGCTTGGCAGGATAGCAGCGGTGAAAATGACCCTCCTCCCACAAGTCTTATATCTCTTCCGAGCCCTTCCACTTCAGCCTCCCAAAGGGTGGATCCGACAGGTCCAGGCGGATATCGCTCGCTTTGTATGGCAGGGCCGCAAACCCAGGCTTAAGAGGGCTCTCTCCACGCTGGCGCCTGAATCCGGTGGCCTAGGCATACCGGACCTGACCAAATATTTTCAAGCAGCGCAGCTCCGACACCTGGTGGAGTGGAGTAGGTGGGAGTCCGACAAACACTGGTTATTCCAGGACCAGGCAGTGGCAGGTCGACCACTGCAGGAGGTACCATTCTTGCGTAGGCCCCACCGCCCACCCAACCTATACGCTTCCTTTGTCACAAGGGTCCCGCTGCAGATATGGGATGCGGTGAATGGCAAACACGAGCTTACCACCTTTCCGTCGCCGTTCACCCCGATAGTAGACAACCCGGACTTCGGGCCCGGTATGGAGCCTGGAGCGTTTGTGCGCTGGCGCACGGCTCGATGCTCTGCTTTGTTCCATATGTATGGCCCGGAAGGGGCCACTCCCTTCCAGGACCTCCGACGGGACTTTGATCTACCTGAAACGGAACGCTTGCGGTATATGCAGGTGCGTCACTGGGCGCTCCAACCGCAGGTGCGAGAACTGGCTGATCGGAAACTTACGCCTTACGAACGATGGCTGGTGACACGCTCTTCGGACGCCAAGCTCATCTCGGATCTATATAAGCTCCTGCAACCCCCCTCGTCCCACATCTATAAACCTGGTCGTGAACGCTGGGAACGGGAACTTGGTAGACAGCTGGGACACACTGACTGGGAACGCATCTCCTACCGGGCGCGACACTCCGCCTACCACACAGGGCTCACCGAAACACTCACAAAAATTTCCACCTACTGGTACTACACCCCCGCAAGATTGCACGAAATGAATCATAACATTCCCCAGACATGTTGGAGAGAATGTGGACAGGTCGGGACACTCACTCATGTCCTGTGGGAGTGCCCCTTACTGGGCCCCTATTAAGCATGAGCGAATTTTGCGGATCTCGCGTTCGCGAATTTTGCGGATTTGCGGATTCGCAATCCGCAAAATCCGCGAATTCCCGCGAATTTGCGGATTTTTTTTTTTTTTGTGTTCGCCCGTGTTTCTGCCAGTTCGCGAGGGTTTTGTACACTTTCGCAAATTGCGAACTTACCTGTCGGGTCGCAAGTTTCGCGAACTTGTTGTTTCTACGTGTCCAGCCTGTTTGGGACACTCTTCTTCATCACTGCCACTCTCTGTCACCACTGCCACTCTCTGACTACTCATGCCACCCTCTGGCCCACCCATGCCACCCTCTGTTTCATCACCACACCCTCTGGTTGTCCAGTGTACATTATTTTCGGCAAAGCAAAGCACACCTTCCCTGCCTCAAGTGACCTGAATTAATTTGGGGCTGATTCATGTGTCACAGAATATTTTTTTAGCTGGCACCTGCTTCCTTAGTGCGCCCTGATTAGTGATCTTTTGCACTTGCTAAGTGCTTTCATTGTTGCAAAATTAGTTACAACACCTGCCCTGCCCCAACTGACAATAATGAATTAGGGGCTGATTAATGGATTTTAACTTCCAGCCTGGCTCCTGCTTGTCTCCCTTAGCTGTAATTCAGGACCTTTGTGGCATATGTGTAACTATTCTGAGGTTCAGAGCAGGGTCACATACTAGTTTCAACTGGCAACTGAACTCTGGAGGGGCCCCTCAGGAAGCACTCCAGGAAATGGCTACTAATGATGAGCCTGAACTTTTGAACCTGGTAAGTAGTTACTTTCAGTTTTGCTAAAATCGTATTTCTGCAATTTTGCACTTATTCGCGGGGCGCGAACTCACGCGAACAGTGCGAGCAGTGCGAGCAAAATCCGCTGCTCGCGGATTTGCGGATTTTGCGGGAAATTCGCAAATCTCGCGGATTGCGGATTTCCCGAAAATCCGCAAAATCCGCGAGCGGAACGGATTTTCCGCCCACGCCTAGCCCCTATTGGGAGGAGGTGCTGGGGGAGATAGACCGGTGCTTTGAGATTGAACTCCCGCGCTTCCCCGCCTATGTTCTGCTGGGTCTGCCCAATGACCTGATGTATCCTCTGAAATCCAAAAAGGGTAGGCAAATAGCAATTGCGTTGGGTTCAGCGGTCCAGAATATACTTATTCATTGGCGCACCACTACACTTCCCACTGCTGTTGGCTGGTTGCACAGGTTGTGGCATGTCTTGGGGTTGGAGAAGATGTCCCTGGTGGCGGCAGGGGAGGTAGATACATTCGAGGAGTTGTGGCTGCCCTTTCATACCCTGTTACAGTCAGAATTCAGGGAAATCACGTGTCCCCGTTACCTTAAACTGCTGCGTCTGACATCCCCGGCGACCCCGTCCACGTGACCCGCTAGTGACCACAGGAATGATGGGGGACCTGGGCGCTCTTCTGCATTGGCGACGTAGGGCACTCTTAGCACAGTACGGGGGGTGGGGATAGGAATGGGGAAGGGTGGGGGGAGTTGGGTGAAGGGGAGTTGAGTTCTGGTCATGTCTCGCACGAAGGTGCGCCTGTCATACGACCTTGAATGCTGTTGGCCTTTTCTCAAGGTAGCCACAGGTCGCACTCCTATAACGAATTGATTGCTCTATTCTCGCCGAGACAATTGTATTTGTTGACCTGTGTGGTTTTGTGTTTACATTTTTGATGCTGCAATAAAATACTTTAAACCTAATGTGAGAGGACTCAACAATCCCATTAAGCACAGGGCACTTCTCTCATACCTAGAGAGTACGCAGGCAGACATCTGCCTGCTTCAGGAGGCCCATCTCTTTTCCAAGGACTGCCACCGGCTTTGGTCCCGCGCCTTCCCAACCCAATTCTTCTCTTCCACATCTTCTAAAACGGCTGGGGTAACTATTCTGGTTTTCTGGGCTTTCCAGGGTAAGGCAACCCAGAAGGGAGTAGAGATTAAGGGCAGGGTTCTCAGCAATGACTTTACTATAGGGTGGCACACTGTGGTTGTGGGCTCCATTTATGCCCCTAATGAGGGACAGGGATGCTTTCTGCAAGATGCTCTAACAGCGGCCACTGCAACTCAGGAGTGCCACATATTACTAGGGGGGGGTCCTCAATATAGTATTTAACAATGACCTCGACAGGTCGGCACAGCGTGCGAGCCAGGTGGGTGCTCTTTCCCCCACAGGGCTCACCAGGCTACATGACCTGGACCTCACAGATCTCCGGCGACACCAACACCCTCACTTGTGGGCATTCTCGTACTATTTCGACGCCCATAAAACCTATGGGAGACGCTATTATTTTCTTGGCACTACAACTCTCTGCGAGGCCACACTCTCAACCGATATACTCACGGCTTCCCTGTCTGACCACAACCCAGTGGAAATCACGCTGGCACTCCCACAGATCCGACGACTGGCAAGACACTGGCGCTTTCGGATGCTCTTTCGCATGGGCCAGACACGGTCACTAGGGGGGGGGGGGGGGAGGGGGGGGGGGGGGTTATTGCTATTTCTTCCGCAGATAACGCGGAAGCAAGGCAAAACAGGAGGAGCCGACACAGAAGGTGCAGGAATTGGAGCAGATGCACCAACGAACCGGAGCCCCCCGCATATGGCGACAACTCCCGGCTGCCGGGAAACAACTTACGGGATTAGGCAGAATACGCCGCGATGCGGTTACGACACTCCTTTTACACAGACGGAGATAAATGTTGTTGCCTCCTTGCGCTCAGGCTCCGCGAGGTCCGCTTACGTGAGGGCATCCAAGAAATCAGAGATGGCACAGGCAATACATGCTCTGATGACGTAACTATTGTTGACACCTTCCGCAAGTTTTATGCTCAACTCTAAGATGACCAGCCTCTGGATGAGGCGGACATCGATTCCTATCTAACTGAGGCCCACCTCCCCACCCTAACACCAGACCAGGCAGCTCACATTGAAAGAGAGATCAGGCCGGAGGAGGTTATTTCAGCCATTGCCCACCTAAAACTATGTATATACAGTTTTGCGGGACACTTGCTCCCTTGCTCACCCAGCTTTTTAATTCTTTTGCGGTGTCCGGGGTCAACCCTCCCTCCATGTTGGAGGCGGCGATAGTCGTCCTCCCCAAGCCCGGGAAAGATAAGAAGGAATGCGGCTCATATCGGCCTATCTCACTCCTGAACATAGACTTGAAGCTTTACATCAGCATTCTGAAGAGCCGGTTCTCCCCTTACATGTAGGGACTAGTGAACCCCACCAAGCCGGGTTTTTACCGCAACGGCAGACAAGAGACAACACGAAACAGGTCACTGCACCTCATTGAAAAGGCCTCCCGTATACTGGGGAAGTACATGCTTATCACGATCGACGTAGAGAGAGCCTTTGATCAGGTCCACTGGCCATATCTTGTGCAGGTATTGGCCCGCATAGGCCTTGGGGAGAAAATGCGGACCCACATCTTTAATTGCTACCGGTCTCCAACGGCGACGGTAAGAATTAACGGGCACACCTCCACTACCTTCCCAATCCATAGGGGAACAAGACAGGGTTGCCCTCTGTCAACTCTCCTCTTCACTCTCTATATGGAGCCCATGGCGCAGAGAGTTAGAGATCACGTTCAGATTACAGGCATCCGCTTTGGGGGGACACACACACCATCAGCTTGTATGTGGACGATGTGCTTATAGCGAATCCGAAAGAGCATTGGGCGCTTTCCTGGAGGAACTAGATATCTTCGCCGGAGCCCCGGGCATCAAGGTCAACGTGACTAAATCTAAAGCGATGAATCTCTCCCTACTACCACAGGAGAGGGCTGCCCTGCAGGCCTGATTTCCATTACAGTGGTCTGAGAACATGTCCCATATTTGGGCATACATGTGGCCCCAACCCTACAAGCATTGAGACTAGCTAATTTCTCACTCCTCCATACTCACACCCGCTCTGAGCTCCGGCGGTGGAGACACCACCGGATCTCCTTACTGGGGCGTGTTGCGGTGATAAAGAGGACAGTGCTTCCTAAAATTCTCTATTTCAAACACTCCCCGTGCCACCCCCCACTGGTTGGCTTCAGAAGGTAGAAGCAGACCTCTCACTTTTCATCTGGCAGGGTCGTAAACCACAACTTAAACGAGTGGTCAGCTATCTTCCACCCCACAAAGGGGGACTCGGGATCCCGGACCTCACGTTCTATTACAAATTTACACAGCTTAGATATCTGGTAGAAAATGGAGCTGGGCCGAATCTGAGAAGAATTGTCTTTTCCAAGACCGAGCAGTCGCAGGCACCTCTCTCATGAAGGGTCCCCCCTTTCTCTTGAAGGTCCTCCGCCCTCCCAATCTCTATGCCTCACAGGTGACAGGCACAACCCTAACAGTCTGGGACCAGACATGCATACGCCACAATCTCACGACCTTCCCCTCGCTGCTTATGTCGATTTTGGATAATCCCGATTTTGGCCCCGGGACGGACTTTCAGTCCATTCACTTGTGGCAAAAGGCCGGATGTCGCACGTTAGGTCTCTTATTCGCTAAGGGGGATATTATCTCCTTTTCACAGCTCCGGACCAACTAGGGTCTCCCAGAGACAGAGCGTATGCGCTACCTCCAGGTCTGACACTGGGCCATGCACCCTAACAACCGTACACAATCGGCGAGACTTCTTACGCCATATGGGCACTCGCTCTTAACACGGTCCTTGGACAAGAAACAGATCTCGGATCTCAATAAGATGCTACAATCCAGATACACCCACATTTACCATGTGGGGCGGGCCCAATGGGAACGGGAATTAGGGCACAACCTCACTCCAGAGGATGGGAAGGGGCGCTATAGGGCATGCCACACAGCAACACACGTGGGCCTCACTGAAACTTTCACCAAATTAGTCTACCACTGGTACTACACCCCAGAGAGACTCCACCAAGTTGACGCGGCACAGAGTCCGGACCGTTAGAGGGGATGTGGTGAGAGGGGCACACTAGTTCAGATGCTTTGGGATTGTGCACACCTCCAGACCTACTGGACACACATACTAGACGAAGTGGACAAACAACTCGATACAGAACTCCCTAGACTCCCCGCATACGTCCTTCTAGGGGTGCCCAACCCACTCACTTATCCCCTAAAATCTAGACGAGGGAAACAGATAGCTATAGCTCTAGGCGCAGTAGTCCAAAATATCTTCATTCACTGGTAAACTCCCCGCACTCCTAGACACATGGGATGTTATCAAAGACTATGGCATGTTTTGGGAATGGAAAATATCTCTCTCACTTTGGCTGGGAAAGGCTCCTCCTTCAGCGTCCTGTGGCAGCCCTTTCTCACTCTGCTCGCACAAGAATTCCAGGAGCTGACATGCCGGAGATATCTTTATCTCTTGCGCCTAACACCACCAGAATCTGCCTCCTAAGATTCACGAACATCAGGCCTGACACATAACCTACCCCAGAGCGCTCTCACCAACTTGGGCGGTGGCCTCTGTCTTTTATTTTCCTTTCCTCCTTTCACTTCTTCGGGTAGTGGGAGGGGGCAGGCGTTGATTGTTTACGTCAACATACTCTTTTGTTGCTTTTCATCTCAGCCGGGTCCTGTGTGACCCTCATACTGTGCACTTATCCTTTGCAATGTTTAATAAAAAAGAATTCAACCATAAACTGGACACTCCAATAAGCACCAACCTGGGCTACTAACAGGCTACCTGAGTTCGGTATCCGCCTTGCTCTATGACACCCCTCCACAGAGTGTTCCCTCTCTTTAAAAATTGATCAGCAACTACCTTTTGCTGTGGTAATTGGAGATGGGCATAGGCTAGAAACTTAAATTTGCAGCAACGTTGCTGGTTTCATCTGTTATGTAAATAGTGACCTGCGTTAATGTTTTGCATGGGTGGTGGGTGGGAAGGGCTGATATCTCTGGCAAGTTTGGGAGGCCAGGGAGGGAGGGTCAAACAGAGTGTGGTTCATATCCTCAGATATTTACAAATAGTTTAAATTCCCCTTTTGATACTGAACATTGCATACACAGCCTGGCACAACACATCACAGCTGCACTATCTTTCAGACAATGTCTGCATACAATAACACAACATACAGTGGAATACAATGCACCCACTTAGGCTCATTACTTGGAATTTATGTAGATGAATAACCTACGGCAAATTTATTTATTTTATAGCATTTATAAGGCGCACAGCTACCCACAAAGGGTTTCCCGGCGCCGAAATCAGCAAAGACACAAGGCACAACTGGAGAGAGAGCAGATCCGAAGGCAAAGATTATTGATCAAACAACCAGGTTTTCACGCTTTTTCTGAAACTCCTGTAGTTTTCTTCTTTGCGTATTTGGGTAGGCAGTGAATTCCACAGAGTTGGGCCCAAAAATGCAAAGGATCTTCCGCCCAATCTAGCCCGTTTATACCTTGGTACCGCAAACTTCGCAGATGTAATTGAGCGAAGATTGCGGTTTGGAAGGTAAGGCTTGGCAAGGTCTTCAAGATATTTAGGGGCAGTCCCAGCTTTAATTTGGAACAAATAGCTCAGGGTTTTAAAACGGATCCGATTTTCGACCCTAAGCCAGTGCAGGTCTCTGAGATGTTTAGTGATCCTGGCATATCTGGGAATTCTACAAAGCAGTCTGGCCGCAGCATTTTGTACCAACTGTAGGCGTCTTATTACTGCTTTATTTGCACCCAGGTACAGGATGTTGCCGTAGTCAAGCCGAGATGTCACTAAGGCATTGACTACGGTCTTCTGGGTGGTCGATGGTAACATCCAGACAATTTTACGTAGCCATCTGAGAATAGTAAAACAGATGCCGGCCACTTTATTAGCTTGCTGCACCGTAGATAAGCTGTCATCAATGATGACTCCAAGATTTCTAACTTGAGTGGCAGGGGTCGGGAGCTTGCCCAATGAGGTCGGCCAATGGGAATCGCTCCAGAGATTTTTACTGTTCCCTAAGAGGAGGATCTCTGTTTTCTCCCCATTTAATTTAAGTTGGTTGTCCGACATCCAGCAGAAAATTTCATGGAGGCCTGTTTTAAGTGCAGAAGAATCAGACGAATCAGATTTGGATAATGAGAATAAAATCTGAGAATCGTCTGCATAAGTCATCAAAACAAGACCAAAGTTCTCTGCAAGGGTGGCTAGTGGGCGAAGGTACAAATTAAACAAAAGGGGACTCAGAATAGATCCCTGTGGTACACCATGCGGGGAATAGAAAACATCCGAACAAGCCTCAGAGGAGGTGATCTGGAAGGTCCGGGAGGATAGATATGATTTGATCCATTCTAGCGCCTTTCCCTCGACACCACTCTCCCCCAGCCTACAAAGTAGTCTGGAGTGGGAGATGGTGTCGAAGGCTGCGCGTAGGTCCAACAAGACCAGTGCCACCGTTTGGCCATCATCTCTGAGCTCTTTAATTTTTTCCGTGATTCTGAGCAGGGCAGTTTCAGTGGAGTACCCACTCCTGAATCCGGACTGAGAAGGGTGAAGTAGTTCATTATTTTCCACACAGTAAGGACTGGCTTACCTACATATGTATACATTTTTTTTAAATTGTCTTTTTATTGAGTTTTAACACATTCACAGATCTTATAAGTTGTTGGTACACCAGTGTTAATATCAAGTAAGGAAGATCTCACATTTGTACGATTCATATGTCTGCACCCATAATACACTTAGAACAACGTAACTTTAAAACAAAGAAACCGCTGTCACCCTTTTGTGTCATCTTGACATTCTCTTGTTCATTTCTTCACTACACTTTGAATAGTTCCATTACATTACCTAATCTGCAGATATAATGTCCAGAGTACTGTACTTTACGCTTTGTTGAACGGTGTTCCATCCATCCAGTGTGACTGACCCCATATCCGAATACACATCCATCTTCCTGTTATTTTTGCTTCTGTTCGTGCCTTAGTCATTCCGAACATCCGCCCCACCTGTTCCCAACCATGTCACAAAGGGTCCCCATATGTCTTTTGGCCTGGATCTACTTGGCATTAGCTCCCAATAATTTGACAGTTGATCTCTGAAGTATGTAGCTGCTCCCAACCATTCTGCTATAGTTGGAGGGATCTGCTTTTTGCAATGTATTGCCACCTGCCTTTTTTTAGGTCTCGCTATGAATGCAGTGCAGCTGCTTCGCTAGCGAAGACTCTATTGCTGTGGCTTTGGTGCGCGAAGGGAGACAGGAGGTGGCACGCGTGGACAGTAGATGTGCACGGGTACGGAGTGCACATCTCCTGTCCACGCATGCCACCTCCTGACTCCCTTCGCGCACCAAAGCGGCATTGTGCGCTTTCAGTTTCCCTCCCCCCGTCGGCTCCACGGAGCCAGCTTGTTTATATAGATGCATAAAAAAAAGAAGAAAAAATACCTATATACCACCCACAACTTTCCTGTAGAATTCAGGCGACAGACTCGGATTCCCAAATCGTAATCAGATCAAATGCTGGGCTTATCCGAGAAAGAAGGCATTTGTTCAGCTATCGCATGGATCTTTGCTGTTTCCATATTTCAGCCAGGCGCGGTGCGTCCATTGGGGCGTAGGGGCGTAGCCCCACTAAGCCCCATGGACCTACCGCGTCGTCACTAAAAGCCCAATACAAATATTTTAAAAAATCGCGCTATCTGCTGGCCGGGAAACTGGGAGACACCCGACTTTCCCGGAGTGTGCAGGGGGGGGGGGGGGGGGGGGGGGGGGGGGGGCTGGATGGGGATGGGCCTGCTGCAGCTGCGCAAGTGTATTTTTGGGCAAAAGCATGCCTGCGCATGCGCAGATCGTTTTCCTGTGAATTCCCCCTTAGAGAGAGGACCAGGGGGCGGGCTGCAGCCCCCGGGGTTACACAGGGCGACTGGGCGAGGAGTCATGGTGCCCCACCAGCCAATCCTGGCACTACATACAGCGCCAGGATTGGCTGGTCAATACATAGCCCGGGTACATAACCCCCTGTCTGGGGGGGACGGACGGGGGGGGGGGGGGGACAGAGCTCTCTCTCCCTCCCTCCCTCGTACTGCGACCTCTGTTTGTATGGGGTTTGATTGAAGACTTGACCTCTGACCTGACCGGACCCAGGAATACGACAAGTCCCGAAGGAACCGCTCGGCCAGGGAGACCCGGCGTTCACACTCAACTCAGGTATGATCAGAATTCAGAGTGCTAGGATACGGCCCCGCCGAACCCCATCACCGCCACATAAATAATGAACGTGCACTATGGTGCCCCTGCCTCTTGTGTGGGCCTATTCCATGTGCACTTTCCATTTCAAGCGTGACCACTGTCTGCCGACTGCTCACTGGATGTCCATAAGTTAACAATTGATGCAGTGCTGTATTGTAAGCTTGGAGAGCAAGCCTTTTTTTTGCTACTGGTTGGGGGCAAGTGGTTCATTCAAAACACAAAGGAGCTAAGAGGGGGAAAAAAAAAAAAAAAAAAAAAGGACAGGGTCGCCCTCCACTCAAACTATAATTCGAAACAAAGACCCAGTCCGATAGCGTGCTATTAGTATAGTGACAACAAGGGGAGTCTAATGGAAACCTTATCCCCACTACGCTCTCATAAACTTTATAAGGAGGTACTGCACTAATGCTACGCTTGAAATAAAAGACCTGTTCTCCCAGGCAACACCTCAGAACATCCACTCTCAGAGAGCCAACAAAAAAGTTGATCACATACGTCCACTACAAAAATTAGACATTCCTCATAATAGTGAGAAAATATGTGCGAGAAGCAAATGACCCCTCACGGAAACACCACCATCGGGGTAACTGGTATGAAATTTCCAGACAGGCCCCTGTCTCATCATCGGTGATCACTTGCTTCTCAAAGAAAAGTGAGAGGAAAGAAAAGTAGTGTCCAAAACAAACAACATATAAAGTGACAAAAAGTGAAGTGCAGGAAATTCTGCTGGTGACAAACAAACACAAGTAACAAAGTGCTAAAAACACACACTGCACACCAGTCCCTTAACCAATTTTATTCATAGGGCGGTGAAAGTGTGCTCTTAAATGATAAAAAGGCTGGTAGCTAGTCATGCATACCATTACCTATTGCCAGTGCCGACATGTTTCACTGCTATATTACGTTTAGCAGTTTCATCAGGGCTGCACTCAATTGCTGCCACTTCACTCTTTTGGACACTAGTTCTAAAAATTGCAAGAGTCAGCCAAGTTGGGTGGGTGGATGGGTGGATGCATGAATGGATGCAGGATGAAAGATGGGTGGATGCATGAATGAATGATGGATGCAGGATGGATGGCTGGATGGATGGGTGGATGCATGAATGAATGATGAATGAATGATGGATGCAGGATGGATGGGTGGGTGGGTGGGTGGATGGATGGATGGGGGATGCATGAATGAATGATGAATGAATGATGGATGCAGGATGGATGGGTGGATGGATGGATGGGGGATGCATGAATGAATGATGCATGAATGATGGATGCAGGATGGATGCAGAATTGATGGATGGGTGGATGGATGGATGGGTGGATGGATGGATGGGTGGATGCATGAATGAAGGATGGATGGATGCAGGATGGATGGGTGGGTGGATGCATGAATGAATGATGGATGCAGGATGGATGATGGGTGGATGGATGGATGGGTGGGTGGATGCATGAATGATGTATGGATGGATGCAAGGTTGTTCGGGCTCGCTCGCTCGCTGCAATATGCAAATTAGTTTACGCCCCACCACTTTCAAATGTCACCAGCCGCCCCTGATTTCAGCTTTTACCAGCGTTTCTATTCAGAGTCTGCATGTACCCCTACACAGCTAGGATCTGCGTCTCGGGCATTTCACAGAGTGACTCCAGAAATGCTGTTTCAGGCACTGTGTGAACATCCCTGCCCTCTCACGGGGGTTTTGGAGAGGGACCTGGAGTCTTTGCAGTCCTGGTTTGTAGACAGGCTGAATGATCTGGCCCCTTTGAGGGCTCCTCGTGCATTGCCTAAACGGGTTTCGGCTCCGTGGTTCACTGGAGCGCTGCTTGCTTCCCGCAGGCAGTGCAAGGTGGCGGAAAGGGCCTGGAGTGCTAAGTACGACCCTGCTGCCAGACTTGAATATAGAGCCTTGGTTAAAATCTACCACCGAGATATTCTCCTGGAGAAGAAAAGCTACTTTGCTAGGAGGATCGAGGATGCCTCGAACTCCTGCAAAGAGATCTTCACAATTGTCAGGGAATTTATTGCCCCTCGGTCGAATGCGAGTCAGTCTGCCCCCACTGAGACGTGGGCTTTGGATTTGGCATGTTTTTTACTACAAAGATCAAGTTAATTCAGGATTCATTTCCACCACGGCCGGTCGCTGCCGCCTTGTGTTCTGAGGCTGGTCCTGCTTCACCGGTGCCCCCAGGGCCAGTCCTGTCAGACTTTCCACCTATCTCAACTGCTACGTCACTGACGCTCTGTCCAATCTTAAATCTGGTTCGCCACTCGATCCATGTCCTGCCAAATTTCTGGCGAAGATGGCGGAAGTGGTAAATCCGCTGGTCAACCCCCTCCTGAATCTTTCTCTGAGTCAGGGTGTTGTCCCGTTGGCTTGGAAACAGGCCATGGTTATTCCCCTTATCAAGAAGCCCGGTTTGGCTGCCGAGGTCTTAGCCAATTATAGACCTATTTCCCTACTCCCCGCACTGGCTAAGACCCTGGAGAAGCACGTTCATAACGTCCTTTCTAATTTTCTGGAATCGCACGATCTGCTACATTCCACCCAATCGGGCTTCCGTCCGAATCTTAGCACTGAGACGGCGCTACTGGAGGTCTCCGAGGCTATTAAGGAGACATTGGACTTGGGTGGCAGAGCCATGCTGATTATGCTGGACTTGTCGGCGGCCTTTGACACCGTCCCCCGTGAGGATCTGCTGGTCAGACTCTATGAGATCGGTCTGAGGGGGACGGTGCTCAACTGGTTTACTTCCTTCCTAGCTGGCCGCCGACAAATGGTCTGGGCCTCCTCAAGCTCAGCTGAGATGCCGCCATTGGGAGTCGGAGTCCTGCAGGGCTCTGTATTGAGCCCGACTCTTTTTAACATCTTTATGACCCCTCTGGCGGAGTCTTTCGGGGCCCAGATCGTATCCTACGCAGATGACACCCAGCTGCTTTTTACCTGCCGGAAAGGAGAGGATTTTGACGAAGAAAGCATCCGTGAGTGCCTGAGTGCTGTTTTTAAGTGGCTCCAACTGAACAGCCTCAAGTGCAACTCAGATAAATCAGAGGTGCTCTTCTTCGGTTGTCAATCCGATCCAGACTGGCAGGTATGGTGGCCTGCTGTCATGTCTCCTCCTGGGCGATCGTCTCAGTTAGCTAAGAACCTGGGGATCAAGATTGACAACGGTCTGACTTTAAGGTCACAGGTCCTTGCCCTTACTGGCACCTGCTTCGGTTTGCTCCGTATGCTCCGGAAGATTTTCCCTCTGCTTTCCGAGGACCACAGGAGGATTACGGTACAGGCCTTGATTGGTTCAAGATTGGACTACTCAAACGTCTTATATCTTGGCCTGCCGGAATATCTCCTGCAACGTATGCAGGTGGTCCAGAACGCGGCAGCGCGTGCCATTTTTGGCCTGCATAGGCGAACTAGAGTCTCTGGCTTATTGCAGTCACTTCACTGGCTGCCTATCCGCCAGAAGATAGTTTTTAAAGCCTTAACGCTCGCTCATAAGGCCTTTTATGCAACAGGGGCTAAATACCTGCAGAAGAGGTTCGTTTCCTATCGCCCTCCCCGATCTCTGAGGTCTGAGTCATTGTTCCTGGCCACTGTCCCTCGTGTGAGAAAGGCACGTTTGGGAGGTCGCTCTTTTAAGCTCCGGGACCCTCAACTCTGGAACTCTTTGCCCCTGACCTTACGTAGCACTTCAAATCTACTGGCTTTCAGGAAGGGCCTGAAAACCTGGCTTTTTGCTTCCTAAATTTTTTGCTTTTGCTGACCTGCTTCTTTTAATCTGTTTGTTATGTTTGGCGTTTTCAGCTTGTCAAAGCGCCGGGACACTCTTCTGAGTAGCCGAGCGCTATAAAAGACACAAAATAACATAACATAACATAACATAACATGTGTTTCTACGGGGCTGTCAAACTAGATAGAACTGTATCTTTGTCCAGTACTCTTTCCTCTGCTATGCTGCCGCTGCAGGCAAGCGTACCGAGGATGAGTCTTTAGTTTTTTTAGCAGCCAAAAATATCTGAACTATGTTACCACAACACAATGATTTGCATTAAGAAATTAAGGAATAATGATAGCTGTGTGGCTTACCATCTTGAACCATGTGTATGCTGACTCCAGAGGGGGCGTGCTCTGCATGTCACTTTATAGAAGACAGCCATTGAAGAGTCATGTGTTTGGCACTTCATTCTTACATGGAGGGGAGCCTTCCAAAAAAAACAAGGGATTGGATGGGAATTGAACTTCAATTACTCCGTCACACAGGAGACCTCCAAGGAGAGGCCAATGATCGAATGGGTATTTCCATTTTACTCTTTGTCTTCTGATTCCCACTGAAGAGGGGACAAAGCTCAGGCTTGCCTCTCCCCGGTACTGGGTTTTTATCAAAGCGTCCGTCTGCCCAATTATTCATGTGTGCCCAATCGTACATATGTGTATGTGTGTGCCCTGTGTACATTGATGGTTGGATGAATATTGACCAGTTTACAGAGATCTGTTTTCATGGCCGCTTGCATGCATCCGTCTTTTATCCTGCGTACATTCGTGCGTGTGCATGTATGTTGTGTGTCTGCACAGTACAGTAGCCAAACCTTTTGACTTTGCCAGGGTTTCTTTATGGACTGGAGGTCAGATTGTTAATTCGGTCACCACTGCTAATGGGTGGAAGGTGCTCTGGGAGGGATGGCAATCAGTAAATGGCCATGATGACCAGTGTGCATGGGGGTAAGGGTGCTCTACTGACAGCCAGTGTGATCTGTGTCCGGCAGAAGGGGAGATGATGGCACTCTGCAGTGACACGTGTTCATTCCGTCTGCACGAGCAGCCGCGCAGTAAGTTACTGTTCTTGTCTCATGTCTTACGGTTAGGTATCTTGACATTCCCCCCCCCTCTCCAGCCCAGTGTGACGTCATTTCAATTCGATTTCGTAACAGCTAGTTTGCTGCTTCTCTTTCTTCCATGCATGTCTTTTGTGGCCTTTGTACAGACTGACCTGTGACCTTTTTGCCTCCCTACAGCGGGTTGAGAGGAAGGTAGCTCTATTGTTGACGAATGCAAGTTTATGTAGTGCCTAGTGCCATCCTTGTGATGTGTCTAAGTTCCTACCGTATTATTAAATGATGGGAACAGGTTGCAAACATCTTTTTGAGGGAGTGGGGCTGATTGAGTCGCCAGGATGCTGCTTTATGACTGAAAGTTCTGGAAAGGGTTTTAGCAGTCATAGACCACATCAATCCTTTTACAAGCATTTGTAATGCAATAGGTCTCGCATTTACGCGAGTTTAAGCTATTTGGATTGTAAATGACAATCCCTTTTATTTATGTTTTGGTTTTAAAACATAAATAAAAGGCATTGTCATTTACAATGCCAATACCTTAAACTCGCGTAAATGCGAGACCTATTGCATTGCAAATGCTTGTTGCTAAGAGTAACAGGATTGCCGTGAGTTTCATCTGAACCTTCGGTACCTCTAGCACATATCCCAATAATGCTATCAACGGTGTACAGATCAGAGGATTGTTAGTTATTTGGCCAATGTGATTAAATACTTCTAGCCAAAACTGTGCTATGGGTCTGCATTCCCAGGCTAGGTGAATGAATGTGGCTCTTTGGGATCCACACCTCCAGCAGCGTGTGTCTGGGTGTAACCCCATGCAGAATAACTGAGTTGGTGTGCGGTACAATCTGTGCAGATAATTTAAGTGAATCACCATCCGCCTTTAATTTGGTGAGAGGTTTTCAAGCTGGGCACAACCGAACGATATATGCATTAAATTGATATAGGCCTCCTACAGAAGACATATTTATGTGTTATACAGAATTGAGATACTGGGCCACATGGTTGGATGCAAAATACAATGCATCCTACTGCTCTTATGCATGCGGCACAGCTGATCATAATTAGGTGAGGAGCCATCCTTCCATTTGCTGTAGGAGATCTGAAACCCTGAAGGAAGATGCATCATATTGCATATGCTGATACACACCAAGACAATGCTGGGTCTGGTGGCTCAGTGGATTAATGCGTACACTGCAAGGCACTGTATTTAACCGCATGGTCACCAGTTAAACTCCTGGCAGGTCTGCTCAGCCTTTCCTCCATTTCAGGTCAATAAAATGAGCACCGTTGATTTGGGTAACAACAAACATCTGTAATTAAGCTCCAAGATGCCTACAAGTGAATGTGAGATTTACAAATAAACATGCTATGTTACAATCATAAATGTCTAAAGATAGACAAAACTGTTTTATAAAGAACCTTCAGCGTATATATCAGACAAAATGAGTCATCAGCTTCACTGGCACTAACTAGAGGGGCGTGCCAGGAATTCCCTCTCTTGTCAATTCTTTTAGCTATAGCAATGGAACCACTGGCAGCCAGGCTTTGACCTCATGTGGAAAGAGGGCTACACTTTACATCCCTACATCTCATAATATCACTATACACTGACAAAGTAATACTGTGAGGCAACCATATGTTACTGTTGTGCCTGTGATTTCAGAATTTGCAGTTGCTCTGCTTTCAGTTATGAGTTTGCCCTGACTTCATCTATTTGTAGCAAGCCTGAGCATCCTCGACAACAGTAAGAATCTTCCTCAAAGTGAACAGGAACACCAAGAAGAACTATGGGGTAGTACTAACAAAAACAGAACGTCAAATAGACAGGTCAATCAAGTTGCCTTGTTCCTGGCGGATGCCTCCTCGCACTAGTAAAAAAGATACTGCTGCCTAGATCTCTGTATTTAACGACATTCCTATAGCTTATAACAAAGCATTTTTTGTGAGGCTGAGATGAAGCCTGCCCTGCCTAGCATGGCTAGGTAAACAGCCAAGCCTGTAATGGGAAATCCTGATTATCCACTTTGAACAGGAGGGATGACCACACCAGACATCAAATTATACAATCTGTGTGCCCAGGCCAGTACAAAATACTACTGTCACTTTAAAGATGTGCCAAACGCATGTTGCAGTAGAACCTAACAATTTTAGACTGCTGCAACTCAACACAATGATCTGCTCCCCTATAAGGTGCACGGAAGCCGAAATAGATATTTCAAGGTATGCAGTATGAGCTTGTAACAAACTTAAAAACCATGCTAAATTGGATGCACGGTATACCCAAAACCTGCTGTTTACCTTTAATAGATGCTTTCCACTGACCTGCAACCACAAGGAATGTAAACAATTATACTTACTGAACTAAACTTTATGGGAGACCTTTATCCCAGTGAGACCTTCATTCAGTAAGCACAGTGCTGGAGTGCGCTGGACACTCGGTGTTAAATCTGGGGGTTTATAGTTGGCAATGGTATTCACCTTTGTCCAAATAGGGACCCTTACCTCTAAGTCAGGATAAGGGGATTACATTCCTTAATAACCCCTGCTCACCCCCTTGGTAGCTTGGCACGAGCAGACAGGCTTATCTCAGAGGCAGTGTGTTAAGCATTTGTGGATATACACATTAATACAGTGAAAACACTACAGATGGACACAACACAGGTTTTATAAAAATAAGTATTCTTTATATAGACTTAACACAAGACCACAAACGACAAAAAATCCACAATACTATACTAAAAGTTGACCTAAAAGATGATTACAGTTGCTTAGTTCAAGTTGCTGTTAAATGTGACAAAGTTCTCAACAAAGTAGCTGGATGCGTAAGTAAGATGCAAAGTAAACAAAAGGCTCGCAAAAGGGGAGTTGATCGGTTCCGTGATCCGGGGGAACAGTTGCGTCCTTCCTCAATGCTTGCGCAGAGTAGGGGGCTCATTGTGAGCCTTACCGGTGGAGGTGATGCGTAGATTCTCGTCCCGCGGGCCCGTTGCGATGCGCAAGATGGCGCCTTGATGCGATGCGATGATCCGGTTGCGATGCGAGAAGATGGCGCCCTTGATATGACGATGCGATGACGCCCTGGCAGCCTTGCGACAACTGTACTTTGGAGCCGCGACAGGCCCTGCGACACGCTTCTCTGGTGATGTGATGGCGACTCTCACAATGGCGTCATGCTTCTCCGGTGATGCGATAGCAGGCAGCTTCGATGAACACATGCTTCCAGGAGATGCGGCGAAGGCTCGCTTCTCCACCGATGCGACGATTTCAGCTGCGGCGGCGACGACACACTTCTTCTCGATGCGTCGCGCTTATAGCTCCCAGCAGCACGCAAGTGTCTGGAGTCAGAATTCCCAGCAAGGAAATTCAGTGGGGAGCTGGAGGTGAAGTCTTTTGTCCCCGAGACTTCAGCAGGAGGCAAGCACTGATCAAGCCCTTGGAGAATATTCTGTAGATGAAAGTCCTTACAAAGATCCTTCTCCTGTCCCTTGGCAATGAAGCAACCACTGCAGGCCAACCCAGCAAAAAGCACACTGGCAGAGGGGCAGTCCAAACTCCTGCAGCGTCCTTGGTTCTTCTCCTTGGCAGAAAGGTTTCTTGTTCCAGAAGTGATCTCATCTCTTGGGATCAGGGTCCCAATATTTATAACCCCAGAATCCTTTGTTCTCTGAAGGCAGGGATGCCTCTGCCGAGTCCAAACCAGTTCCTGAGCACTTTGTTTACATGACTCTCTTCTTCCTTTCACTGTGCAGGGCAGAGACATCAGTCCCCCCACAGGAGGTGGAGCCAGCACAGGGGAGGGACGATACAGCTCTGGAGCACTCTGTTGACATGATTCCTCCTCTCCTTTCACAGTGCAGGGCAGAGACATCAGACATCAGACAAGCCACAGGGGTGGAGCCAGCATTGTAGAGGGAAGGCCCAGCCCTATTCAGGTCCCAGTTGCAACTCCTCCCTCCCATCTAGATGCAGATCTCTCTATTCACCACTGGGCTGTCCCAGCCTGTTTCCTGGAATCCCCCAGCCCTGTCACTCACAAACCCAGACAAGGAATACACAACCCAGCAGAGGCGGGCCTGGACAGTTAGGCAAGAAAATACCTACTTTCTAAAAGTGATATTTTCAAACAAAGAATATTAAAACCAACTTTACTAAAAGATGTATGTTATTATTCTGAGTTCAGGCACACTAAATTCAAATTTCTACCATGTTCCCTGAGTCAGTTAGGATTATAAGAATGTAATAATCTAACTGCCCATTCTGGCCTATGGAGAACAGGTAGCCTTCAATAGTGAAAAACGAAAATGGCTATAATTCACTATTAGAACAAGCTACACACATCAGAGCATGTCCTACCTTATACTTACAATGCACCCTGCCCTTGGGCCTACAATAGGGGTGTCTAACATGAAGCAAAGGGAAGGATTATGGACTGGAAACTGGGTGCACTTGGTAAAGTCGATGTGGCAGTGCTAGACTGCACGTAGGCCTTGCAATGGCAAGCCAGAGACACATTTTACAAGCTGCTTCTATGGGTGGCACAACCAGTGAAGCAAGCCCACCAGCAGCATTTGATTTACAAGCCCTGGGCACACATGTTACACTGTACTAGGGGCTGACAGATAAATCAAATAACCCAATTATGGAACCCAATTAGTATATCAATTTAACATAGGGAGCACTTGCACTGTGGCACTGATTAGCAGTGGCACAGTGCCCAAAACATAAAACCAGCAAAAACATATCAAAACAGAGGAGGCAATCCGTCAAATATGGAAGGGAGACTCACGCCAATGATGTCAGATCTAACACTCGGCATTGGATGTTTTCCTATATTATAAACTTAGAGAAACATGCTGGGGGGCGAATGAGCAATTCCTGGTTTCTCTACAGGAGTTTCGCACTTTACAGGGGGTAATAGCAACACCATCTTTTAAGGAGCTTGAGACTCGAATATACAAAATGATGCAGGAGGATGCCCCATTGTGTTCCCCAAGGGCCAAAATTAAATGAGCGATTGAGCTAGATTCTTCTCTGAAGAGCAATGGGAATACTGCTGCACACAAACAGGAGTACTCTCCCCTAAATAAAATCAAGGTCATGTTATGTTGCTCTGTATAGTGCACTAATCACCCAAGAGGGTATCTAGGAGCTGGGGCAAGTGTGTAGGTGTGTGGTACCCAATGTGCTTATAGCACAGCCAGGCTCTTCAGCTTCTACTATAACTCAAGAAGTCAAGAGAAGGCCCTGATATGTTGAGGGAGGTAGTTCCACGTCTTAGGTGCGATGTAGGAGAGTAAACGACCTCCAGTTTTGGTTTTGCATATTCGGGGAGTGTGTGTGAGTGAGACAGAGTGTAGGTATCTGGTGGGTTGGTGAAGGTGTATGCAGTTGTTCAGGTATTCTGGTCCTGTTGTGTGTAGGGTTTTGTATGTGTGCTTGACGAGTTTAAGTAGGCTGCGCTTGTGAAGGGTTGATACACTTCAAATTTATACATAGGATATACTACATGCCTGAATCCCTATACAAACCAGGCCTATTGGAAGTCATGCCTCCTTAGTCTAGAACAAATCCAAAGACATATGGGCCCAGCAATGGCAATAGTTAATTAAACATTACGAGGAGACAATCATACCAGCTATTGAACAAGGATGAATGGTTCATTTATGGGCTCTACTGGAGTGTCAAAAAGATGAGCAGCCAATTGGTGTTGGTCTACACCATGGTAATGGAAAGGACTAGACAAGATAAAATGTAAAATGATGGTTCAATAAAAAGGAGCTGCATATTAAACTTTAACGGTACGCTATAGAAATATGGTCTGGGTAAGATTCCAATATTGAAATGTTCTGAAGTATATCACAGTAACATGTACCACACTTTTCTGTTACTGGGGAGGTTATTCCTTCCTGTTGGTTTGTAGTTACATACTAGTAAACTCAATAAACAAAATCAAAGGAACTTTTCAGAGGTATTCCTCCACAGATTGGTATTTGGTCCTGGAGCATTTATGTCTGAGGAAGGCTGGCAGGAGTCTTTTTTTCCGAACCTGTCTGACTTGAATTCAAATGAAAAATAAAGGGTCTTCATTACTCTTTCTCGCTGGGGTCTAGACGAAAACGTCTGACAAATGTCACACTTCATGTTTAGAATAGAGACACTGGACATTCACCTGAAAGGAAAATGTTACTAAGCATCTGTTTGTGACATGTGATGCTGTAGATGTACTTGCTTTGCATCCTTCTGCATCTAGGGCTGGACTTGGACATCTGAAACCTGCTTTCTTCGAAGAGGTCCTTGAGTCACGAGGTACATTGCTGATAATGCACATTGGAATGAGCTCCATTGTTAGATTGTTTTTCTGCACTGGCGGGTGTGGATGGAAATGGAGCTCAGAGATACAGAAAAAGATGACCATGCTAAGAAACAAAGGAAAGTATCTGCAATAAACAGAAGCTTTTGGGGAGGAAGGTGGGTGCATGTGAATCTACAGCACTACCACCTTGGTGTGTGACTTTCTTGTTCTTGAATAGAGCTTGGCCCTAGTGGAATAACAAAGTACTCCAAAAATATCTACTACTGAAGCAGGGTAGTCCCTCTAGAACATCACATCCTTTTGATTTATGAGTCAACCTCCGAGGCCCTCCCCAGTTACATTAATTAAGGTAAACTTGACAGACTAGCTGCCATCTGATCGACAGCACGGTTAGGCAATAGGCAGCTCACCAGGGCCAGCAGAAATCGGTATGGGTGAACCAGCTCAAGGGTTCGCTGAATGAGCTAATGAATGAAGAGTCAATTCCTTATTGAGATAACTCCTAAGACAGAAGAACAATGCTGGAGAATGGTGGCCCAGACATCAGGGACCTTTTGATCCTGGAGAGCCTTGAAACCCACTGGTGGGAGCACAGAAGAGCTAACATAGATGGTGTGCATGCTTTGCTAACCCGACTGCCATCAATGGATTTGGATGTTCACACTCATTGGGTTACACTTTACATAAAACGTCACTTAGAGCACATGATGCCATTCACCACTTATGATGGACAGCGAAGGAAAGTGACATCACTACAGCACAAATCTGGATTAATGGTCCGCTTCCGTAGCTCCCACATTCAAGGTGCAATGGAGGGATCAGTGGCCCATCGGAGCACCCAGAGGCTTCTCACCCACCATACACGTTAAACAAGGTCAAAGTGTGGGGTGTGATTCCCAGGAGTGTGAGCAGACTGGGGGAAAAGCCAACAGAGTCTGTACATCTGAGATTCAGTCAATCAAACTCCTAACATGTGCTTGCTGACTGAGCTCAAAGTAGCATGCATCCCCTTTTTGCAAGCTAGGTCACAGAGTCCACCATGGCAAGCACCACAGTTACCACAATGAGCTCAAGCACCATCCACAAGTGTCATGACAGACCCACGTGCCTCACCATCAATCCAGAAGTGAAGCATGTTCCCCAGATTTAGAATTAACTGGGAGTGGGGACAAAATGTGATCAGGTGAAATGCAGTGAATTGGGATACACCGGTGCCTGGATACCCAACCGGGCGATAAGCCACACGTTACAAAGCAACATAACATAACTAGGTAAACTGGGAAGGTTCTGCAGAGTCTAAGTCCCTTGACTGGTTGATTCAAATAGGAAACCAAATGACATGTAACAGTTGAATGTAGGGTCTTAGAGGAGGACTCTCCAATTTTGTAAAAAGTCAGATACCAACAATGTAGTGATGCAAACGCCTGATCAGCTGATGAGAGAAATGCTATCTCCATGATACTCCAAGAAAGTCGGTAGCCAGACTGAGACCAAGAACTCCAACCTTCTATCAGCAAACAAAGTGCAGTATTTATAAATAATAATTTATAAAGAAATAAAAAGGAGGTTAGATTCATAAACTAGGACTGAAACAACATATACATGATCTTAAAAAGCAAATAGAAGATCTTGGATGATGAATATCACAGTTGATAAAAGTTCAACAGAGGAGGATAAATCATAGATTAGCATCACAGAGACGCACAAGTAAACAATAAGATCTGGAATACATGTTTGCCTATAAGAACATTCACATATAAGGAGTGAGCTAGGAGCAAAAGAAGACAATATTTAGACAGACTTGTTGCAAAGAGTTGTTGCATCACAAAAGATCCACTTGCTGATTAAACTAGATACCTAAAATGTTTTTTAAAAAACAGTATGCAGCAGACCCACAGACAAGAAGAGTCCAGGCATACTCTAGAAGGTTAACTGCTTTGACAGAGAAATTGCAAATTCTCAACAGAAGATCAAAATGTCCAAATCAAGGTGCTATCTTTTGGAGACACCGGATACAGTATTTATTTGGTTTTCATCCAAGTCATACTCCAGAAAAGAAGTAACGTTCAATTACATATTTCCTAACAAAGAAAAGTAGCTATTACCCGTGGGGGATACCCTTCCAGATGGTATCTGCCTAAATAAATGAAATAAAGGAGTTGATATTGTCTAGTTAAGCTAAATGATGTTAAACATTCAGGGTGACAACTTAGAAGACAAAGTAGATTACACACATGCAGGACCCTGGCGCTATTATTTCGGACGATCCCAAGGAGGAGGGCAGGAGCGTCTCAAAGGCTGTATGAGCAGAAACCTTTGCCAATATCTACGAAGAGCCAATGAGAAGCAAGAGCAAAATGGAGGAGACTTGAGGTGTGATTTTAAAAAACATATTGTTAAAGTTGAATGGGTGATGGCTGAAAATGTAGGGTGGGGGTAAGAGGAGCAATTAAGTAGAGCACAGAACCAGTCAGGTTCCATGATTATGAACCCAATATATACAAATAACTTCTCTCTAGTATTATTACTTAAAAATGCAGGTGATTTGATTGAAGACTTGCAAAAAGATAAGGATAGCTACTAGGCAGATTTTCACTCTTGTTCTAATATGGAAAGAAAGGGAACTTAGGGCCTGGTCTTAAAACATCCTCTCTGGATGGAAAGGATGGATGAACATGGTCTTTGTCAGGACAGGAAGTGATAGAGGTTTTAACACTCTTAAAGGGCAGAAATGTTTAGCTTGTATGTACAGGACCTCAAACCTCCCGCTAAAAGACTACGTATACTCTAGATCCTTTAAGAACGTAGTGGGGAACATAAGTAAATTCTAGAATAAACACCTATTAAAAAAGACTAGACTATACTCTTTTTTGATATTCCCATATTTTTCAGCACTTTCCTACAAAGTAGGGGTATGTGGCAATTTTGTGCCCGAGGAAGTTCCAAGGGGACATTCTCAAAGCAGAGGCTAACAGACAAGAACGTGCATAATGCAGGTGAAGGAAAATTGTATCAAAAGGTTTGTGATACTAAACTTATAAACCCTGAAGGCTTGCCAAGAGTCCTCCCATCATGATACCATAAAACGATATCAGACGTACGCAGTGATATAGTCACTGGTAGCTACTTAAATCTGCTCATGGATGGGACTCTGGATAGAACCTAATGGAAATTTGCAGGGGAGGGGGGGCTTGCTTAAAGCAGGGAAAACATGTTATCCCTTGGTTTAACAGACACATAGAGAAAGACACATACAGTAAGACACATAGGGCCATACAACAACACTTTTCTTTTGCATCTCAGAGCTTGTGGAGGGCTGTCCTAATTTCTCATTAGTATATCCCTGAGAGACAAGTGGAGGAGAGACAGCCACGAGGAATATTATTTTTTTCAGATCACATTCCAATTAACATCACACCAGACCTGGTTAATCTGCCTATAAGATTTGGAAACTAACCCACCCTGTCAGAATATCCTTTGGTGAACGCAGATGTCAAAAACAGCACGCTAATCTGGGACGAAACGTAAGAGAAGAACAATCGAAAAAAGAGGACACAGCAAAATTAATGAGGTCTGTCCACCTGAATAAAATTAGAGCTACACTGAAGATGACGTGAGGCTGAACTAGAGATGCTCTAGAAAAAGCTATAAACACTGCAAAATGGTATTATAAGTGAGGCTTAAAATAGAAGCCTTAACATTGGACAAAACAGAGCATGCCTCGCTAAGGATCAAACAGAAAACACTATGAAATGTACAATAAAGTGGGCAAGGTGCTCCCAAGCAAACGTAGGGCCAAAGTAGGTATAGAGAATCAGAGAAAGGAACATAGATGACTCTGACAGGGGACGAAAATGAGAAACGTTACCATATTTTAAAGCTTTCTACTTCCCTCCACCTTTACACTTATCTGAATACACATGACATATGTAGCTAACTTGTTAAGCTGAACTTCGGACCAAGCACTACTTTCAGTGCTTCTAAAGCTTAAGAAGGACCCCACCAAGTGCAACTACTTTAAACCAATTATACTGATCAAGACAGGCATTCATTTTGTTACTACTATTTAAGTGTCAAACCTGGATGTCGTGTTTCAAACATTTGTAATTTTACAGTGTAACATGTCTAAACATTATCACAATCCATGTTAGGTGCTACCTTTCATAACAAATATGGTCCACTGAGTACAAGTGACTTTCATATTTCGTGATATCATATGTTGTTCTTTGAAAACATAGATTTAACAAGATAACAGCAGACAGCAATATTTGTATGTGCCCTATTTTACAGTAGAACCCACTAAATTTGCATTAATACATAGCAAGCCACAATATATTATTCCTGCCGCTCCATGAAATTTTACTAGAGCCATGAGAAATGTAAGAAAAATGACCTTTCCTACACTTTACAAACACAAGGAGATGATGGACGGAGTGTTGAAACTTTTCAGACACTCACCTCCAGTCACAGTTCTGGATTTAATCCATCATAGTTCTTTAGCTCACTGTGCCACCCGAGTTCAGAACCAGTCATATACAAATCAGCCCGAACTGCCAAGCCAGGTATTGGGGTAACATCCCTCATCAGCCAGACTAGCTTGAATCCAGTGGCAAAGTGAGCAAGGGACCCCCTTATGGGCATACCCTGCTAACTTAGGACGAACAAAGCAAACACAAGGAGATGATGGATGGAGAACTGAAACTTTTCAGACAATAACCCCCAGCACAGATCTGGGTTTAATCCATTATCGTTCTTTAGCTCACTTTGCCACCCCAGTTCAGACCCAGCAATTAGCAAATCAGTCTTGGGAACAGTCCATCCCGAACTACCAAGCCCGGTCTTCCCTGGACCGGAAACAAGCATCAGAGGAGAAGGGTACATGGTAGAAGGTTTTTCTGTCCCCCCTTAATGGTGGAAGCCAAGGCAAAACATAAATTGCCTAGATGTGTAGGTAGACTCAACACTTGCCCAAAGTTTAGCAATTCTGAGGGTTGTGAGATTGATTAGAGTACATAGTTGGGTAGCTCAGATACATTTTCAGTTGCTAAATCAGATCATATGTGCCTCTAAACAACAGAATTCATTTGAAAGGGGAAAATTCCACGAATATCGACAGTTATGAGTTTCTCTTGAATGTTCTTCAGCGTCCCTTTGAGAAATAACGGTAATGTATGTGTAATATACAGTACTCTGGCGTTAAAATTAATCTTAATACCAGCTATCCTTCCGAAACATATTTCCCAGCCCCCATCAGAGCTTTAAAAAACGTAGCTGCCTTACTGAATCAGCTAATATATCCAAACAAATCTAGCTGTATTTGGGGTGACAGGGAAGTGATGAAACTAAAAAGTCTATTTATATTATAGATAATAGAATTAGGAACTGCACAATTCCCTGAGCCCTATATAAATACAAAACGTTATATCGATTAGACTGGGCGTTTAAGGAATAATGTTTGTGAGCAATTGATTGAGCCCTAGTTTCCTGAAATGAGTCATGGCAAGCTACCAGATACTATGGATACATTTTAATTAAATTGGTGTCCCTTCTAAAACCTTTATTATAGGGACCAGGCAAAGAAATCATTGTCCCCACTTCCGTTCGCTTTGGTGATGGAGTCGTGAGCAAATCAGATCAGATAAATACTTTCCTTCCACATTGGCAATGTCCTTTGTTCTTTATTGGACCTGAAACTCTTTCCCTCGTTTTTTGAGTAATCTCAGTCATTCCAGGAAGACTCCAGCTTCAAACTAAATTGACAGAACTTCACTACCTTAGAAAATAGTATGACAGTTACAAGATCTTTTCCTATATACTTGACAAACAACTTATCATATATTGGGTATGAAACTTCCCCAACGATATATAACTCTATCCTGCTACATTACTAGTTTTGATAACCAAACTTCTAAAACGCACTGTTTGCATTTTTAAGCTTGCTTGTGCTTAAATCAAAGTCTCTCACCCCAGATCTAATATTTGCTTTAAACACTACCTTTGCATGTTCCACCCCAAAAATTCTTCAATTGTTGTAGAAGGCCTTTAATGACTTCATTCTAGGTGATGGGATGGTATGTAGAATAGCCTGAAAGCAACTTGTACCCCACACAAAACATGTAGCATTTTCAGGCTATCATGAGATGGCAACTACAAGCTACTCAAATGTTGGTAGTCAAGTTATAATGTTTCATAAATGAATATAATATTTATAATAATATAAAGTTCTACTTAAGAATCATGTCTTGGCTTTTGCAGAGGCTCAAAATGTGAACAGATGGCTGGGATTTCTCTCTGGGAAAGGTGGCACACTATTCAGACCCAGGGACAGACGCTCGCCTTAGCACACAATTCTGACCTTTCAAATGCCAAATACATTAGAGGACAGAATAATCTCAAAGGAGCAGAATCAATTACTATGGTACATTGCAAAGAGGGGTGAGAAGGACTGGTAGAGGCAGATGCACTGCTATGGCCTCTCTTGTGTCACTTCCACAAAAGTGATGTATCAGTGGAGCAGATGGCACAGAGTGGTTAAAAGACCCAAGCTCACAGGAGGGGAGGAGGACAAGAGGGAAAGAGGAAAGTGCCAGACGGGGATTGTGTTATTTTATCTTTTCTTTGGTTCTGTGGACCCTGTATTTTGATGTTGATACTATTTCAATAAAGACGTTTAAAACTAGGCTTATTTCTAACCAATGTTGCATTTCAGAGACAAATCTAATTGCTCCAGGGCAACAGAACCTAAAGATACATATTTTATGTTAGCTGGAAATGTTAACCAGAGCAAGGGCGTAGGCAGAAGATTTACTTTCTCTTTATCTTTGGCATGGAATACAGCTAAGATAGTGCCTTGAACCAGATACACTGCAGAAGCTGGGCAGATGAGCTTTGACGAATATAAGTTAAACTGAAAGTTAACAGAGAAAGAAAAGTATTGCAGGGCTTTGTTAAAGGCCTGGCGGTTATCCTCGCTTTTTACAGGTGACTCGCATCTTGCTGTTAGGGAATATTTGCATAGAATGTGAATCCATAAATGTTGACAAAAACGTACTTTCCTGTTGACCCCATTTATAAGTAAGTAGATAGGTTCTTTCCCTTTATCTACCTGTAGTTATCCCTTCCAGAGATTGCATCTAAGGAAGGTTGTGTCTAAGTTATTTTATGCAAAGCTTTAGGTGTTGGCACCACATACACATGCACAGTGCATATAAAGCATGTCTCCTTTCTGCTCTTCTGTGTGCCCTAGCAAGTTGCCTCCATTTTCAACAAGATTAGCAAAGCCAATAGGCATTGCCAATGTGCGGGCTATTATCTTTGGCACTCGGTAGGGGTGGTGGACAGGTGAGTGCATTGAATGGGAAGGCAGAATAATTAATGATAAGTTTGCTCTAAACAGGAAATGCCAAGTTTGTCATTGTAGGCAAACATGGGCTGCACTTCCGAGGCCTGCTCCGCATCCCTAAGTGATCAGTGAAGAGCAAGGGAAAGGAGGTGACATAAGAGATTAGGTAATGGTTAAAGTGGTAGAATCCAGAAGGGCAAAGGGATGTGGAGGACACGGTGGTGGATTCCGGGAGGGAGAGGAGGCAAAAGGGCAAACAGAGATGCAAACATGTATGCAACCCTAGAACACTAGTGGTAAGCAGGTCACCATCATAGTCACTGCATAGCGAACACGAGCTAATACATGCTCAAGAGGAAAGGTCTTTGCTTTTTAAATACATTGTCAGTCTTTATGCAGAGTTTCAAATGTGCCACACAAACGTATTGCGCTAGTGGCAGCTGACACCCAAGCACGCTAAAAAAGGAAGGCAACGTGCAAATAAATATAACAAGCCTATATAATACACAGCTGTTGTCCGAACTACTCAAACACCACTCACAAGAAGGCATTCAATTAGGAGTCCCAGTGTTACTCACTGCAGCGTATGTCGCCAATGTCCTCATTGATATACTCTTTACTTGACCTTCTGTAAACATCTGTTAAGAAGCGGGCCGCCTGCAGGTCCTGGAATGGCATGCGAAAACCGTACCCTCTCGCTTGCATCACATGCAGAATGGTGCTGTGGGGCACATTAAAACAGTTTACCTCTGTTATGCCTGGCTTCTTTTGGCGTGTTTTCACTGTCTTTTTGCTTTCTGCCCCCCCCCCCCCCCCCCCCCGGTTTTGACCCTGTTTTTGCTGCTTTGTGTCTTTGTGTACTTTCTCACTGCTGTTCAGTGTTAAAGTGCAAGTGCTCCTGTTGTAAATGGTGTTATGGACTGGTATTTCCATGTTTGGCAGATTTGATTTGCTGGTAAGTAACTCGTAAAGTGTACAGAGTGTGCCAGGGCCTGTAAATCAAATGCTATTAGTGGGCCTGCAGCATTGATTGTGCCACCCACAGAAGTAGCCCTGTAAAGGTATCTCAATCCTGCCACTGCAGAGTCTGCGCGCAGTTTGTAACTGCCACGTCGACCTGGCAAGTGCACCAACTTGCCAGGCCCTAATGTTCCCTTTTCTTACATATAAGTCACCCCTAAGGTAGGCCCACGGTACCCCTGTGGGCAGAGTGCTGTGTATGTTAAAGGTAGGACACGTACTGGTATGGGTGACATGTCCTGGTAGTGAATTGCTATGCATTTCATTGTTCACTATGGAAAGTCTATCTGTCCCATTGGCTAGAAGGGGAGTTTACTTATAACATCTTATAAGCATAACCTCCCATTGGAACAAGATAGGATAATTGAGTTTGGTATGCTGAACTCAGAATGTAGAAATGCACCTTATAGTAAAGATGATTTTTATGTTCTGTGTTTGAAAATACCTCTTTTAGAGAGTAGGTATTTTCTTGCTTAGCCATTCTGTGTGCCTCTGCTGGTTTGTGGATTGACAGTCTGGCTTTGGAGTGACAGGGGCTGGGGATTTGCATTCTCTCAGACAGCCACGGGTGGGGGTATTTGATGTGTGTGTCCTACCTTTCCTAAATGAGTCAGGGTTGGGCTGAATAGACCTGGGCTGCATTCAGAGTAGTGGGAGGAGTTTTCACTAGCACCTGAATAGGCCTGGTCTTCATTTAGAGTAGGGGAGGGGAGAATATTTCCCTTGCACCTGAATAGGGCCTGACTGCCTTGGACAATGCTGTCTCCACCTCCTGCTGGGAAGTTGGTCCAGAGAGGACTAAACTGGTTTGGACTAAGCCCAGATGCTCTCTGCCTGAGAGAACAAAGGAATTTTGAGTACAAATATTGGGGCCTAAAACTTTAGAACTCGCTAGAATCATGGACCCTGTCAAGAAGAAGCACTGGAAGAGCTGCCAGGAGGAGTACTGCCCCTTTGCTGTGATGTTGCTTTGTTGGGTTGGACTGCAGTTGCTGCTTCTGCCTTGGGCGGTTAAAGGACGGACTGAACTGTACTTGTGCTGAGTATCTCCCAGGACTTGAAGCAGAGCTTGCCTCCTGTTCTAAAATCTCAGGGACTGCAGACTTCACCAAACTCTGGGTACCACATCTGGAACTGCTGTTTTCAGTTGCCACAGAGAAGGTAAAAGCAACCAACTCCATCACCAGATCCATGTCCCAAAGGCAATGCAGAAGTCACAGCGCATCTCGCACCACAACCCTGCTCTCACCGACAACTGCCGCCACCAAGCCGATGCTGCACCGTGACCTGTGGGCACCGCACTCTGCTCTGCCTCGCTTCACATCACCGCCCTGTTCTCACCAACGCTGTCGCTGCCTGCTGACTTCGACACCCGTACCTCAATGTGGCTTGGGGCACCGCTTGTAAGTTTCACAACGCACTGCCTCGTACCAAACAGCAGTCTGGGCCGGCTGACACCAGCTCCCGCTAACCAGCTCTGTCGCCTGCACTGCAACCTGTTAGCACTGCAGTGAGCAGTGCCTCCTACTGCAAGCCTTGGTCTCACCGACGCTGTCCAGACGATCGTCACCAAGCAGCTGCCTGCACCGCATCATGAGGGCACCGCACCCTACAAAGCTTCTATTTTGCAACGCAAGCGCCGCGGTTGCCCCGAACAGCTCGCACCAATGTGCCAGCCGCAATGAGAAGGGTACTGTTCACAAGTCTGTCCACGCTTTAGCTGGCCTGTACTGATGCGATTGGCTGGAACTGTTAGACTCTGTTGTTTTCAGCATCGTGGTAGCCCCAGACAGAGCTAATGACTCGGGAGAGCTGGGTTTTTGAGATATTTCTGCAATTTTAAGGATATCTTGCAAAGTATATATTTTCAAGTCCTGTATGTGGGATTCTTATTGTTTTGGTCTTGTTTTGGATATATACAAATATTGCATATTTTTCCAAAACGGTGTGGTGTCCTTTTGTAGTGTTTTCAATGTATAACTGTTGGTTATGTGCAAATGATTACACACTGCCTCTGAGATGAGCCTGAGTGCTCGTGCCAAGCTACCAATGGAGTGAGCAGGGGTTATTTTAGGAGTGTAACTCTTTAATCCCTACTTGGACAAAGGTAAAAACCATTGCCAGCTAGAGACCCCCATTTTTTAACAAACCCTCTCTGCACGAGGCAATAAAGCACAGAAGAAAGTTACATAAACTTTGGTAACTACAAAGGGAATGTGTGCACAGGGCGAGGGAGGGTAACACCTGGAAAGCTTAAGACTGAAGACTCTCTTTGACAGATGCCATGACTGCCCTAAAGGAAGCCTCTATCAATGGAATGTACCTCAAATAATATAGTACTCCCATTTTGCAAACCACGAAAACACAAAAAGCATTACTATGCAGATCATATAATGGCCTCGTATTTCATTTAATGCTGCAGTTTGTCATAGCGTTAATGGCTGTCAGAGTTAAAAACAAGTGCCAAAATCAACGCTTCTGGCAAGGAGGGCAGAGGAGTGATGGTGTAATGAGAAGCCTTGCAGCTCCTGGAGCAGTAGTAGCTCCTGAATGTTGACGGAAGGCAGGCAGGTGGGAGACCCGTCTGTGACTGCTGCCAGAGAGCCTCTGGTTGTTAATGACACCCTACTCCTCCTTGTTCTAATGAAGGATTTCATAGAAGTCGCCAGGGCCTTCAAGTTCCCCTAGGAGAGGAATTATTGTTGAAAGGTCAGTTTCCTAGGAACCATGTGGATGCGCCAAGCGATGCCATGGAGTGATACAGAACTCTCCATTCCTCTATGGACAGAAAGTTCCTCCTCTGGAAAAGACATACATGGTCCCTCTGTTGGTAAATGAGTGGTTAGAGTGCCTGTTACACCACTTGTGAGGGGCAGAGGCTACCATGGTGGCTGACGATGTTTGCCTGTGATATCCCAGTGCATGACCTATGATGGCTCAGTAAACTGGGCCAAGCACATCCCCTTCAGCACTTGCCTCTCAGGGCAATGATGGCGAGCAGTCAGACTTCTCAGGAAAGTGATGTGGGGGTCTTCAGCTCAGAGGGCATCAATCAATCAACAGACACATTAAAGTGAGCGTCTAGCCCAGTCTTTCAGTTTGATTTACAAAAAAACTATAATCACACATCTGCACTCAATAGTACATACTGTAGCTTTCTTCAACAAGTCAGTGTCTCTGGACATTTTCTCTGTAGATGCTGCACCCACCCTGCTTCCTCTCTGACAGGCCTCTCCCAGGCTCACTCTCTCCCATTATTTGGGTTCTCCATTTTTCTAGGGGCTGTTCAGGAGCAATGAGAATAATGCTCAAGTGCAGTACCTGAGGACAGCAGAGAGGCGAATCCAGCACCCAGATCCACATAGGATTGGGAGGAATGTAGAAACTCTGGATCCAGTATCAGACAAATCTGATCTGTTCACCTTGAAGTTCAAAATTCTAGAGAGAAGGCCAGCTAGACAGAATCCACTAAAAGCTTTGCCTTGAGATGACACGCCCCTGGTACTGGGAAGACTCCTCAAAGCTCAAAAATGGATCCTAAAAGCTAGTGCTGACTACTGCTTCTTCAAGGGCGTAGATCAGCAGAGAAGGCAGCAGGGTCACCTACTCTCTGGTCCTGTGTACCTTAAATGTCAAGGCAACCCTCTTACAGGGATTGGGCGGTTGAAAGTCCAGAGGAATTAGAAGATGCCAGGGCCCTCTTGTGCCTCTTAAGGCTCAGAGGGGATTCAGGCTACGTCAAACACTTGGAAAAGCTGTCCTCCTGCTCTGCTTATTCACTGGGTGTGGATTCACTTTTCAACAGCTGCCTACACACTACAGAAGCCAGAATGAACAACTGCATGGAAAAGTAAGAAGAGAGTTCTTCCCTGAGACTGTGAAAAAGTTGGACTCTACTCAGTACAGCAAGCCTCCCGAGTCCCTGGAGATCTCCTCTTAGAAAAGGAGTTGCACTTGACCCACTCCATATAGTGGACCAGCAGCAATGGGGAAGTAAAAGAGATTGGCTCGAGTATGTGTGTCTGCCCCGCAGAGCAGGACTAAGATCTAGGGTCCTCTTCTTCCCAGTGCTTCACTCTCCTCTGATGGACTGTGAGACAGGGACTGTCTCAAACTAGTTATCAAGAATTGATGGTTACATTATTTTTATACATTGTAGTTGTACATTCCTATTGTTCACTTTCATACTTGGGGAATGCCAGTGATAGGGGCCTTCACTTGGGAATGATTGGTGGATTACAGCACACAGTTAAAGTGTGTACCGGAAAATTGTTTTCAAAGGATAAAGCTCAGAGATTATGCAGGTTAACACCCATGGCTTGACACCATTTTAGTATAGCATAAGCTATTCAATCAGAAGGAAGGACAAAATGCAAAAAAAGGAATAGTAAAAAAGAGAACCATAAATACAAACGGTACTGGGGCAATGGCCTCTGTAGGAAAAGATGCTGTTTGAAGAGTGCTGAACATTAGGGCAAATGGTGAGGATCAGAACCTTCGTTTCCAAATCATCTTTCAGGTGGCTTTAAGTATGGCTGACCAAGGATGTGGATGCAGCCAGCATTATTCGGGACCAGTCAAAAAATACAAATGTTCTAAAGGGCGAGCAGGAACAGAGGAAGTTGAGAACTGAGCAAAATAACCGGAGTATGGCTGAAGTCAAGGCTACCGCCTGCAGGGTTTGACTGAAGGTGCTGGGAACTCTGGGCACGTCGTCTTCAGAATTGAAATCGCCTTCGTTGGGGGAAGACAGCCACCAAGTACAGGGAACTTTACAAGAGTGACACTGATGGTTCTAAGCCTCTTGTGATAGTTCCAATCTTTCTTAACAGTAAGACTTCTACTTTGGATGCTCTTACTTCAAAGACCTATCTGTGAAAGAACATATGGAGAAGGAACAGGCCCAATATTTGCCAAGGGCATGCACCAAGAAGAGTAAGTATTATTGTAGGAAACTGGCTCTATATATACTACACCAAAGTGAGGTATAGTGGCATAGAGTCCAGGTAACCCCAGAGGTAGGCAGAGGTTAAAGTTAGATAGAACCTTACTCTTTATTTGTGGTAGAGTGGTGGAGCAGTAAGGCAGTATCAGAGGACAGTGTTAAGCATTTGGTGTACACAGTCAGTCAGCAAATGAATTCACACACTCAAGAACTGAACTTGAGGCCAATTGTGTTTGTATAAAACAATATACAGTTGCTTTATTTTAGAACAAAGCACGCCTGGCACATGTAAGCATAAAATACTTTGCAATAATAAGTTGCTGAATATGGAACAGTGTGAAAATGCAATAGAAATTGTATTTTTTTATACAAGTTTGGACAGTGGACCACTCTTATTTTCCCAGAGCACCAACCCACATATCACCAGCTTATATATGTAAGATTTTCAATAAGATAGCGTGCAATTTTCAAATGCTCCCTGTCCTGGTTACAGGGGATGCAGTAGGTTGAAACACTTAGCAAATACACTTAGCAAATACAGTACATTGAATATTTTTAGATTTAAAAACTCCAAACTTAAAAACTTTTTGGAGAAAAAGTGCCCATGTTATTCATTGGAGGAAAAACCGGTTATCGGTTTGTAGGTAAGTCATTGACTGTGAGAGTTAGGTTTCTGGGGTTAGACTCAGTGGTCCCCCAGGGTCAGTGATGCACTACTGTTGAACCCTCAGCGGCACTAGAGCGGCAGGGTGCAGAGTGTTGAAGCCCAATGTTATCCTATGGAGGATAGGGGGTCTCCGGTTGGTGGCTGCTGGCAAGCAGGCCACTGGGTTGTGGGAGCAAAGCTCCTAGGGTTTGATCAGGGCAAATAGGGAATCAAATTAGCACCAAAGGTGGACCCTCAGCAGCACTAGGGCGGCCGGGTGCAGGGTGCTGTTTTGAGGTTGGGTGCCCTCTTGTTTTCAATGGAGCACCTCTGGTTAAAAGAAACACTACAGGCTCGGGGACGAGGAACTTCTGGGTGCAACCACCACTTCGAGGGGTAAGTTGGGATGTCTTGGGTGAGTTAGGCACCAACGGATTGGGCACACAAGGCCGTGGAGCGTTGGGTGCAGTTGTGCCTTGGGATGTCGGAAAGTCTTACCCGCTCCGGTCGTGGTAATGGGGATCCTCTGGATTGAGGCTGCAGGCGTCAACTGGAGCCTTGAGGCAGGTGATGAGTCGCCGAATCTCGGGTCAGGATCGCCAGGGTGACTTCCTTGTGATGTTTTTACACACAAGTTCGGGCCGTGTTCGGCGGGTGCAGAGTGGGCTGGATTTGCGGTATCCAGCCGGAGCCAGAAGCTGCAGTTTGAACAAGTCCGGTGTTCACAGGAGAAGCAGTCTTGGAAGTGGATGCAGGCAGGTCCTCCTGGGTTTTTGAGGTTGCTGGCTGCAGGACACACCGGGATTTCACAGGAGCAGGTTGGAGGGAAGACAGGCTTGTAGGGCTGGGGCCAAGTCAGTGGGCGTGGTCCTCTTGTTAGCGCTGCACAGCTCTTCATCCTTCTTTTCTTCCTGTTGTCCGGCTGGATCTGACCAAGCTAGGTTCAGGGTGCCCCTAAATACTAGATTTAAGGGTGTTACAGGTAGGTAAAGGGCAGGGACCAATAGGTCCCTTCCAAGGGGTGGGTACACCTCCTATCATATCACCCTCCAGTGGGAGGGGGACAGGAGCCTGTCCCTGGTTGGTTGGGTCCTCCCATCCTCAAGATGGCGGGGACTCAGAGTTGTCCTTCACCTCGCCTGCCCCACCTGAGGGGTGGAGTTGGCAGAGGTGGGCACACCTCTTTCCCTCACTTGTATTTCCTGCTGGTTCTCCTGCCCAATGTAGGGGGTAGAACCAGTGGCGACCAGTTGCTGAAATTAGCAAATGGTCTGGGGAGGCTCAAAAAGGTGGGATGCCTTTGAAGCTTCCCCTTCGTGAACCCTGCCCATCCTGGGGAGGAGGCTTGGCACCTCGTCCCAGGATGTGCATTGTTTCAGCCCCCCAAGAGCAGCAGGCTCTCGACCCAGGGGTCCGGAAACATATCTGTTGGTGGCAGGCTAAGCTGCCACTCAGTCAGGTCACTAGAAGTTGGTTGAGTTTCAGGGGGCATCTCTAAGATGCCCTCTGCTGTGCATTTTAACTTAAAACCCACACCAAGTGGAAGAACCTGGAAAGTCCATCTGCATTGGTATGGACAGTCCCAGGTCTGTGTTCCATATCGAAGTCCACTCCCTGTAGAGAGATGGAGCACCTCAACAGTTTAGGATTTTCTCCTTTCGTTTGAATTAACCATCTGAGAGGTCTGTGGTAGGTTTGAACTAGGAAGTGAGTCCCAAACAGGTATGGTCTCAGCTTCTTCAGGGACGAAACTACAGCAAATGCCTCTCTCTCAATGGCACTCCAAAGCTGCTCCGTGGGGAGAAGCCTTCTGCTTATAAAAGCAACAGGTTGGTCTTGGCATTCATCATTAGTTTGGGATAGGACCGCTCCTATCCCTAGCTCAGAGGCATCCGTCTGCACTATGAACTGCTTGGCATAATCGGGAGCCTTCAGAATTGGTGCTGAGCACATTGCTTCTTTAAGGGTGTCAAAAGCCTTTCGGCAACTAACTGTCCAGCTTACCTTCTTGGGCATTTTCCTGGAGGTGAGTTCTGTGAGGGGAGTCACAATGGATCCATATCCCTTCACAAACCTCCTGTAGAACCCAGTCAAGCCAAGGAATGCCATGACTTGGGTCTGGGTGGTTGGAGCTGCCCAGTCCAGGATGGCCTGGATCTTGGGCTGTAAGGGCTGTACCTGACCTGCCTCAACAAGGTGACCACAGTGCCCTGACGATCTCACATTTGGATGCCTTGATAGTTAGACCTGCAGTTTGCAGGGCTTTTAAAATCTTCCCAAGGTGGATCAGGTGATCCTGCCAGGTGGAACTAATGACAGCAATATCATCAAGACAGGCTGCACTAAAGGACTCCAACCAAGGAAGGACTTGATTCACCAACCTTTGGAAGGTGGCAGAGGTATTCTTTAAGCCAAATGGCATAACAGTGAACTGTTAGTGTCCATCTGGCATGGAGAATGCTGTTTTCTCTTTTGCTCTTGGGGCCATGCCAATCTGCCAGTACCCTGCAGTTAAGTCAAAGGCACTTAAGAATTTGGCTAAACCCAACTTATCTATTCATTCATCTGCTCGTGGGATAGGGTGAGCATCTGTCTTGGTGACAGAGTTGAGCCCTCTGTAATCCACACAAAACCTAATTTCTCTCTTTCCACCCTGTGGGTGAGGTTTGAGGACCAGAATCACTGGGCTAGCCCAGGGGCTCTCAGAGGGTTCAGCTCTGATGCTTTCCTTGACTTGGTCTGACTGTCGATAGATTTTGTTTTTGATAGGTGCGCTGTCACAAGTGTCCACATCATGGGTACACCAGTTTGTCAGACCAGGGGACAAGGAAAAGAGCTTAGCATACTGCTGCAAGACTTGCTTGCAGTCAGCCTGCTGTTGGGCAGAGAGGGTGTCTGAAAAGACAACTCCATCTACTGACCAATCTTTTGGGCTGTCTGAGAGGAGGTCAGGGAGAGGTTCACTCTCTGCCACCTGCTCCTCCTCAGTCACCATCAGCATGGTGATGTCAGCCCTGTCATTGTAGAGCTTTAGGCGGTTCACAGGGATAACCCTTTTGGGTGTCCAGCTTGTGCCCAGGTCAACTAAGTAGGTGACCTCACTTTTTTCTCTAGGATAGGGTAAGGGCCGCTCCATCTGTCCTGGAGTGCCCTTGGTGCCACTGGCTCTAAAGTATGACTTACTTACCTTCGGTAACAATGTATCTGGTAGAGACAATTCTAGCCGCAGATTCCCTAACGTAGAATTATCTCAAGGTGAGACTGGATCCGGGGCGGGGAGGGGGAGGGGGAGGGGGGGGGGAGGGGGGGGGGGAGAATCACGTGACTCCGCCCAGGCTTTGTCCGAGTACGTGCCGTCTGCGAGGACACATAAGTCCCACCCCGGGGTGCATACGTCAGTTTTTTACTGAGAACTTTTCAGAGCCACAACGCGGGCCAGCAGACAAAACTGTGACAGTAATGGAACAGTGTGCTAAAGTGCACAAAAAGTAGAAAAAGGAATGGTGAGGAACAACACCATAAAAAGCAGTGCCAGGCACTGCAGTACCCAAAGGCAGGGAAAAGAATAAAGTACAGAGCCCAGCCCTGAGCAGCAACCCTGCCAGTACGGAAATAGCCCCCCTTGGAGACAAGGAAAAATGCCATGATAACATGTAGGAGGACTACAACCCCAACCGAAAACAATGAAAGGAAACCAGTCCGGGACAATCCAGGAACGGCAAAACCTCAAGACAGCCCCAGCACAGAGTGTAACAACCCTCATAAGGAACAAAAGGGCAGAGGCACAGCCAAGAGACCCCAACCCAGAGGATTGCAGAGGGCCTAGAACCCCAGTAATAAAAGGGGGGAGAATGAGGGGGGAGGGAGGGAAGGAAGGCCCCAACCTGGAGCGAGCAGAAGGGCACCAAAGCACCAATAAACCCTTCCTCCAATATGCCAAAACGGGAGGAAAGGGAACAAATGAACAGGACGAACATCCTGTCATAAAGAAGGAAACGATGTACTCATAGAAGACACAGCCACCCACAGGGAGGCGAGTGCAGAAGACCAAGCCAAAAGTCCTCGCAGAACGGGGAGGAAGGGTGGGCCACGAAGGAATCTGTGGCTAGAATCGTCTCTACCAGATACATCATTACCAAAGGTAAGTAACTCGTACATCTGATAGAGACTACTAGCCGCAGATTCCTTAACGTAGAATAGATACCCTAGCCATACCGAGAGGGGAGGAGGGTCTGCAAGAGGACCCCACCCCCCTGGACATAACAGAGAGTCCCACAGGGAACGGTTCAAGCAGACTGGGCGAAAAGCCCCATCCCCCCAGGCAAGGGAAACCTCTACACTTAGGGGACCACCAATCCCAGAGGGAAACGAGAAGACAAGAAAGAAGTAGCCCGTCCTCACTCAGCAGAGGAAAAGAGGGCAAGGCGAAAGGAGGCAAAAGCACCCCATGCCCATAAAATGCAACGGAACCTCCACCCAAGGCCAAGGCAATAAGAAGAGCACCGAGTGTGAAGAGCAACCTAGAGACTCCAAGGAGAAGAGGAAGAGCAAAGACAAGCCCACCCCACAGGGAACACATCCAGTGAAGAGGGCAGCTGAGCTTATCACAGCCAGAAGGCAATAGAACAGACAGAACGACACAGGCAGCAATAAGCAGGCGGAAGCAGACAGGGCAGCTCAAGGTCACCCAGGAAGAACCATCCAACACTCTGCAGGGAAAGACTGCGCCCGAAAGGGGAGACAAGAACCATCTCATCCCAGGGAGGAGAGGTAAACTGAATGCAGGGCCCACTGGAAGAAGCATACAAGGCCAGGATGACTGTCCCACTAAAGGGCCCAGAAGGCATTATGGTGCAGAAAAACAGTAGGTCAGCACCAGCAATCACAGCTAGACGCTGAGCACCACAGAAGGATGCACTCAGGGCAAGCCAGACATCAACTGAAGACAGAGAGCAAGAAGGCGAGAAGGGTCCGAACACGCTCCAGGGAGGAGTCCGCACCCGCAGCCCAAAAAGAAGTAGAACCAGACAAAGCCAAGACGCCAGGCCGCAGACAGCAGGCTAGACCAGGCGAACAGCGCAGTGACCCCAGAGAAGGACCCCCGAGGCACAATCTGCAATATACCTTAACGCCATGGAGAACAGAGGCCCGAAGGCGACCACAGCTCCCCAGGGCATGACAGAGCTATATAACAGCTACCACTGCCCCACATAGGGCATGTTACTTCCCAAGACATGGGAAACTCTTAGAAAAAACTTCTGGAGCAGAGGACAACAGAAAATACCTTCAGAAATACCAGCAGAAGGCTTGTCAAGCAGCCAAAGAGAAAAAACAGAAGGCCTAGTCTCAGGGCCAGCATGGCGTAGAAACCCAAAGCAAAAACACACAGTCAAGAAGGGCCGGCCAGCAGCCAACAGAACCACAGTCCCAACAAGGAGGACTCGCATGCACATGAAGCATAAGTTGGCAGGGTATGCTCAGACGTGAGTCCCTTGCTCACTTTGCCACTGGATTCAAGCAAGCCGGGCTGAAGACGGCTGAAGTGCCAGAAACTGGTCCTCAGTAGCTTGTTTCCGGTCCAGGGAAGGCATGGCTTGGCAGTTCGAGCTGGACTGTTCGCATGAGGCACAGGGTCAGACTGATTTGCATATGGCCATGTCTGACCTGGGGTGGCAGAGTGGGCTAAAGAACGGTGATGGATTAAACCCAGATCAGTTGACTGGCGACGAGTGCTTGTATTGTCAGCGCTCCCTCCATCATTTCATTTGGTTTTTCAAATCAACACAGGCACCCTCCTGAGAAGCGGCAGACATAAGGAACTCCGCCGAGTCCCACAAGCAAGAAGTGGCCCTAGCCAAAACACACAGCATGTTAAGGGTCCGCAGAGCCGCACTGGTTGAGGCGAACATATTGCGCCCCCAGGAGTCCAGCCAGCGTGACGGGGAGACAAAAGCGGCGGCAGAGAGAGAAAGGCATTCTGCAAAAGGGGGCCTCTGGTAGAGGGGTGGAGGGAAAGACACACTGGATCACACGGCGCAGGATGGTGGCGGTGCAGAACGTGTTGGGGCACCGGGTCCCCATAGCGGAACGGCCGAGTCCCCAAAAGAGAAGAATGGAGCGAACCCTCGAAGGGAAGCAGCAGCTCCCTGCCACAGAGCCCTGATGTACAACCTCCAGAAGATGATCCGCAGGGAAATGGGCAGCTGGATGCTTTTCTCCTTCGTGGACCTTAGGTCCGCATTTGATCTTGTTCCAAGGATCAAATTGTGGGAATTTTTATTGGGGATGGGCATGCCCAAAGAGCTGGTGGCCCTTCTTATTAACATGCATGAACACACGCATGCTAAAGTTCGATGGGGAAGACCTGGGGAGGTGACTGATGGGTTCGAGGTCTCTAAAGGGGTTAGACAAGGGTGTGTGTTAGCTCCTACCTTGTTTTCTTTATTCATCAACGGCGTAATGAATTATTTTTCTAACCACCCAACTGATGCACCCTCCCTTGCCGGCAAGAAAGTCCCCCTGCTCATGTTCGCGGACGATACGCTCTTAATTTCTAAAACGAGACAGGGGTTACAGCTTGCACTGTCTCGCTTTGAGCTTTTCTGCCGCGAACATGAGCTGGAAGTCAACGTAGGGAAGACCAAATTTATGGTCTTCCGCGGTCCAAGATTAGTCAAAGCAAAGGTTAAAATGGGCGAGGTTATTCTTGACCAGTCAGCTGTTTTTACTTACTTGGGAGTTACCTTTAGTGAAAATTTAAGTTGTAAACCCCAGATAGACCTACTCACCCTTAAGCATGCCCAACTTGGTGGTGCTCCGTTGAAGAAACATAGAAACTCTTTTACTAAACCACTGGCTCCCTTGATTAAAATTTAGGGTTCTAAAATTCTTCCAGCCATTATGTACGGAGCGGAACTGTGGAGCTTTAGTGACATGTCTGAACTTAAGGTTGCAAAGAATAAATTCCTTAGGTCAGCAATAGGGTTACCTCAATCAACACCTCGTATTCCCCTATTATATGACCTAGGTTGTTACCCTGTTGAGGATATGGTACGGTATAGACCACTGGCGTTTTGGCGGCGTCTGTGGACGACAACGGAACTGTCTGTGTATGCCGAGGCCCTCCTGGAAGTAAAAGGGTTACGGGGCTCGTCCAGGATTCATTGGTTATCCAAAATAAAAGTCTCTTTGATTGATATGGGGATGGGGTCCTTATGGACCGATCCTGTTACTGCCATTTTCCCCTCTAAGAAGAATTTTAAGGAAGCCTATTGGGATAGGATTAAGGAAAAGAGACTAGCAACTGTTCTGGGTAGTTCTAGGACAGCTTCATTCCTTGTTATCAAGAACGCTCCCATTTATGAAGAATATTGGGACATCATAACAAAGCCACTAGATTGCAAACTGTACCATCAGTTAAGAGTAGGCTCTCTCCCGCTTCGAGGGTTAATGAGCTCTTGGAATATACTTGGCAATGATAAATGTTCCTTTTGTGTGGAGGAGGTAGAAACTGTTGACCATTTCCTCTTTCGCTGTCCAATGTACACACAACCTAGACGAGTATGGCTAAGGCCTGTATGCCGTTCACTGGGAACCAGATCCGCACAGGCCGCTAGTAGAATCCTGAAATCTGACACTTCAAATATATATTGTTATAGGTGTAACTAAATTTGTCAGCTGGGCCTGGATAATTCGGATCCGGAACTTGAGCCCTTAATATATTAGTGTATATGCTGTAGTTGGTGGTTTAGCAAGATTGTCTATTTTTATGAATTCTGCTTTTATCTCCTTTGATGGTTTATTGATTGTATCAGTCGTGAGTCTTTGTATACACATTTAATAACTTTTTACTTCTAGTTTTTAGTATGTATTATATTTATGGATTTTATAGATTATATTAGGACATTTTACTTATGGATTGTGTTGTATTGTATGTCTTTTATGATGTAAATCGAAATAAAGACCTTTTGACTGACTGACTGACTGACTGGGCAGCTGGATCACCCATGCACAAAATTCCCACAGCCGTGGAAACAGCGCGAGCGAAGGCCGCACCCGCCTCCGTAGGGCCCCGCGGAGGGGAAAGCAGCTCCTCGGTAGGCGACGGCCGTAAGCTAAGTCGGCCATCCACCAAGCCAACCGGAGGAAGGAAAGGCCAGGTCCAGATAGTAGGAAGAGGGACAGAGGAGTGGGGGACCTACGGCTCCTCTGGCGAAGACCGCGGCAGCGGAGACGGCGAGGAGTCGTCCTTAGATGACGTGGGGGGAAAAGCCACGATGATTCGGCCCGTCTCCAGCGAGGATGACACCAGTATGCGTCAAACCTCTGGAGAAGAGGCGTCTAAGGACGAGTCAACGGCCCGATTTCGGACTGGCGCCTACAATCCGCAATCTGAGGCAGGACATTGTCGTCCGACACCAGGGGAGACGCCGGAACGACCTCTGCCACAGTGCTCGGCGCAGGAGACCGGGGCTGGGCCAGAGCTGGGGCGGCGAGAGTACGGCGCGGGTAAGGCATCGACCTGACCTCCGACGAGGGAGCCGCCTGCGTGGAAGGGCGAAGGGGACCCGGGGAAGGACACTGGGTCCCCCGCCAACCTTGGCCTATGACTGGACGAGAAGGGACCTCCGCCAGTGCCGAAGCGGCGTCACCTTGGCCACTGTCTGTCCCGAGGACCGAGTGGGACTCGGGGGTGCAACCCGAGTCCTGGTGACCTCCCGCAACACCACGGTGACTCCCGCTGGAGTGTGCGGTGAAACAGAGGTGCAGTGGTCCAAAGGAGGGACCCCCAAAGGGCCGCACCCCAACGGCACCACATCCTCTGAACCTGGATGCAAACCAGTCTGCGCCGGAGCCGCTGTCGGCGCCGCAGAGGGCCCCGCACACTGCAAGTGATCCGCTGATGTCCTAGGAGGGGAAGGAGAAGCCAGCGAGGCCTGCAAAGCCGCCGCATATGTCTCTATGTGGGCTCTAGTCGCCCCCACACCGGGAAACGGCAGATAGGGGGGCGACACACAGGGCTGCACCGCCCGCGGAGAACCCGCGCCCCCAACAGGCCGGGAACCGGCCCTTGGGGACAAACTGCGACACTCACCGATAGGGAGAAGGACGATGCGGAAGACGGAGGCAGCGGTTTCGAGAACCTTCCGCAGGGGCCAGGCGAGGTGACGATGTCAAATGGGACATGCGAGCTGAGAGAAATTTCATCCGGCGCTCCCGCCGGGACTTCAGTTTTATCTGCAGGCACGCCTTAATATCAGTGGAGTTGTGGTGTTCCCCCAAACACCACATGCAGATGGAGTGAGGATCTGTCGCTGACATCAGGCGTCCACAAGACGAGCACGTCTTAAAGCCCGAAAGCATTCGCACACTGTTCCCATACACATGCAATAGCGAAAGAGAAAGGCCTGAACAGGCCCGGAGCACGATCCAGATCCGCGTTGCACGCAGAAAAGGAAAAAACTGATGTAGGCGCGCCGGTGTGGGACTTATGTGACCTCGCTGACGTAACGTACACGGACAACGCCTGGGCGGAGTCACTCGATGCCGCCCCCCCGGCGCGCAGGGATGCTGGGCAAAAAGTTTTACGGATCCAGTCTCAAGCCTGGGGATAATTCTACGTTAAGGAATCTGCGGCTAGTAGTCTACAGTAGATACCCACACTGGTTGCCCAGGTTGAAATTCAACCAGTGCAGCTTTTTGGTCAGACCAGTGCTTCTGAAGCTCCTGGCTGACCTCAAGATTCTTGGATGCCTTTTCCATGTACTCAGCCATTCCGGACTTTAGGCCAAGCACATAGTCCACAATATCTTGTTTGGGTTCTTGGAGAGGCTTCTCCCAACCCTCTTTTAGAAGACATAGTGGTCCCCTTACAGGATGGCCAAACAGAAGTTCAAAGGGGGAAAACCTACTCCCTTACTTGGCACTTCTCTGTAAGCGAAAAGCAGACATAGTAAAAGGACATCCCATCTCCTTTTGAGTTTCTCAGGGAGCCCCATAATCATGCCTTTCAATGCCTTGTTAACTCTCTCAACAAGGCCATTGGTTTGTGGGTGACAGGGTGTAGTAAATTTGTACTGCACTCCACGCTCTTTCCACCTGTGTTTCAGGTAAGCAGCCATAAAGTTAGAACCTCTGTCTGAAACCACCTCCTTAGAAACCCTTACCCTGGTGAAGACACAAACGAGGGCCTTGGCTACTGCAGGAGCTGTAGTAGTCCTAAGTGGAATTGCTTCCCGATACCTATTGGCATGATCCACTACCACTAGTATGAATTTGTTGCCTGAGACTGTGGGAGGTTCTAGTGGACCAGCTAGGTCTACGCCTACCCTTTCAAAGGGAACCCCCACCACAGGCAGGGGCCTTTGGGTGGCCACCTGTCTTGTCACTGGCTTAATAGGTAACACAGGAGCTGACAAACTCCTTCACCTTTTGGTGCATCTGGGGTCAGTAAAAGTGGCTAACTAGCCTTTTTCCAAGTTTTGGTTTGGTCCAGATGCCCAGCTAGGGGGATGTCATGAGCTAAAGCTAAGAGAAACTCCCTGTACTTCTGTGGCACTACCACTCTCCTGGTGGCTTCAGGATTGGGGTTTCATGCCTCAGTGTACAGTAATCCCTCTTCCCAATAAACTCTGTGGGTGCCAGTGACATCTCCCTTTGCTTCTGAAACAGCTTGCTGCCTCAGGCTTTCAAGAGTGGGACAGTCTTGCTGTCTCTGGCACAGCTCTTCCCTAGTGGGTCCCCCTGGGGCTAAGAGTTCAACCTGGTAAGGGTCAAGCTCCATAGGCTCAATTCCGTCTGGGGTGTCCAAGTCCTCTCCCTAAGGAGAGCGGTCCTGGTCTTTCTACTGAACAGTAGCTGGCTCACCAGTATTCTTACCTTTTCTCTTGGAAAGTTGGGCCATGCTTTTAGACTCCAACACATTTTCACCCTTCCTTTTGCTTTGTGCTCTTGTTTTTACACAACCAATTCAGGAATATCCAGCACTGCTGCATGGGTTTTTAGTTCAACCTCAGCTCAGGCTGAGCTTTCCAGGTCATTGCCAAGCAGACATTGAGCTGGTAGCTTTGGAAAGGCCACTACCCTTTTCAGGGCAGTAACCACCCCCAGTCTAATGTCACCATAGCCATTGCATGGTTAGTGGTAACATTGTCAGCATTGGTGACTGGGTAAGTACGCCCAATCAAATATTGCTCAGGGGAAACCAGTGTGTCTCTTGCCATAGTGACACTGGCACCTGTATCCCTCAGAGCCTCTATCCTCGTTCCATTAATCCAAGTGTATTGTAAGTATTTCTTTAAGTTGGGTGGCCACACAGCTACAGTGGCAAACTCAACTTCCGCCTCTGAAACTAAAACTGCTTCAGTGTGCAACCTGATTTGCTCTTGGTACACTGTTGATCCCATCTGGAGACTTGCTACACCAGGAGTAGATGTAGGACTAGAGGCCTTCTTGCTAGGGCAAGCCATGTCTCCAGTTAAGTATCCCAACTTCTTAAAGTTGTTACACCAGGCCTTTGTAGGAATAAAGTGCTTCCCCCTATAGGGCTGTGGAGTAGAGGAAGTATTTTGGGACCCACCGTCCTGTGCAGGTTTTTGGTGTCCTTTAGAAGACTCAGACCTTTTATCTTGGGGATTCTCACCACCTTTCCCCTGGGGAGGTTTTGTAACCCCTTTCTTTTGGTTAGCACCAGTGGTTGTCTTGGTCACTCTAGTCTTGACCCAGTGGTCTGCCTTCTTTCCTAATTCTTGGGGAGAAATTAGACCTAGGTCTACCAAATGCTGATGTAAATTTTCACTTAAAATATGTTCCTTCATTAACACATTGTAAAGTCCAGTAAAGTCATGCACATCATGCCCAGTTAACCAACAATCTAGTGTCTTTACTGAGTAGTCTACAAAATCAATCCAGGACTGGTTTGGGGTTTTGTGAGCCCCCCCTGAATCTAATTCTTTATTCCTCAGTAGTGAGGAATACAGAGACTCGCTGCCGGCTGCACCTTTTAATTGTATGTATTTGTGGCATTTCTTCCCGCTGAGTTAGAGCGGCTTACTGGGGGGATTGTATTTTAATTTTTCCTCACCTTGCCCACTGCCTATAGACTCCCGGTTCACCACGAGCGTTGCTCGATTGATGTGGAGGGAGCCTGTAGGGCTGTAGACCATCTTTGCTTTCTACACACTTCCGGGAGGAGGAGGTCAGCATTCTAGCGCTCGGACCTTCCTCCCCATCAAAACCGGATGCTGGGGACAACACGCAGCAGACGCCAAAGGCAAGCCCGTCTGCGCCCGTCCGGGACCAGGGGCCACGCTCCCTGCCCGTCTGACTACAGCTTATACTACCAAGGAGCTTCTCTCCCTGCATGCGAACTGGCCTATTACTAATAACCTCCACAACATTCTTGTGCACAATGGAATATTGCAGCCTGGGCATCCCTCCCTCTTTTCGGGCCTCCCTTCCCTAAACCCTTCCTCGAGCCCCATGGCTGCACAATCTGTAATTCCCCTTTGTGGCTATAGTTCCAGTGATGACCACCTATCTATTTGGTACCTAAACACCAAATCTTTAGTCAAACATCAGCTCGAGATCTTTTACCACCTAGACTCCATTAAGCCTGACATCCTGCTCATATCTGAAACTTGGCTCACTTCTGACTCCACCCCGGACATATTGGCCGCAATCCCCGATAATTATCATATTCTTCAGGCAAATGGGCCTCAGGGGAAAGGAGGGGGTGGAGTTGCTGCCATTATTTCCAAAAGTCACAAGGTTTCTTCTATTACAATGTCCACCATCCCCTTAGTCGATGTCCTATTATTCAAACTCGACTCTAACAGGCTCCCTTTAACCGTTGCCCTGTTCTATAGACCACCTGCTCATTCACCGAATTTCCTTCATCCTTTCGGAAGCATGGTTGCCGAGCTGGCAATAAATCACGCTAAAATCTTGATCATAGGGGACTTCAACTACTGGCCCCTTGATCAGTGTGAACGTTCCTACTCAAAGGACTTTACTGACCTGTTAAATGGTCTTAATTTCTCACAGCACATCAATGCAGCAACCCACATTAAGGGTCACATTTTGGACCAGGTCTGGTCCTCTAATCTGGATATCTCAAATCACCAGATTTCCCCATGTGCATGGTCGGACCATTTCTTCATCTCTTTTGCTCTCCCTATAAATGCCTCCCCCAAACTTGGTACCCCAGACCCCCCACAATTAGGAACTGGAGTCAGGTTGACATTCCTTCTCTCTGCCTCTCTCTTGCTTCCTCTACACCTAGCTTTCCCCAGCCACCCGGACCACCCCTCTCAGTTCACACCCAGGCCGAAGAAATCAATACTTGGCTGGCCAAGGCAAGGGACACCTTTGCTCCTTTGAAAACTCTCAAAACCAAACGGCCACATGACGCCCAGCTCTGGTTTACCAAGGATTTGAAAGATAGGAAACTTTTTTGAAAGATAGGAAACTTGCCCTCCGCCAGACCGAGCGTAAGTGGAGATTGGACTACTGCCCCCGTAAGAAAATCATTTGTCTCACTGCTCTAAAATCGGCCATCCTTGCAGCGAAAACCGAATATTTCTCTGCAAAAATCATCAACTCCTCAAACAAAGCCAAAGAAATGTTCTCCATAGTGGAAGAATTAGCCAAACCGGATCGTGTATTGATTAAGGAATATGCTACTTACCAGTATGCATCTGTTCTTGGCATGTAGGGCTGCTGACATTCATATCTGTGCATAGATCGCCGCCTAGTTTTGGGTCCGGATGATTGCACATTGTTGTCCTGGAAGAGTCTTCGAAGTATCACAAGATAGGTGGCTCCTCCTTCGGACTACAGTGCGCATAGGCATCCTCTCCATACTCAGATTGTTTTCGCCATTGTGGCAGAGATGGAGTATAGTACAGTAAGAGATGTCCATGCAAAGAGTGAATGCTGCAGCTGCGACAGGCACCGGGGAGGTGGGTGGGCGATATGAATGTCAGCAGCCCTACATGCCAAGAACAGATGCATAGTGGTAAGTAGCATATTCCGTTCGAGGCATGTGGGCTGCTGAATTCATATCTGTGCATAGAATGTATAGCAGTATCTCCCTTAGCGCTGGCTACCTGTGTCAGCTGCAGCAGTCTGAAAAAGAGTTTTGAGAACAGCCTGTCCTATAGCAGCTTGCTTTTTTGAATGTACATCTACACAATAGTGTTTTGTAAATATATGTGTTGTTGTCCATGTGGCTGCTTTACAAATTTCGTGTAAAGGAATATTACCCAGGAAAGCCATGGACGCCCCTAGCTTGCGTGTGGAATGCGCCATAGGGGGGACTGTTAAGGTGCGTCTGGCTTTTAAATAACATATCTGGATGCATTTAACGATCCACCTGGCTATACCTGATTTTGAAATAGGATTGCCTTTGTGTTGCGGTGCGAAAGCAACAAACAACTGTTTTGTCTTTCGAAATGCTTTAGTTCTGTCTATATAGTATAGCAGAGCTCTTTTGACATCTAGAGTATGCAAGGCCCTTTCAGCTACTGTTTGTGGATTTTGAAAGAACACTGGCAGTTCAATGGTTTGATTTATGTGGAAATGGGATACCACTTTTGGCATGAATTTAGGGTTTGTTCTGAGAACTACTCTATTTGCATGTATTTGGATGAATGGCTCTTGAATAGTTAGGGCTTGAAGCTCGCTAACTCTTCGAAGCGAAGTAATGGCAATAAGGAAAGCCACCTTCCAAGTAAGAAATTGTATTTCGCATGAGTGTAGTGGTTCAAAAGGTGGTCCCATAAGTCTGGTTAAAACAATGTTTAGAGTCCAGACTGGTGAATGGGGGTGTCTTGGAGGAATTACGCGTTTGAGTCCTTCCATAAACGCTTTAATTGCTGGCACCCTAAAAAGTGAAAGGTGTTGCCTGTTTTGAAGATATGCTGCTAACGCAGCTAAATGTATCCTGATGGATGAATAGGCTAAATTGCAGCGTTGTAGGTGCAAGAGATAGCAAATGATATTTCGAGTAGAAGCATCAAGTGGGTTTATATCATTGTTTCTGCCGTAAATGACAAAACGTTTCCACTTAGCTGCATAACATGCCCTGGTAGTGGGTTTTCTTGCTTCCTTGATAATGTTCATACAGTCTGGAGGCAAGTTTAGGTATCCAAACTCTAGGATCTCAGAAACCAGATCGCCAGGTTCAGCTGTTGCGGATCTGGATGTTGGATTTCTCCATGGCTCCGAGTTAGAAGATTGGGTGTGAGTCTCAGTCTTTGATGAGGCAACACTGACAGTTCTAGGAACGTTGTGTACCATGGTTACCTCGCCCATGTGGGAGCAACTAGGATTAGCGTCAGTGAGTGTTGGCGTAGTTTGCGTACCAATAGCGGTATTAATGGAGCTGGGGGAAAAGCGTACGCAAATTTGCCTGACCAGTTCATCCATATCGCATTGCCTCGCAACTGTGGATGTGGGAACCTGGTGGCAAAGTACTGGCATTTTGCGTTTTCGCTTGTGGCAAACAGATCTATCTCCGGGTGTCCCCACTTCCAGAAGAATGGTTGGAGCACTTTAGGGTGAATCTCCCATTCGTGCATTTGTTGACTGTGCCTGCTGAGCAGGTCGGCTACTTAAATGTCCTTGCCTGGGAGGTGCTCTGCCATAAGAAACATGTTCCTTTGAATGGCCCACTTCCACATTGCTTGAACTAGGTGCGACAGCTGTGGGGAGTGTGTTCCTCCCTGTTTTTGAATGTAATACATAGCTGTCATGTTGTCCTTTCGGATCAACACGGTTTTGTTGCATAAGTGTGTCTTTTAGAGCTAGAAAGATAGCCATCAGCTCCAGAAGGTTGATGTGCATCTTCTTTTGTTGTACAGTCCATAGTCCCTGTACTGTGTAGTGTAGGACATGGGCTCCCCATCCTAGTAGGGATGCGTCCGCAGTTAAAACTATTTGTGTCTCAGGCTCTTGGAACAGTCGTCCTTTGCAAAGGTTTTGTGGATTCCACCAATGCAGAGAGTTGTATGCCCGACTGGTCACCAACACTAGGTCCTGTAATTGCCCTTGAGCCTGGTTCCACTGCCTTGCTAGGCACTATTGGAGAGGACGCATGTGTAGTCTGGCATGAGGGACTATGGATATGCACGAGGCCATCATGCCCATCAGTTGCATAAACACTCGAGCTGGTACTGAGAGTTGGGGCCTGAATTTTTGGATCAGTGCTTGCATGCTGTTGATACGTGCTGCATTGGGGTATGCTTTTGCTGCCAATGTATCTATAGTTGCTCCCAGGTATTGTTGTACATGGGAGGGTTGCAGATGTGACTTTGGGTAGTTTAGCGAGAAGCCTAAACTGTGCAGGAGATGGATGGTTTTTGACATGTGGTTGGCACACTGCTGGGCCGATGGCACGTGTATTAGCTAATCGTCCAGATATGGGTACACATGGATGTGTTGCCTTCTGAGATGTGCCGCCACTGTAGCTAGACATTTGGTGAAGACGCGTGGAGCTGTTGTGACACCAAATGGTCGTACTTTGAACTGGTAGTGCTGTCCCTGTATGGTGAACCTGAGATACTTTCTGTGAGCAGGGTGTATTGGTATATGAAAGTATGCGTCTTTGAGGTCCAGAGTTGCTAGGAAGTCTCCCTTGTGAAGCAATGGTAAGACTTGCTGGAGAGTGAGCATATGAAAATGCTCTGACAAAATGTACAGGTTGAGGGGCCTGAGGTTCAATATTGGTCTGAGAGACCCGTCCTTCTTTGGAATTAGGAAGTATAGGGAGTATACTCCTGTTCCCTAATGTTGTAGTGGGACTGGTTCTATGGCCCCCTTTTGCAGCATACTGATGACCTTTTGCTGCAGTAGTGTTATATGTTCCTGTGACATTGGACGGTGCACGGGTGGTATGTTGGGTGGGGTTGAGGTGAGTTCTAGGCAATAGCCATGTTGGATAATTTGCCTGACCCACTTGTCTGTTGTGATATTTAACCAGATTGGCAGAAATTGCTGTAGTCTTCCCCCGACCGGTGTTATATGGTCTGCGGGTAGTGCCAATAAGTCACTGTTTGGTGTTAGTGGAGGATCTATTTTCATTTCCTCCGTGACCCCTTCCTTTGGTGTTATTGCCTCTGTATCCACCCCTGTTAGTGTTTTTGCTGTATGTGGATTGTGTGTTACTTTTGTAACTGGAGGATTGCTGTGATGTATTACTTCGCGCTCCTCCTCTATAATTGGAGCGACGAAAGGAGCCCCGGTGTTGTTGGGACTGGAGAGCGCCCATGGACTTTGCTGTTTCCGCATCCTTTTTCATTTTGTCCAGAATTGAGTCAACTGCTGGACCAAATAAAAAGTCTGGGTTGATGGGCTGATTAAGAATTGTGGATTGAACTTCATTCTTAAAGCCTGATATGCGGAGCCATGCGTGTCGTCTTAGCAGCACGCTTGTATTGATATATCTGGCCGCTGTATTTGCCGCGTCTAGGGCACATTTAATTGAGGCATTGGTGATGAGCTTTCCCTCCTGTATAAGTTCATCTGCCTGCTGTTTGTAAGGGTCAGGTAAGTGTTTGAGAATTTCTTCTAAGCTGTCGTAGTGTGCCCTGTCATATCTGGCCAGCAAGGCCTGTGTATTGGCAATTCTCCATGAGTTTGCTGCTTGAGCAGCTACTCTTTTGCCTGATGCCTCAAAGATTTTTGACTCTTTGTCCGGAGGAGCTGCCTCTCCGGTAGTTTGGGAATTAGCCCGTTTACATGCGTTGGATACCACTAGGGAGTCTAGGGGTAGCTGACCCTTGATGTATGTAGGATCTATAGATGCAGCCCTATATTTCTTTTCAATTCTAGGGTTTATGACCCGTGCCCTAGCAGTGTCCTTAAAAATGTCATGTGCGTGTTTTAAGACGCCCTTCAACATGGGGAGTGTTTTTACATGTCTCTCAGATGTTGTTAGTGTATCAAAGAGAAAGTCTACTTCAATAGCATCAGAGTGCATATCTACATTATGGTAGGTAGCCGCTCAAGTAAAGAATTAAAGGCCACAGTATCTTCTGTGGGTGATAGCTTAGTTGGGTAAAGTGAAGGTTCTGTAATGGGCAGGGCCCCCTTCATTGTCTGGTTCTCCTCCTGCACCCCATGGCTGCAGGTTAGTCTCCAGTTGGGTTTTGTGGATAACCAAACCCTACATCTGCATCCTGATCTTCATCTGGGTTGTAGTCAGGTGATGTTGGGGTATATGGGGTTGTAGGCATAGCTGGATTGATAGGTTCAAAAATTATTGGAGAGGTAGCAAAGTCTCTCTTCTTTTTGAGTGGTATTTTAGGAAAGTCTTCTATTGGCAAAGGCCTTTTCTTTTTTGAATAAACAGTCACTTTACTAGTTACTGGGTCAATGTACAGTTTTGACTGGTCTTCTGTGTCAGTGTCTGGGTGAACAAGCTCTTCCTCCACAGTTTTAGGCTTTGGTGCAGTAGCCTTTGGTTTGGCTGTTTTTGGGTCGATATGTTTATTGGGTTCGATTGTTCTTTGTGGTTGTATTGGTTTGTGATGTTTGTCGACAGGTTTTGTTGGTTGAACGTCTTTGGCTGGCTTCACCACCTTTTTCGGTTTGATCGGTTTGACAGTGTCTTTAGGTGTTTTTGGTATTTGAGGTCTCGGCTCAGTGCCCTTTTTTGGTTCGAGGTGCTTTGGCTCGACCGCTTTATTCTGTTCCACCCTAGGTTTAACTTTTGGTTCAACGTTAGTTTTGGGCGTAGGCCTTTTACTTTCATCGACTGTTCTTGTCCCCTTGTAGATACTCAATGCTACTTTGCTGGATTCAACGTGCTTTGTTTTTTGGTTCGATTCGATGTGCATTTGCATCAAATCAACGTTTTTTGGCCGCGATGTGGAATCGACGGCTTTCAGCTTTGAGCTCGACTTGACAGCTTTGATCTTCTGTGTCGACTCGACTCTCTTTAGCTTCGAAGGCTGTGTTAGAGCTACGGCCTTAGGCTCGATGACCTTTGGTTTAAATACTTTTGTTTCGACGACTTTCTGTCCGAAGACGGTGTTGTCGACGAGTTTCCGTTTCAATGTAACCGGTGACGTTTGGCGTGTCTCAGAGAGCTCTTTGGATATGTTCTTAGCCGGGCGGTATAGCGGGGCTGTAGAACTAGAATGTTGATCTTGGCTAAGGCCTGCTGGCGATGCCTCGACCTGAGTCTCTGATATCGTCACAGTGTCTATATGGGGCGGTGTACTCACGGTTCGCCCCTCGTCGTCATCGGAGTCGTCTTCAACAGCTACGATGTTTTGATAGTCTTCCTCAAGATCGACGATTTGGTCTTCCTCCTCGAGGTAATCATCGAAGTAGTGCTCCGAGTACTGGTCTTTGTCTCGATCCGATTCTTCGGCACTCGCTAGTTCTTCCTCATCGTCGAAGATATAATCGGGCTCTGGTGCCGACCGCTGCATTTCTTGCCTTGCCTCCCATCGATTCTGGATAGTCTTTTTTGACCGGAACTGGGCACAGGCCAGGCAACTATCTTCTTTGTGATCTGGAGATAAGCATTTGTTGCACACAGGATGCTTATCTGTGTGCGGGAACTTCGAGTTGCACTGCGGGCAGTATTTGAATGGACTTCGTTCCATCGACGGCTGGTCCACACGGTGTCGAGAAGGCCTCACGGCCCGATTTGACGACCGAAGTGCAATAGATGTTTCGAAAATACTGAGCGCTGAACAATACCGACGGATCCGAAGGCCTTTTGGCCTTTAGAGAAGAGTTTAGTTAATTCCTAACTTAGAGAGTTGGAAAGTACATCCGAACCCAATGGCGGAAAAAACAATCTGAGTATGGAGAGGATGCCCATGCGCACTGTAGTCCGAAGGAGGAGCCACCTATCTCGTGATACTTCGAAGACTCTTCCAGGACAACAATGTGCAATCATCCGGACCCAACACTAGGCAGCGATCTATGCACAGATATGAATTCAGCAGCCCACATGCCTCGAACACCGTCGTTATCACAGTCCTTCTGCCATTCTCTTAATAGTTATTTTATTGAGAAAATCATCAAGATATTCCCAAAACTGTCTCAATCTCCAATCTGGCCAACAGACCTGGGAACCCTTTGTCCTTCTTCGAATTCCCTCTGATCACCAAGGAGGTTTTCTTTTTCCTCCTTTGCAAAGTCCACTCTGGTTCTCCATGGGATAGCTGCCCTGCCCACATCGCTCGCAAGATTTTTCTTAATCTCCCTGCTCCACCAATCTCCCTCTTGAATAATTCTCTTACCTCTGGGGTGGTCCCCCTCTCTTTTAAATCTGCAGCTGTCTCCCCCAACCTTAAAAAAACGGGAGCTGACTCCGAGGTACTGAGTAATTTCCGTCCCATCTCGCTGCTTCCCTTTTTGGGTAAAGTCCTGGAGGTTTTTGTCACAAACAATCTCAGCACCTTTGTGGAATCTTCTCATTTCCTAGACCCCCATCAAGCGGGGTTTAGGCCTCAACACTCGACTGAGTCTATTGCCCTGGCGGTTCACGATGAACTCAGAAAGGGGGCCGACCAGAACATCTCACAGGCTTTGGTGCTCCTGGATTTGTTGGCGGCGTTCGATACCGTCGACCATACCATCCTTATCGACAGGGTTGAGAACGCCAGCATCAGGGGCACCCCACTCAAGTGGCTGACATCATTTCTCCAGGACCGCAATCAAGCAGTCCGCCTCTCTACCTTTACCTCAGATAAAAAAAGTCTCACCTGCGGAGTTCCACAGGGCTCCTCTCTCTCCCCTTTATAATTTAATCTGTACATTTTCCCTTTGATTTCCGAACTTCAGAAGAGACCAGTATTCATCTTCAATTATGCAGATGACCTACAGCTCATCTTCAATTTTGACTTCTCCCCTTCTTCCATTGAAAACGTTCAAACTACGATGAATTCTCAGCAGTTGGATGAGTGCGAACCAGCTAAAGCTCAATCCCGATAAGACCGAACCGGTCTTGACAGACACCAGGAAACCCTTGGAATACCAACTTCTGGCCATGCTCCCTGGGCTGTCCTCCATCTCCCGTCAAATCTGTTAAAATCCTCGGAGTAACCATTAGCAGCGACCTTTCCATGAGAGCCCAAATCAAATCAGTGGTATCAGTTTGCATATTCCACCTACGTCGCATTAGGAAAATTAGCAGATTTCTTTCCGAGACGCTCTTATTGAAGTCATTCTGGGATTGGTCATATCTTGGATTGACTACACGAATGCATTGTATGTTGGAATATCTGCCTACCAAATGCATCAACTCCAACTTATCCAGAATCAAGCTGCTAGACTCGTCTTTGGCCAGCCCAGGTCCAGTTACACCACACCTCTCTCTAGGTGCCTTCACTGGCTCCCTGTGGCCCAGCACAGCTCTTTCAAACTAGGTTGCCTGATCCACAAGGCCCTCTCCTTGCAAGGCCCTGCCTTCATCGGCTCTCGGATTCACCGCTATGTTCCCTCTCGCGCTCTTCGATCCTCTGGCTCTAACCTATTGTCTACATGTATCTTCAGACGCAAGAAACACGGTGGCTTGCGATTTTCCTCACAGGCTCCACTCTTCTGGAACTCACTTCCCCCAAATCTTCGTCTAACCCCATCCTATCCTCATTTTAGGAGGGCTCTGAAGAGCTTGCTCTTCTCTCAAGCCTACAGTTAATTGCTCAGATCCTGTCGCATGCTCCCAGCTTGTCCTCCAAAGCGCCAAGAAACCGTTGGTGTACGTGCGCGGTATAAATATTTGTTATCATATCATATCATAAAGTCCAAATCCCTCAATCAGAGTTCTCTTCATGATGTCATAAGACCCAGCATCTGGCCAGGAAAGGGTCAGGAGTCTTTCCCACAAGTTACTACTAGTGTAACGATATATCTGTAAGAGACATTAGTTAGTGATAGATTCCTTACCTTAGAATATCCCCAGGGATCAGACTGGATCCGGAAAGTTTTGCTTAGCAGTACTCCTGCGCGTCAGTAGGTGGCGTCCTGCGGCACCGCGTCCGTCACTGGCATCGGAAGCATCGAGATGACATCACGGAAACTACTTAGGCGCCACTGATGCGCGCTGACGTCAGTTCTGTACATGACTTTCCGCACCAGGAACGCAGAGCCATGTAAGATACTGACCATTGGTGTATAAAACTAGAGCCCTAAAAGGGGATGACCTTAACCCTATTAATAAGTTCGCAGAACAGGGAGGATGGGTGGGTTGGTAAGGAATCTATCACTAACTAATGTCTCTTACAGATGGAAAATGCTACTTACCAGTAGGCATCTGTTCTTGGCATGTAGAGCTGCAGAGTTGTACACTTAGCATTAGATCGCCACCTGGTGATGGGCTCGGATGATTGCATGTTGTTGTCGTCTTGGAAGAAGTCTTTGTAGTCACGAGATAGGTGACTCCTCCCAATGGACGATAAGGCGCATGGGCATCGGCTCCATCCTTAGATTGTTTTTCGCCATGATGGGAAATGATGGAGTTAGTAGAAGGTAAGAAAAAGGATGTCCATGCGTGTGCATCTAAGTAAGATAAAACTGGAACAGATACAGGTGCCTGGGAGGCGGGAGGGCGTGTACAACTCTGCAGCTCTACATGCCAAGAACAGATGCATACTGGTAAGTAGCATTTTCTGTTCGAGGCATATGAGCTGCAGATTTTACACTTAGCATTGATTGTGCAGCAGTGTCTCCCTAGCAGTGGTCATCTGTATCCGTTGCAGTTATTTGAAAAAGAGTTTTAAGGACAGCTTGACCTACTGCAGCTTGCTGCTTGGCTTGCACATCAACACAGTAGTGTTTAGTGAAGGTGTGTGTTGTAGACCATGTTGTTGCTTTGCATATGTCCTCTAGGGGGATGCTTCCTAAGAAAGCCATAGAGGCTCCTAGTTTGTGTGTTGAGTGCGCTCTAGGAGGACCTTTTAATGTACGTTTTGCTTTTTGATGGCATATTTGTATACATTTTACAATCCACCTTGCAATCCCACTTTTGGAGATGGGGTTGCCTTTATGCAGTGAAGAGAAAGACACAAACAGTTGTTTTGTTTTTCAAAAAAGACTTAGTCCTATCTATATAGTAGAGAAGAGCTCTTTTAACATCTAATGTGTGTAGAGCCCTTTCTGCCACAGAGTCTGGGTTTTGGAAAAACACAGGTAACTCGACAGATTGGTTTAAAGGAAAAGGAGTTATGACTTTTGGAAGGAATTTTGGATTAGTTCTTAAAACCACTTTGTTACGATCTAGTTGTAAAAATGGTTCTTGTACTGTAAATGCTTGAATCTCACTTACTCTTTTAAGAGAGGTAATAGCAATAAGGAAGGAATATGCTACTTACCAGTATGCATCTGTTCTTGGCATAGAGGGCTGCAGAGTGGTACATTATGAATAGATCGCCATCTGGTGTTGGGCTCGGATGATTGCACTTTGTTTTTCTCTTGGAGAGTCTTTTGTATCTTGGTGACTCCTCCCTTGGTTGGTAGTGCGCATGGGCATCGGCTCCATCCTTAGATTGTTTTGCCATAGTAGGGTTAGATGGAGTAGTATAGTAGAATACAGATAAGAGTGCCCATGTAAGTGTATCTAAATAAGATAATGTTGGAACAGACACAGGTTTCCGGGGAGGCTGGGAGGGCATGTACCACTCTGCAGCCCTCTATGCCAAGAACAGATGCATACTGGTAAGTAGCATATTCCGTTCGAGGCATATGGGCTGCAGATGGTACATTATGAATAGACTATACAGCAGTTCTCTCCCTAGCGGTGGTCGCCCGTGTCTGTTGCAACTGTCTGAAACAATGTTTTTAATACTGCTTGTCCCACTCTAGCTTGTTGTGTTGTGTGCACATCTACACAATAGTGTTTTGTGAAGGTGTGCGGTGTAACCCAGGTAGCCGCTTTGCATATGTCATCTAGTGGAATGTTTCCCAGAAATGCCATAGATGCTCCTAGTTTACGTGTAGAGTGAGCTCTAGGAGGAACAGTTAATGTTCTCTTTGCCTTTAAGTCGCATATTTGAATGCATTTTACAATCCATCTGGCAATGCCCGCTTTGGAGATGGGATTGCCTTTATGTGTGGGAGAAAACGCAACAAATAGCTGTTTTGTCTTTCTGAAAGTTTGTGTTCTTTCTATATAGTACAATATGGCCCTTCTAACATCCAGTGTATGTAGGGCTCTTTCAGCTACTGTTTGTGGTTTTGGAAAGAAAACCGGTAATTCCACTGACTGATTGATGTGGAATGCTGAAATAACCTTCGGTAAGAATTTTGGGTTTGTTCTAAGAACCACTTTATTTTGGTGTAGCTGCATAAATGGTTCTTGAATCGTAAAAGCCTGCAGTTCACTTACTCTTCTAAGTGACGTGATAGCTATGAGGAAGGCCACCTTCCATGTGAGGAATTGTATTTCACACCTATGCATAGGTTCAAAGGGTGGCCCCATTAGTCTGGTAAGCACTATGTTGAGATTCCAGACTGGGGAAAGTGGTCTTCTTGGTGGAATGACTCTTTTGAGTCCTTCCATGAAAGCTTTAATTGCTGGTACTTTAAACAGTGACAGATGTTGCCTGTTTTGTAGGTACGCCGCTATGGCTGCGAGATGAACTCTGATAGAGGTATATGCTAGGTTACATTGCTGTAAGTGTAATAAATAGCAAATGATTTGTTTAGTGGATGCGTCCAGAGGGTTGATGTGCTTACTGTTACAGTGTATAGCAAACCTCTTCCATTTTGCTGCATAGCATGCTCTGGTGGTAGGACGTCTTGCTTGTTTAATGATTTCCATGCATTCTGGTGGTAAATCTAAATACCCAAACTCTATGACCTCAGGAGCCAGATCGCTAGGTTCAGTTGTTTGGAATCTGGGTGCATTATTTCTCCATGGTTCTGTGTAAGATGCATGGGTAATAACCTTAGCTTTTGATGTGGTACTTGTGAGAGTTGTAGCAGCGTGGTGAACCACGGCTGTCTTGCCCACGTGGGTGCCACTAGTATCATTGTCATTGAGTGTTGCTGCAGTTTCCGAACCAGTAATGGAATTAGTGGTAGAGGAGGGAACGCGTAAGCAAATTTGTTGGACCAATTTATCCACAGTGCATTGCCCTGGGACCTTTGGTGTGGGTACCTGGATGCGAATTCTTTGCATTTTGCGTTCTGATGATTGGCAAACAGATCTATCTCTGGTTGCCCCCATTTTTGGAAGAATGGCTGTAGTATTTGGTCGTGCAGCTCCCATTCGTGTACTTGTTCTGACTGTCTGCTTAGGATGTCTGCTATTTGATTTTGAACTCCTGGTAGGTGTTCCGCTAACAGGTAGATCTTTTGAGGAATGGCCCATCTCCATATGTCCTGTGCTAGTGTGTCCCCCCTGTTTTTGAATATAATACATTGCAGTCATGTTGTCTGTTCTGATCAGGACTGCTTTGCCTGTTATTTGCATTTGGAAAGCTTTAAGTGCTAGAAATATTGCTAATAGTTCTAGGTAGTTGATGTGCAGTTTCTTTTGCTGCACACTCCACTTCCCCTGTACTGTGTATCTGTCCATATGCGCTCCCCATCCGGAGAGCGATGCGTCCGCTGTTATTATAACTTGTGGAATTGGCTCTGTTAGAACCGGCTGTCTCTAATTGGCAGAGGTATACACTTCTGACAAATAGGGACACTCCTTTTCTAGTCAGGGCAAGGGGATCACACCCTTCGATAACCCCTGCTCACCCCCTTGGTAGCTTGGCAGAGCAGAACAGGCTTATCTCAGAGGCTGTGTGTTAAGCAATTATGACCACATACAGTAATACAGTGAATACACTACAAATGGACCCGACACCGTAGTATTATAAAAATAAGTATTTTTATATAAGGCTTAGCACAAGACCAAAATGACGGCAAAACTGTACACAATCGGAATAAATACGTTCGGGAAGGAAAAAGGATAGTTCAAAGGTAGTTTCTTCTTTAGCACAAGAGTCTTTTATATCAAGCAAATCTTCTTCTTGGAAACACAGTTCTTTAGCAACAGGGTAACTCACACGGGAGCTACACAACGCTGGGCAGAGATAATCCACAGGTTCGGCGTCGACCGCGAGGAGCGCTGCGTCGGGCCTGGAGTCACACGGACCTCCAACAACACAGTACCTTAGGAAAATGAAGCACACGATGATCAGCGGCGTCGAGCAATCCGGCGTCGCGTCTCCGGTGTCGATCAGGCCTCAGCAGGCGTTGTCGATGATGCAGTTGCACAGAGTGAGCAGCGCTCACGGCGTCGAAGGGCACTCGGTTGATGCGATCAGCAGCGGGGCAGACACGAGGTCCTCTGGAGTTAGAGCCGTACTCCTACTCACTGGCGTTGCTGCTGGCGTCGGTTGGGCCCAGCGTCCGATCGTCGTGGTTGCTGGTTCTTTCAGAGATGCTGGATTCACACTTCCAGCAGATAGCACTTTGTAGCAGGTGAAGTCCTTTAGCCCTGTGACTTCGGCAGGAGACTGGCACTCTTCCAGTCCTTGGAGATTTTCTTAGCAAGCGTGAGAGTACACACACAGTTCCTCTCTCCTGGTTCCTTGGCAAAAATAAAGAAGCACTGCAGGATTCCCCCAACAACAGCACACTGGCAGAAGGGGTAGGCAGTCCTTTAAATCAACAGGCTTCTTGTCCTTGGTTACAGGGTTCCTTGTCAGAAGTGATCTGATTTCCTAGTTCAGGGGTCCTCCTCTTATACCCCTTTTCGTCTTTGATCCCTTTGTCTATGCCGGGGATTTCCCAACATCCTGGGTCTGGGGTGGGTGGAGCTAGGCAGTAGCACCTGGCCTATTCATTGAGCCGGGCCGGGTCCTCAGACGCCCCGCAGGAGGTGGAGCCAGCATTGACACTGGCAGGAGCAGAGCTATCGCCCTCCTGGCAGGAGGTGGGGCTAGGATCGTCCATGGCAGGTACAGAGCCATCAGTCGCTCGGCAGGAGGTGGAGCCAGCATTGTATCAGGCAAGGCAGGCTATCAACAACTACTCTCCCCCTACTCTCAACGTAATGTCCCACTCATCCCACACTTACTCATCCAGACCTCTTGGAGCCACCCAGCTCCTGTCACACACACGCAAGACCAGCAGAGACCAGATATGGGTAGACAAGAAAATAGACACTTTCTAAAAGTGCTATTTTCGAACCCAGAGTCCAAAGACCATCCACACCAACGGATGCGTAATTAAACCCCGAGTTCAGGGATACCAAACTCGACATTGCACCATGCTCCCCGAGCCAGCTAGGATTATAGCGTTAATAATCCCGGCGGCCCATTCTATCCTACGGAGAGCAGGCTACCTCGCCATAGTGAAGCCCTAAGATGGCGGCACTTCACTATCAGGGCGCCGCTCTCTCCACCTTAGCCCAAGGGGAGTCTTCCAAATCATTGCCCAGGAGACAGTCGACAGGCATGGCGGGCCTCACAGCAACTTGAAGAGTACCTGAAACTCCCCCCCATTCAAAGGAAACCTGAGCCACCTCACACTCTTTCTGGGAGTTATCGGCAGCTAGCACGGGGTAGAATGCGTGGGGAACCACCTGCTCTCTGGACACCAAGTGACACTTGACAGCTGTCACACTCGCTCCGGTGTCTCTGAGAGCTTCCACTCTATGGCCATTAATGGTCACCCACTGCCTATATTTACTAGTGTTACTAGGCAGAGGGGGTGGAGGGACCATTTGCATGTCTCCTAGCGAGACCAGGGACATTTCTGCGGGACCCCTCCCACCATGGACAACCATCTCCTCCCCTCCGAAGGCTACACTTGCCAACTGACGAGGGGGTGCACGCGGCGGTGCATTCGAATCCTTCTTGAGACACTGGGGGTCATAAAACCGGTGTCCCACCTGCCCACAACCGTAGCAGGTTAGGGGGCCCCTATGAACAGGTTTACCCGTCGGGGCCCCTGACTTCTTCTCAGGGGGAGGCTGGGAACCCTTCCCTTGGTTCCCTTGGGGATTACTTTGGGGCCCTTTCTGAGACTCTTTCTGTTTACCCTTGTCCCCCCCACTCTTCTGCTGGGGACCCTGCCCACCTTTGGCTGAGTCTCCCACTGGACCCTTGTGGACCCTGGTACTGACCCAGCGGTCCGCCTCCTCAGCAAGTTTTCTAGGGTTAGATATCTTGCTATCAATCAGGTGCTGGCGCAGCTCTGGAAAACAGTTATTAGACAAGTGCTCCCACGCAAACAAATCATAGAGAGCTTCATAACTTTCCACTTTGCTGCCCTTTACCCAACCATCCATGGCTCTGCAAAAATAAGACACATATTCAACCCACGTCGTACCAGGCAACTTCTTACATTCTCTAAAAGCTTGTCTGTACTGCTCGGGGGTTAAACCATATCGCAACATTAAAGCATCTTTCATATGAGCATACGACATCCTATCCGCAACAGGCATGTCTAACAGGGTATCTCTTCCCTCATTCACAAAGCGACCCCACAACCCCGCTCCCCAATTCTTCTCAGGGACCTGGTGGGCCAACAATGCTAACTCATATGCTTTAAACCATTGACCAATATCTTCATTCTTATTGTAATCTTTGATCACATCTTTCGGGAAGTAAAACTTACTTTCTGCAGGCTCGGATGGAATGCTGCCACCAGAGGGATTCAACTCTAATTTTTTAGCTTGGATATCCAGTTCCCTCAACCTGGCTTCACGCTCCAAAGCTAACTTCTCTCGTTCAAACTCCAACTTTTTGCTCTCTAAATCAGCTTCCCTTCTACCTCTTGCATTTTCTAACTCCAACTGCCCATTTATCTTTAGCCTTGCCATCTCCATGTTGTAAGCTCGCTCTTTCGCCCTTTCTTCTCTTTCTTCAGGGGAAAGACCTTTGGAGGAAACACTGCTTCCGGGAGAGGGCACAGGTCCATTCACTGGCACCTCCTCATCCCCTTCCTCTGTGGGTACCACCACCACATCAGAGGGATTTCTGGACTCCCACCAGGCCTGCAATGCTTTATAAAAATCGTCTTTTCTCGAGAGGCCGGTGGTAGGAACTTCAAACTGGTTGCAAAAGTGTTTCAGCTCATCTTTCTTGTATTTCTTTAGCTTACTCCTCTCGAACTCCTCCACAACAACGATAGCAGGGGCAGTGACTCCGTTGTCACTCATGGTTAAACTGGCCGTGTTCAGAAAATCAAGTTTCAGAAAATCGGAGAACAAAAATAGGATCCTTCCGAATCAGATTGTGACTGCGTTATGGTCTGCTTTCACTACGTAGCGCACACTAATCACTGTACATGGGTCATAAATGCAAGGTCCAAATCCCCACCGCTGCCACCAATGTTAGAACCGGCTGTCTCTAATTGGCAGAGGTATACACTTCTGACAAATAGGGACACTCCTTTTCTAGTCAGGGCAAGGGGATCACACCCTTCGATAACCCCTGCTCACCCCCTTGGTAGCTTGGCAGAGCAGAACAGGCTTATCTCAGAGGCTGTGTGTTAAGCAATTATGACCACATACAGTAATACAGTGAATACACTACAAATGGACCCGACACCGTAGTATTATAAAAATAAGTATTTTTATATAAGGCTTAGCACAAGACCAAAATGACGGCAAAACTGTACACAATCGGAATAAATACGTTCGGGAAGGAAAAAGGATAGTTCAAAGGTAGTTTCTTCTTTAGCACAAGAGTCTTTTATATCAAGCAAATCTTCTTCTTGGAAACACAGTTCTTTAGCAACAGGGTAACTCACACGGGAGCTACACAACGCTGGGCAGAGATAATCCACAGGTTCGGCGTCGACCGCGAGGAGCGCTGCGTCGGGCCTGGAGTCACACGGACCTCCAACAACACAGTACCTTAGGAAAATGAAGCACACGATGACCAGCGGCGTCGAGCAATCCGGCGTCGCGTCTCCGGTGTCGATCAGGCCTCAGCAGGCGTTGTCGATGATGCAGTTGCACAGAGTGAGCAGCGCTCACGGCGTCGAAGGGCACTCGGTTGATGCGATCAGCAGCGGGGCAGACACGAGGTCCTCTGGAGTTAGAGCCGTACTCCTACTCACTGGCGTTGCTGCTGGCGTCGGTTGGGCCCAGCGTCCGATCGTCGTGGTTGCTGGTTCTTTCAGAGATGCTGGATTCACACTTCCAGCAGATAGCACTTTGTAGCAGGTGAAGTCCTTTAGCCCTGTGACTTCGGCAGGAGACTGGCACTCTTCCAGTCCTTTGAGATTTTCTTAGCAAGCGTGAGAGTACACACACAGTTCCTCTCTCCTGGTTCCTTGGCAAAAATAAAGAAGCACTGCAGGATTCCCCCAACAACAGCACACTGGCAGAAGGGGTAGGCAGTCCTTTAAATCAACAGGCTTCTTGTCCTTGGTTACAGGGTTCCTTGTCAGAAGTGATCTGATTTCCTAGTTCAGGGGTCCTCCTCTTATACCCCTTTTCGTCTTTGATCCCTTTGTCTATGCCGGGGATTTCCCAACATCCTGGGTCTGGGGTGGGTGGAGCTAGGCAGTAGCACCTGGCCTATTCATTGAGCCGGGCCGGGTCCTCAGACGCCCCGCAGGAGGTGGAGCCAGCATTGACACTGGCAGGAGCAGAGCTATCGCCCTCCTGGCAGGAGGTGGGGCTAGGATCGTCCATGGCAGGTACAGAGCCATCAGTCGCTCGGCAGGAGGTGGAGCCAGCATTGTATCAGGCAAGGCAGGCTATCAACAACTACTCTCCCCCTACTCTCAACGTAATGTCCCACTCATCCCACACTGACTCATCCAGACCTCTTGGAGCCACCCAGCTCCTGTCACACACACGCAAGACCAGCAGAGACCAGATATGGGTAGACAAGAAAATAGACACTTTCTAAAAGTGCTATTTTCGAACCCAGAGTCCAAATACCATCCACACCAACGGATGCGTAATTAAACCCCGATTTCAGGGATACCAAACTCGACATTGCTCCATGCTCCCCGAGCCAGCTAGGATTATAGCGTTAATAATCCCGGCGGCCCATTCTATCCTACGGAGAGCAGGCTACCTCGCCATAGTGAAGCCCTAAGATGGCGGCACTTCACTATCAGGACATGCCAACTTGGTCAGGCTTGTCCTACCTTACACTTACAATGCATCCTGCCCACGGGCCTACCATAGGGGTGACTAACATGAAGCTAAGGGAAGGTTGGAGGGGCTGGCAAGTAGGTATACCTGCGCAGCCAACGTGACAGTGCAGGACTGCACGTGGGTCTCGCAATGACCGACCCGTAGACATTCGTTTACAAGGCCGCTCCTGTGGGTGGCACAACACGTGCTGCAAGCCCACGAGCGGCATTTGTATTTACAAGCCCTGGCACTCCTGGTGCACTAGACTAGGGACTGACAGTAAACCAAATAAGCCAAACATGGATACAATAGATACATCATTTTAACAGAGGGAGCACTTGCGCTATGGCACTGATCAGCAGTGACACGGCGCCCAAAGCATATACCAGCAAAACATCGTAACACAGTAGAGGCAAACAGAAAAAATGGAGGAGAGACTCAAGCCAATGATGTCAGGTCTAACAGGCTCTAGGAACGACCGTCCCTTGGAAATGTTTTCTGTGTTCCACCACTTCAGAGAGCGATACGTCCGGTCGTTTACCAACACCAGATCTGTAATCTGACCTTGAGCCTGATTCCACTGTGTCGCTAGACACTCTTGTAGTGGGCGCATTTGTAGTCTGGTATGTGGTATTAGCAGTATGCAGGAGGACATCATGCCTAATAGTTGCATAAACACTCGTGCTGGTAGTGAGTGTTGTGGTTGAAATCTTTGTATTAACCCGACCATTGTCTGTACTCTGATTGGGTTGGGGTATGCTATTGCCTTTTCTGTGTCTACTGTAGCCCCCAGGTATTGCTGAATCTGGTTTGGTTGCAGGTGTGATTTTTTGTAGTTCACCGTGAACCCTAGGTGGTGCAGCAATTGAATTGTCTTCTGTGTGTTGTGAAGACATTCTTCCTTTGACTTGGCCTTTATTAGCCAATCGTCCAAGTATGGGAAGACATGTATTTGTTGTCTTCTTAGGTGTGCTGCCACCACAGCTAGGCATTTTGTGAAAACTCTCGGTGCTGTTGTGACACCGAACGGAAGGACTTTGAACTGATAGTGTTGTCCTTCTAACACAAACCTTAGGTATTTTCTGTGGGCTTTGTGAATTGGGATATGAAAGTAAGCGTCTTTTAGATCCAGTGTAGAAAGAAAGTCCCCTTTCTTCAGTAAAGGGAGTACTTGTTGGAGCGTGACCATGTGGAAATGCTCCGAATTTATGTAAGCATTGAGAGGTCTGAGGTCTAATATTGGTCTTAGGGACCCGTCCTTTTTGGGGATCAGGAAGTATAGAGAGTATACTCCTGTTCCTTGTTGATCTTTTGGGACCTTCTCTATTGCATGCTTTTGTAGAAGTGCTAGAACTTCTTCTCTTAACAATGTCAGATGATCTTGACTCATTGGACGCTGTTTGGGGGGGATGTTTGGTGGGGTAGCTGTGAGTTCTAGGCAATAACCATGTTGGATAATTTGTCTCACCCACTTGTCTGACGTGATGTTTTCCCAGACAGGTAGGAACTGTGATAGACGTCCCCCGACCGGTGTTATGTGGTCTGGGGGGAGTTCTATGAAGTCACTGTTTTGGTGTTGAGGCGTTGCGGTTGTTATTATTTCCGCGGCCTCTACCCTTATTGTTGTTACCTCTGTAACTGCCTCTTGAATTACCTCTGGGTGATGTTGGTGTGAAAGATGTGGATTGCTGATTCGTTCCTGTGTTCTTTGAGCCCCCTCTATAGGTGGATCTACAAAAGGAACCTCTGTGTGTTGGCTGTTGCAATGCTCCCATTGACTTAGCCGTTTCCGTATCTTTCTTCATTTTTTCTAATGTCTCGTCTGTGCTTGAACCAAACAATGTCTTCTGATCAAATGGTTTGTTCAGTAGGGCTGTTTGTACTTCTTGTTTGAATCCTGAGATTCTAAGCCATGCATGCCTTCTTAGCATGACACTAGTGTTAATAGACCTTGCTGCAGTGTCTGCTGCGTCTAATGCACACTTAATGGAAGTATTGGTTATTATTTTACCTTCCTGTATTAATTGATCTGCCTTCTTCTGATGTTCTTTTGGGAGATGTGTGAGAAGTTTTTCTAACTCATCGTAATGTGCCCTGTCGTAACGTGCGAGTAGTGCTTGTGTATTGGCTATACGCCAGCTATTCGCTGCCTGTGATGCTACTCTTTTGCCTGATGCATCTATTAACTTCGACTCTTTATCTGGTGGAGGAGCCTCTCCTGTAGATAATGAGTTTGCTCTTTTACGAGCGTTTGAGACCACCAGCGAGTCTAGAGGTACATGCCCTCTAATAAATATTGGGTCCTTTGGAGCCGCTTTGTATTTTTTATCGATTCTTGGGTTTAACACCCTGGCTCTCACTGGGTTTTCGAATATTTCCTCTGTGTGACTAAGAAGACCCTTCAACATAGGAAGAGTACCTGATGTTCTCTGTGCATTAGGTAGAGTCTCTAACAAGAAATCCTCTATTTGAGGTTCTGTATGCATATCTAGTTTGTGATATTTTGCTGCCCTATTAATGAGCTGCACAAAACCTGTGTTATCATCAGGTGGTGAAGGCTTTGAGGGATATAGCTCTGGGTCGTTATCCTCATCTGACCCTACATCATAATTTTCCCATAGGTCCTCCTCATCTGGGATAGTTTCGTCATCCCCTTGAGGTTCTCCCTCCCCTAGATCACTGTCTACATCTGACTGAGGTGTAGCTGGTCTTGGTGTGGAAGGTGTAGGAATATTTGGCCTATTGTGAGGAATAGGAGAAGAGGGTGTGACTCTAGGACGAGGAGAAGCAGGAGGAGTTATATTCGTCCCCATTGTTCTCTTTTTTGAAGGAAGAGGTTTATCTTCTGACTGTTCACTTTTTCTCTTCTTCGTGACCACTTTCCCAGTTTGTGGATCAATAAACAAGATCTTTTGTTTGGGATCTGTCTGTTGCTCCTGAATCGGTACCGAGGGTCCTGGTTCCGAGAGGTGCTTTTGTTTTCGATCGTCAGATCTTGTTGTTTTCGACACCGAATGTCTGCTCGATTCCGACTTTCTTGGTATCGAGTGTATCTTGGGCGATAAGTCATATTTATGTTTCGACATGGAATGTTTCGATACCGAGCTCTCCTTTGTATGTAGCCTCGGTGCCGAAGTCGATGTCGCCCTTTTCTCGGATCCGACATGGTGGGAGTCCGAGTGTTTCGGTTTCAGTTTCGGTTTCGTTGCCGGGCCCGAGGGCGGGGCGTCGGAAACTTTTTTCAGCGGTTTGACCGGGCCCGAGGGCGGGGTCGTTACCGCACGGGGTCGGTTTCTCGGTAAGGGGACGTCGTCACTCACGGTTTGTTGCTCGATGAGTTCTTCAACCTCCGACTGGTCCCCTTCCGACCCCGACTGGTCCTCTTCTTCCTCGATTTGTTCGTCTCCGAACAGCTCCGGGATCGCTTCCGCCTGCATTCTGGAAACCTCGTGTCTTCGAGCTCGACGATTTCTAATCGTTAGCTTGGAGGAGAATGCTGCACAGGCTTCGCAGTCCCTGGATTCGTGTTCAGGCGATAGACAGAGGTTGCACACCTCGTGTAGGTCCTTGTGTGGGAACTTAGCACCACACGTTGGACATTTTTTGAATGGAGTCCTTTCCATGGACTCCGGGCTTGACTGCGTCGAGAAAGGCCTCCTGTTCTTCGACGTAGATCCAAGTTTTTCTCTTCTATTTTGAATTTGTAACGCGTCGGAATGGAAATGAACGCGTTCGATAACAATACCGTCGAATTTGGAAAGGGAATACGCGCCGAAAAATCACTTTCTTCTGAAGTTGATCTGGAGCGTCTCGATCTTCATCCGAACCCGATGGCGGAAAAAAACAATCTAAGGATGGAGCCGATGCCCATGCGCACTACCAACCAAGGGAGGAGTCACCAAGATACAAAAGACTCTCCAAGAGAAAAACAAAGTGCAATCATCCGAGCCCAACACCAGATGGCGATCTATTCATAATGTACCATCTGCAGCCCATATGCCTCGAACAGCTGTTTTCCATTTGGGTCTGGATGTCGGTTGTCTCCATGGTCCTGTGTTAGCAGGGATGGAGTCAGTCGTAGCTTTTGGTGTGGAACTAGAGATAGTTCTAGCAGTGTGGTGAACCAAGGTTGGTGTGCCCATGTGGGAGCTACTAGGATTAGTTTGAGAGACTGTTGTCTGAGCTTTCGTACTACTAATGGTATTAGTGGTAGTGGCGGAAAAGCGTACGTAAATCTGCCTGAACAGTTCATCCATATCGCATTGCCCTTGGACAGCAGGTGTGGAAACCTGGCGGCAAAGGTTGGACTTTTTGCGTTTTCGTGTGTGGCGAACAGATCTATGTCTGGATGACCCCACTTGTGAAAGAATGGTTGAAGGACCTGCAGATGTAGCTCCCATTCGTGAATTTTTTGTGTCTGCTGACTCAACAGATCTTCTATCTGATTGTGAACTCCTGGAAGGTGCTCTGCCAACAGATGCATGTTCTGTGGAATGGCCCCTCTCCAAATGTTCTGTGCGAGCTGGGACAGTTGTAGAGAGTGCCCCCCCCCCCCTGTTTTTGTATATAATACATGGCTGTCATGTTGTCCGTCCGGATCAAGACAGCTTTGTTCTGTACTTGTAATGTTTTGAGTGCTAAGAATATTGCTAGCAGCTCTAGATGGTTGAAATAGAACAATTTTTGTTTCCTGTTCCATTGTCCTTGAGTTGTATGATGTAGGAGATGAGCTCCTCATCCTGTGAGGGATGCGTCTGCTGTGAGCACTAGTTGTGGAACCGGTTTGAGGAACAGCCGCCCTTTTGTCAAGTTTTTGGTGTTCCACCACTGCAGTGTGAGGCTGTCTAACAACACCAGGTCTGTTAGTTGCCCTTGAGCCTGGTTCCACTGTTGTGCTAGACATTCCTGTAACGGGCGCATTTGCAGTGTTGCACATGGTACTATGAAGATGCAAGATGCCATCATTCCTATTAGTCTCATGAACACTCTGGCTTGCAGAGAATGTTGCGGTTGAAAGACTGTGACTAAGGTTTGAATGCTCTGTATCCTTGCTGGACTGGGATACGCTAGAGCCGTAGACGTGTTTATTGTAGCCCCTAGATACTGATGTATGTGAGAGGGTTGCAGGTGCGACTTGTTGATTGTGAACCCAAGTTGTGCAATGTTTGAATTGTCTGATGTGTGTGTTGAACACACTGATTGAATGACTTGGCTTTTATGAGCCAATCGTCTAGATAAGGGAAGACATGTATTTGTTGTCTCCTGAGATGTGCTGCTACTATGGCTAGGCACTTTGTGAATACTCGTGGTGCCGTTGTCACTCCCAATGGAAGGACTTTGAACTGATAATGTTGTCCTTCCAGTACAAACCTTAGATAATTTCTGTGAGCAGGATGTATAGGAATGTGGAAGTAGGCATCCTTTAGGTCTAGTGTTGTAAGGAAATCGCCTTGTTGCAGCAGTGGGAGCACTTGCTGTAAAGTGATCATATGAAAATGATCTGATTGTATGTAATGATTGAGGAGCCTGAGGTGGAAATTGGTCTTAGTGTCCCGTCCTTCTTGGGAATTAGAAAGTACAGCAAGTAAACCCCTGTTCCTTGTTCTTGTAAAGGAACAATTTGTATTGCGTCCTTTTGTAGAAGTGATAGAACTTCTTGTTTGAGCAGAGTAAGGTGTTTTGTAGACATTGGACACTGCCTGGGTGGTATGTGTGGAGGGGTTGCTGTAAGTTCTAGGCAGTAGCCATACTGGATAATTTGTCTTACCCACCTGTCGGTTATGATGGAGTTCCAGACAGGCAGAAATTGCGTTAATCTGCCCCCCATAGGAGTGGAATGCTGTTGGGGGAGCAGAGGGAAGTCACTGTTTTGTGGCGGAAGAGGTTCGATTACTGTTGTTACCCTGACCTCTTCCTTTGTTATTATTGCCTCTATATCCTCCTCTAAAATATCCCTTGTTAGAGGATGTTTGTGTGTTAGATTTGAAGGATGTTGTATTGTCTGCACCGGTTTGTTTGGAGCCCCCTCTATAGAAGGAGCGACGAAAGGAACCTCTAGTTTGTGTGGACTGTAAAGCTCCCATAGATTTGTCAGTGTCTGTATCCTTCTTCATTTTTTCAAGTGCTGTCTCTACTTCTGGTCCAAACAATTGGTTTTGATTAAATGGCTGATTTAAAATGTTAGTTTGCACTTCCTGTTTAAACCCTGAAATGCGTAGCAACGCATGTCTTCTAAGTACGACACTAGTATTTACAGCTCTAGATGCAGTCTCTGCTACATCTAGTGCGCACTTGATTGAGGCATTAGAAATGAGCTTGCCTTTTTGTATAAGATCATTTGCTTGTGCCTTACATTGGTCAGGTAGATGTTCTAGCAGTTTCTCTAACTGATCATAATGAGCCCTATCATATGAGGAAAGGAGGGCTTGTGTATTAGCTATACGCCATATGTTTTGCCTGAGGCATCTATGACCTTGGATTATTTGTCAGGTGGGGGTGCCTCACCTGAAGTTTGTGAGCTTGCTCTCTTTCTAGCATTTGATACAACTAGTGAGTCTGATGGTAGTTGTCCTTTAATGTAGATTGGATCTGCAGGTGTAGGCCTATATTTCTTCTCAATTCTAGGGTTTAAATCCTAGTACGTACAGGGTCTTTAAAAATCTCTGGAGCATGTTTGATGACCCCTTTGATCATAGGAAGAATTTGCACAGATCTTTGCGATTGTTCAAATGTGTCTAATAAAAAATCTTCCTCTGCCTCATCAGAATGGTAAATGGTAGACCCCATGGTAAATGGAGCTCTGTTCAATAGGTGCCCAAAGCCAATGTTATCTTCTGAGGGAGAAGGTTTTGATGGGTATGACTGTGGGTCAGGAATATCTGGTATATCCTCTGGTTTTGGGTACTCCCAGACTGTATCATCTGTAATGTATGGGAAAGGCTCATCTGGGTTTATCCCTCTTCCTAAATTATACTCATCATCATTTAGAGGTGAGTGTGAAGATAAAAGAGGAGAATGTGAAGGAGACATTTGTGGTGAAATGTTAAGAGGAGAAGGAGATGAAGGAGAAGGAAGTATAGGTGAAGAAGGGTGCATAGGGGATGTGGCAGATTTCTTCTTCTTGTCAGAACCACAGGTGTGGATGTTTCATCTGCCTTATTCTTCTTGTGTGGTGTCGTGAACACCTGACCTGTCTTTGGGTCAATGTAGATCTTCTTTTGCAGAGGATCTGGCTGGAAAAGTTCTTCTCCTTGTGGAACCTTTGTTGGCTCCAATTTTTGCGGTACCGGGCAAGGTTGCTGCTTGTCTTTAGCCTTAGGAGGTGTTATAGTGTCCTTTGGCGTAGTTTTCGGCACCGAAGGTGTTGTTTTCGGTGTGGTAGGTTATTTCGAGGGCTTGGACGCATCCTAATCAGGCCTCGTCTTTGGAGTGGAAGCTGGTCCCTTCGGCTTCGAGGCGTCAGACGCTGGCTTCAGACCTTTGTCTTTAGAAGTCGACGGTTTGGGAGATGAGACTTCTTTCGGTTTCGGTGCCGAGGGAGCTGGTGGGATCGGCATGTGCAGCTTGCTCGGTACCGAGCTACCGGAAGGCTCAGTTACTTTCTTCGGAGCCGGGCTCGATGGCGGGGCTGACAAAGTGGTTTTTCGGTCGTGACTGGGCCCCGGAGGCGGAGTGTTGACCTTTGCCTTCGATTTGGGTGCTGTGTGTGGTGCAGGGGCAGTGGCACTCACGCGCTGACCCAATGGTATGGAGTCATCCGAGTCGTCTGCCTCTGATACGATTTGGAGATCATTGGAATCTTCTTCGGGAACGAGCAGAACCTCCTCGTCAAAGATATCCACCGGTTCCGGAGCTGATCTCTGCATGTCGTGTCGACGGGCCCTCCGATCTCTGATGGTTTTCTTGTATTGAAAGGACGCGCAGGCTGTACAGCTGGATTCGTCGTGTTCTGGCGATAAGCACAGGTTGCAGAGCTCGTGGTGGTCACTGCGTGGAAACTTTGCTCCACACCCGGGGCATCTCTTGAATGGCGTTCTTTCCATGAGGTGTAGGCCTCACGGCGTGGATAGGCCCAACGGCCCGTGTCGACGACCGGAATCGAGCTGATGGAATCAAAACAATGTTAGTCGGTATCGAAATTAGTTTGGAGAGTTTTGGGAAGTTTTTTGCACTTCGAAATGCTTGAAAAGTCTACATTCTAGCCGGAGCAGAAAACTTTTATCCGAACCCAGTGGCGGAAGGACAAAAACAATCTAAGGATGGAGCCGATGCCCATGCGCACTTTCGTCCAAATGAGGAGCCACCTATCTCGTGACTACAAAGACTTCTTCCAAGACGACAACATGCAATCATCCGAGCCCAACACCAGGTGGCGATCTAATGCTAAGTGTACAATCTGCAGCTCATATGCCTCGAACATATTGTTACACAAGTAGTAACTTGTGCATCTGATAGAGACACGTTAGTGATAGATTCCTTAACTTAGAATAGATAGCCCAGCAATACCAACCCCGCTGGTGGGTCTGCGAACAAGATTACACCAGAAAGTCATGGGGCACACTGCGACCAAAGAAGCCGTCTCTCCGGACCGAACTGTCAAGGCAGTAGTGCTTGGTAAACGTGTGCAGCGAGGCCCACGTAGTTGCCTGACATATGTCCTGCAAGGGAACGCCACGCCCCAAGGCAGTAGTGGCTGTCATTGCCCGGTGGAATGGGCACGCAGCCCCAGAGAAGGGTCCTTCTTAGCCAAGGTGGGTCATTGCACAGCATGACCCACCGGGAGATGGTCCGCTTGTGTAAGGCCCGACCTTTTTTGGCGCCCACATATCCAACAAAGAGCAGGTCATCCACCCGGAACTGTTGTGTACGCTGCAGACAGAAAGCAAGCGCCCGTTTTGGGTCCAGACGGTGGAGCCTCTCCTCTTGCCTAGAAGGATGCGGCGGCGGAAAGAAGGTGGGCAAAGTGCTAGTCTGCCCAATGTGGAAGGGCGTGACAACCTTTGGCAAGAAAGAAGGACGGGTCCTTAAAACCACCTTGCCTGGATGAACAGAGAGGAAAGGAGGTTTAGAAGAGAGAGCCTGGAGCTCACTCACCCTTCTTGCAGAGGTGATAGCTACCAGGAAAGCTGTCTTGAGAGTGAGGAGATGTAAGAGACAGTTATGAAGGGGCTCAAAAGGAGTGCACATCGGAAAGGTCAAGACAAGATTCAAGTCCTACTGAGGCATTATGAAAGGGAAGGGTGGGAATGTATGCGTAATGCCTTTGAGGAAACGGTTAACAACCAGGGACTTAAAAAGAGAAGGCTGATCTGGAAGTCGTAGAAAGGCTGAGATGGTCAAAAGATATCCTTTGGTAGTGCCCAGAGCAGAGCCCTGCTGGGCCAAAGATAGAAGGAACAGAAGGACCTCAGAAAGAGGAGCAGAAAGGGGATCCACAGCCTTTGCTGTCCACCATACCACAAATTTGTTCCACCTGCAGGCGTATACCGTTTTAGTGGAGGGACGCCTGGCTGCCAGAATGACATCGCAGACTTCGGGAGGAAGGTCGAAAGCTGTTAACTCAATCTCCACGCATGGAGGTGGAGGCTGGACAGGTTTGGGTGGAGGACCGCCCCCTGCTGCTGCGACAGAACATCCTCCCGAAGAGGCAGTTGGATCGGGGGATCGGTCGCCATGCTGAGTAGCTCAGGATACCAGTATCTTCGTGCCCAATCCGGAGCCACAAGGATGACTTGGGCCCAGTCGCGCCGAATCTTCTGCAGCACTCTGGGCAGAAGTGGTATAGGTGGAAAGGCGTATAATAGACCACAACTCCACTCCAACGCTACCATCCAGCCTCCAGGGTCTAGGGCAGCCAGGACCTGAGTCAGAGTCAGCGTTTTGAACTTCTCCTTTGATGTTCTGGAGGTTCAAGATAGGGCGCAGTCCCCCGTTGTCCTTCTTGGGAACCAGAAAGTAGTGGGAATAACAACCACTCCCTACTTCCGGCCCCGGAACACACTTGACGGCCCCCTTGGCCAAGAGGGACGTGATTTCCTGTTGGAGAAGAACTAAATGATCCCCCGACAAGTGGTGGCACAGAGGTAACATTTGCCGGAGGGGAGGACTGAAATGGAAGGGAGTAACCCTTGCGGATTAACCGCAGCACCCACTGGTCCGATATGATATCGCACCAGTGGGGCAGGTGGTGACGGATCCTGCCACCCACCTGCGTGGAGTGCTCCACAAAGCTCGTACTAGGAGGGTTTGGAGGTAGGAGCAGAGGAGGTGGAGGCGGACTGACCCGCACGCTGATTCCCAGATCCGCCCTTACGGAAGCTGCGACCACGGCCGCGCTGAGCCTGGTTCTGCACAGGCTTGGTGAAGGAACGTGCCTGGGCGCCCCTGCCCTGGCCACGAAAGGAACGAAACCTAGGAGTGGCCGGATTCTTTGCAGAAAGACCCAAGGACTTGGCCGCGGCCCGGGAGTCCTTAAAACGCTCCAACGCACTTTCAGCCTTATCGCCAAACAGGCGGGTGCCATCAAAGGGCATATCCATGAGTGAGTTCTGGACATCGGGCGAGAACCCAGTTGAACGCAACCATGCATGGCGTCGCAACGCCACCGTCATAGAAATCACCCTGCCCAACGAGTCTGCGGTGTCCAAACCACACGAATGGCAAACTTAGCTGCATCCTTACCTTCAGCAACCGCTTGAGAAAGGACAGCCTGGACCTCCTCATGGCACTGAGGCAACACTTGGGCAACGGAATCCCACACTGCATGAGTGTGCGGCCCAACAAGCAGGCAGTGTTCACCGACCGCAGCCCCAAGGTGGCCAAAGAGAACAACTGCTTACCAAACTGCTCCAGTTTCTTAGAGTCCTTGTCCGGCGGATCCGTAGGAAAGGCACTCTGCCACATCGGGCCTGTATGACCAGACTCTCAGGCGTGGAATGGGTGGTCAGAAAGGCCGGGTTGCCCGGTGCCGGCGGGGGCGCCAGGCGACGTTTTTATCCACTGGGGCACCGTGGCCGGTCGCGACCAAGTGCCCAAGAGGACTTGGGTAAGGGCGTCATTGAAAGGGAAGCAACGGCTCTGACAAAGTAGACGCCGTCTGGAGCAACTCGGTGAGGAGGTTGGTTTTGAGGGTCACCATGGGGAGGTTAAGTTTAAAAGGCTCAGCAGCCCGACGGAGCACCATCGTGTAGGAAGTGCCCTAGGAGGGGTGGGGGGAGGCGAACCCCGGGTCAGAAGAGACATCGAGGTCACCGGCGCCTTCCAGGTCATCCATCCAATCCTGCTAGGAGTCACACTGCCGGGCAAGGGGGTCCTCGGATCCGTCCCAGTCCTCCTGTGCCTCTGGCTCCGGAGGGGCTAGTCGCCGAGGCAGTGCCGGAGCAGGAGAAGGAACAAACTGCGTTGGAAATGGCACCGGCTGGGGCCGGACCGGCGCCGTCTCCCAATGCGGATCCCAGGTCGGAACAAAATGGTCGAGGAACCGGGGCAAGGGTGGAAGGAACGGCACCCAGTGCGGCGCCAAAGGTGGAGCAGAGGGCGGCGCCGGGGCTGGAAATGCTGCACCTTGTGGTGCTGGGGCCGGAGCCAACGGCGTAGAATCCTGTGGAGCCGGGGCTGGATCCGCTGGTGGAGCCGCCGGGCCAACAGGATCTGGACACGGGACAGCGGGCACAAGGCGCGCCGGCGGGAGCCTGAGGCCTAAAAAGGCAGTCCATGGCAGCAAGAAACTCTTGCACCTGTTCGGGAGTTGCCGACGGACCCGGGTAGGGTGGGTAGACCATGAGACTCCCTCGTCCACCTCCGAGGAGCGACGGGGGGATGCCAGAGAGCGTACACGCTTCTTCGACTTCTTTTTAGGACATCGCTTACCACAATCCGAAGGCGAAGACTTGGAGTCCGAGGAGCGACGGCTCAGGTGCCGCGAGTGGTCCCGGGAACGGTCCCTAGACCCGGAGCGACGGTGTGACGAATGTCAGACCTCCAGCAATTTCGGACGCCGCTCCCTCAAGGCCTTCGGGGCCAAGGCACGACAGTCCAAGGAGTCATGATCAGTCTCCAAGCAGTAGAGGCAAACATCGTGGGGGTCCGCCTCCGACATATTACGGCAGCAGGCCGCACAGGACTTAAAGCCAGGCATCCCTACGTGCACCAGGAGAAAAAAGAGGGGAGACAAAAGTCTTGATTAGTAGTAAAAAAGTGACTAAGGTACATGCTCATTCCGGATCTGAGCTTGCTGGCGTGGAAAAAGAAAGAACTGACGTCACCGCGCATGGGTGGCGCCTAAGTAGTCTCCGTGACGTCATCTTGGCGCATCCGACGCCAGTGAAGGACGCAGAGCCGCAGGAGGCCACCTACTGACGCACAAGGGTACTGCTAAGCAAACCTTTCTGGATCCAGTCTGACGCCTGTGGATATTCTAAGGTAAGGAATCTATCACTAACATGTCTCTTTCAGATTCTGCAGTTATCAGCGAACAGTTCCCACAGGAGTGCCCCCCAGAGAGATTTCTTCACCTTTCTCATGTCACAAGCCCTCTTAAAGCCTGTGAACCATTTAGTGATATCATCACCCTCCTCAAATTTAGGAACAATCCCATTGGGGATTTTAGGAACATAAGATTGCTCTTTATCCTTATTTTGATTGCTGCCACCATTGATGGGTGCTAAACCCATCTCCTTTCTTTCTCTAGAGACAGGAGTCTGTTCTCTAGGTCCAGTCTTTTGGTCAGTCTTGCTAAAAAGCTGCCCTCCTCATTGAGGCTGTCCTCAATGTCCTCACCAAAACCTGAGCCACCTGTGTGGCCTCTAGGTCCCCAGAGGGTGATTCTTGGAGTCAGGGCTATTGGAACCCTTTTCTCCCTAAGCGGTGGAGGAGGTTGATCTACCTGGTCATCCTCTACCACTACTTCCCAATCTGACTGGTTATCACCATGCTCAGAGGGGTGGTCCTTTGCATACTCAGCCATGGATTGGATTAGGAACCATTGGTATGTTTTTAACTTTACATAAGGACCTTACTTCCTTGAAAGACAAGTGAAGGTAAGGGGTGAGGTCGAGCTCCTCAACCATGTCCTGTATGTCACTATGGTTATCTTCACTACTATCTGGGTTCTTATTTTGAGACATTCTAACAAAAAGGTTCTAACCCCTCGACCCTGGACTACAGTGACTTTTATTTATTTTTTTAATTCTAAAGGGACTTAAGCAAGGCCCTAACAGGACTTTTAGTAGTTTGGAAAAAATGCCAATTTGAAAACATCAGAATTCTAAAGGCAATTTAAGAGTTATGTTGTGTGATCAGGTGGTAACCAAGTAGTCCTTCACATGCAAACTGTATATCCCACCGCTGATCCACCAATGTAGGAAACTGGCTCTATATATACTATACCAAAGTGAGGTATAGTGTGTATAGAGTCCAGGTGACCCCAGAGGTAAGGAGAGGTTAAATTTAGATAGATCCTTACTCTCTATTTTTGGTAGAGTGGTCGAGCAGTAAGGCAGTATCAGAGGACAGTGTTAAGCATTTGGTTTACACACTCAGTCAGCAAATGAATTCACACACTCAAGATCTGAACTCTAGGACAATTGTTTTTGTATTAAAAAAATACAGTTTGTTTTATTTTAGAACCAAGCAAGCCTGGCACAGGTAAGCATAAAATACTTTGCAATAATAAGTTGCTAAATATAGAACAGTTTAAAAATGTAATAGAAATTGTACTTTGTTTGATTTACAGGGTATGCAGTAGGTTGCAACACTCAGCAAATACAGTACATTGAAATTAATAGGCTTTTTCTGTAAATTACAGGTAAGTTACTTTTTACGTTACTTTTCTAACTCAGTGCTGGATACCTAGATTCAGCACTGGGACATTTCCTGCAAACAGGTAGGTAAACATGTTTTGGTTATTTGTGCGATTTTTAAAGAATATTTTTAGGTTTCAAAACTCCACACTTAAAAACTGTTTGGGGCAGTACATTGAAATGAATAGGCTTTTTCAGTAAATTGCAGGTAACTTAATTTTCACATTACTTTTCTAACTAAGTGCTAGATACCTAGATTCAGCACTGGGACATTTCCTGCAAACAGATAAGTTAAACACGTTTTGGTTATTCGTGCAATTTTTAAAGAATATTTTTAGATTTCAAAACGCCACACTTAAAAACTCTCCATGTTATCCTATGGAGGAAGCACAAGTTACTTACCTTTGGTAACAATATATCTGTAAAAGACATTGGTTAGTGATAGATTTCTTACCTTAGAATATCCCCAGGAATCAGACTGGATCCGGAAAGTTTTCGTCAGCAGTACCCCTGCGCGTCAGAAGGTGATGTTGTGCGGCTCCGCATCCATCGTAGGTGTCGTGATCGCCGGGATGATGTCGCAGCAGCTACTTAGACGCCGCCCTTGCACGCTGATGTCAGTTCTGTACATGACTTTCTACGCCAGGAACGCAGCGCCATGCAATATACCGACCACTGGTGCATTGAAACTAGGGCGCTGAAAGGGATGACCTTAACCCGAGAAATCAGTTCGCAGAACGAGGAGGATGGATGGAGCGGTAAAGAATCTATCACTAACCAATGCCTCTTACAGATATATCATTATTGAAGGTAAGCAACTTGTGCATCTGAAAGAGACATTTAAGTGACAGATTCCTTACCTTAGAATATATACCCCAGCAATATCAACCCCGGATTGGGTCTGCGAACCAAGATCACACCAAAAAGTTACAGAGAAGAGAACGGCAAAAAAAGGCGTCTCTCCGGATTGGACTGTCAAGGTAATAATGCTTAGCAGAAGTGTGCAGCGAGGCCCATGTGGCTGCCTGACAGATGTCTTGCAGGGGAACTCCACGTCCCAATGCAGTAATAGCTGCTGTCGCCCTGGTAGAATGGGCGAGCAGATCCGCCGGAGGTTCCTTTTTAGCTAGAGAATAACAAGCTTTTATAAACAAGACGACCCAGCAGGAGATAGTCCTCCTGTGTACTGCCCAGTCTTTCTTGCCGCCTACGTAGCCAACAAAGAGCTGGTCATCCACCCGGAACTGTTGTGTGCGATTCAGGTAAAATGAGAGCGCACATTTTGGGTCCAGGCGGTGGAGCATCTCTTTCTTTCTAGAAGGGTGCAGAGGCGGAAATAAAGTAGGCAAGGTGTTAGTTTGCCCGATGTGTAAGGCAGTAACAACCTTCGGCAAGAAGGAAGGACGAGTGCGATGCACAACCTTGTCCGGATGAACAGACAGAAAAGGAGGTTTACAGGAAAGAGCCTGGAGCTCACTCACACGCCTAGCAGAGGTGATGGCCACCAGGAAAGCAGTCTTTAAAGTCAGTAAACGAAGAGGACAGTTGTGAAGCAGCTCAAAAGGAGCACACATCAAATAAGTAAGAACCAGATTTAAGTCCCACTGCGGCATTACAACGGAATAAGAGGGAAAAGGTAAGTACTGCGTTTGCGAAAACTATTTACAACAAGGGACTTGAAAAGAGAGGGCAGATCAGGGAGCCTGAGAAAGGCTGAAATTGCAGAAAGGTAGTATTTAATAGTGCCCAGAGCAGTGCCCTGCTGTGCCAAAGAGAGAAGGAACAAAAGGACTTCTGAAAGAGAGGCAGAAAGAGGATCCACAACCTTTGCTATGCACCATGCCACAAATTTGTTCAACCTGCAGGGGTATACCGATTTAGTGGAGGGACGCCTGGCTGCCAGACAAAAGGAATCAACTGTCGCCGCTCAATCTCCACGCTAGGAAGTGGAGGCTGGACAGGTTCGGGTGGACGACTATCCCCTGCTGCAGCAACAGAAGATCTTCCCGAAGAGGCAGTCGGATCAGGAGATCTACACTCACACTGAGTAGCGCGGGATACCAAACTCTGAGTCCAGTCCAGAGCCACAAGAATGACTTGGGCCCGGTCGTGCTTGATTTTCAGCAGTCTGGGTAGAAGTGGTATAGGCGGAAAGGCGTACAATAAATCGCAACTCCACTTGCGACGAAAAGAGTCGCTGAGCGAGCGCCGCCTTGGGAATTCCAACACGCAGAACTGATGACATTGCGCGTTCGCTTCAGTGGTGAATAGATCTAACCAAGGCTCTCCCCACTGTTGAAAGAGACCTTGCGCCACCTCCGAGTGAAGACGACATTTGTGAGCCATCATGCACCTGCAGCTGAGTTCGTCTGCCCTGGTGTTCAAAGAACCTGCCAAGTGTTAAACCACCAAGGAAATGCCTTGATGTTCCATCCATGTCGCGAGATGCAGAGCCTCCTGACACTGGGTCCACGACCCCACCCCGCCTTGCTTGTTGCAGTACCACATGGCGGTGCTATTGTCTGTGAATACCTAAACTACTCTCCCCTTGACAGAGGGAAGGAATGCCTTCAGTGCAAGTAGGATCGCCCGGAGCTCCAGAAAGTTGATATGGAGCCTTGACTCTGCCGGAGACCAAAGGCCTCTGATCTCACCTCTCCCATGTGGTGCCCCATCCCAAGAGGAATGCATCGGTCACCACTGTGTGCTCTGGTTGGGGAAGGGAGAGGGATCTGCTGCTGACCCAATGCTGGTTCGGGAGCCACCACTCCAATTGTCGTGCAGTGCCATCTGAGATCTGGATTTACTCGGACAGGTTCCCTGATGCTGCGCCCACTGAAACTTCAGGTCACACTGCAGAGACCGCATTTGCCATCTGGCATGATTGGTCAGCAGGATGCAGGAGGCCATGAGTTCCAGTAGCCTCAAGGTCATCCTGACCGAAACCCAGGACAAGGGCTAAAAGATCGGAATCATAGCCCGAATGACCTGGACTCGCTGTTCGGGAGGATAAACCCGAAACTGCGCCTTGTTCAGGACTGCTCCGATGAAGAGGAGCTTCTGAGAGGAAATCAGGTGAGACTTAGGCACGTTGATGGAGAACTCCAACAAATGCAGCAGGTCGGCCGTAGTCGGGAGACAACTGCCTGGGGCGAGCCCGCCTTCAACAACCAGTCATCGAGATAGGGTAGTACTGAAACCCCTGATCTGCGCAGATGAGCTGCGACCACCGCCATCACTTTCGTGAGCACCCGAGGGGCGCTGGTAAGGCCAAAAGGGAGAACAGTGAACTGAAAGTGCTTGTGGCCTACCGTGAACCGCAGGTAACGCCGGTGGGCAAGCAGGACGGGCATATAAAAGTAAGCGTCCTGCAATTCTAATGCTACCATCCAGTCTTGAGTGTCTTGGGCAGACAAGACCTGAGCAAGTGTGAGCATCTTGAACTTCTCCTTCTGGATTAAGCGATTGACGTTCCGAAGGTCTAAGAAAGGACGCAGGCCCTTGTCCTTTTTTGGAACCAGAAAGTAGTGGGAATGACAACCATAACCTCATTCTGGCGTCGGAACACGCTCAATTGCCAACTTGGCCAAGAGGGCTGCAACTTCCTGCTGGAGAAGTGCCAAATGATTCCCTGACATGCGGTGGTACAGAGGTGGCATGGCTGGAGGGGTAGTCCCGAAGGGGAGTAGCCCCTTCGGACTATCAGTAAAACCCACCTGTTCGAAGTGATGGTGCGCCTGTGAGGGAGGTGATGGCGAATCCAGCCGCACACTGGCGTTTGATGGGCCTGAAACATCGGACTAGGAAGGTTTGGAGGCAGTGGCGGCAGGGGAGGTGGTGGACTGACCTGCCCGCTGGCCCAGTGACCCACCTCAGCGGGTACCACGTCCGCGGCTGCGCTGAGACTGTTGCTGCGCAAGCCCGTGGCTCTGAAACAAACGTGTTTGTGAGCCCATTTATAGGGCACGAAAGGAGCGAAAAGCAGAAGCCGAAGGAGTGCGCGTGGCCGAAAGGCACAAGTACTTGGCCTTAGCCCGCGAGTCCTTAACCCCTTCCATGTTCATGACGAGCTGAACTCGTCATGAGCCACGGTGCTCCGGTGCTCATGACGAGCCCAGCTCGTCATGGCCCGTGAAACGCTCAGGTGCGGGGAGAATTCCCCCGCTGTGCTGAACGTTCCACGGAGCCAATGCACCTGTGACGAGCTGAGCTAGTCATGAGCACAGGAGCACTGTAGCTCATGACGAGCTCAGCTCGTCATTAGCATGCGGGCGCTGTGCGCGCCCCCCTCTCCCCCAGAACAGCGGGGGAATAACCCCCGCAGCGAAGGGGTTAAAGCGCTCCAACGCACTATAAGCCTCGTCACCTTGTCGGCGGCTTTTGACACCGTCCCCATGAGGATCTCCTCATAAGACTGCATGACATCGGTCTGAGGGGGACGGTGCTCAGTTGGTTTCGTTCCTTTCTAGCCAACCGCCGACAAACGGTCTGGGCCTCCCCCGGTTCTGCCGAAATGTCCCCTGTGGAAGTCGGAGTTCCTCAGGGCTCAGTATTGAGCCCAACTCTATTTAACATCTTTATGACCCCTCTGGCGACATTGGTGGAGTCCTACGGGGCCCAGATCGTTTCCTATGCTGATGACACCCAGCTTCTCTTTACCTGCCGGAAGGGTGAAGAATTTGATGGCGAAAGTATCCGTGAGTGCCTTGGGGCTGTTATTAACTGGTTCCAACTGAACAGCCTCAAGTGCAACTCCGATAAATCCGAGATACTTTTCTTTGGATGTCCATCGGAACTGGACTGGCAAGGGTGGTGGCCTGCCGACATGTTCCCTCCAGCTCATTCATCTGAGTCAGCTAAGAATCTGGGAATTAAAATAGACAACGGGCTTACGCTCAAATCCCAGGTGCTGACTCTCACAGGAACATGTTTCGGTATCCTCAGGATGCTCCGGAAGTTCTTTCCGCTGCTTTCTGAGGAACATAGGAGAACAATTGTTCAGGCCCTCATCGGATCCAGACTGGATTATGCCAATATCCTATATCTTGGCCTTCCGGAATACCTCCTACAGGGCATGCAGGTGGCTCAGAATGCGGCCGCTCGAGCCATCTTCTGCCTGCATCGGCGAGCGAGTGCTTCGAGTCTACTGCAAACCCTACATTGGCTCCCCACCCGGAAGCGGATAATATTCAAGGCCATGACACTGGCTCACAAAGCGCTGCATGCTACGGGAGCCCAATACTTACAAAAGAGGCTGGCTTTCTACCTTCTGGCACGATCTTTAAGATCGGAGTCTCTTGCACTGGCAGTAGTCCCCCGTATAAAGAAAGCCCGCATCGGAGGACGGTCTTTTAGGTTGCTGGCCCCTCAGATGTGGAACTCCTTACCTTTGTCTTTGCGTTCTACGTCCAACTTACTCGCTTTCAGGAAGAGTTTAAAGACCTGGCTCTTTACTCGCTAAAGACTTTTTTGCCCCGTCTTTGGTTCTGCCTTTTTATCTTTTCACTGTTATGTTTTGTCTGTTCTTTCTCCTAGGTCTGGAGCACAAAGCGCCGGGACACTCCTTCGGAGTAGTCGCGCGCTATAGAAGACCTATAATAACATAACATATAATAACATAAAGGCGAGTGCCATCAAAGGGCATGACCATCAGAGTGTTCTGGACACCCCGCAAAAAGCCAGTCGTCCTTACCTAGGTGTGATGGCGTAGCGCCACTGTAGTGGAAATTGCTCTGCCCAGCGAGTCGGCGGTGTCAAGGAAATGCGCTCGGGGACGCAAAGGTTTGGACAACCAAGCTCTCGGGGGTAGGGTGTTGGGAGAGGAAAATGGGGTCTCCCGGGGCCGGGCGATGACGTCAGGCTATGTTCCTATCTACAGGAGCCCCTGTGTTGGACAAGGTGCCCAAAAGAACGTCTGAAAGCGCATCATTAAAGTGCAGCAGAGGCTTCGCTGCGGAAGCCGCCGACCAATGCACTTCTGTCAGGTGGCTAGCCCTGATGGCCACTGTAGGGAGCTCGAGGTGGAGAGCCTCTACCGCCCTACGCAACATCACTGAAAAAGTACCACCCTCTTCCGTAGCCACGGTAGAAGGAGACAGTGCACCAGGTTCTGGGGAGAATTCCAGATCACCTATGTCCTCCAATTCCTCTGCCCAGTCCGGGACTAACTCGCATTGGGCTGCGAGAGGGCCTTCAGGCCCCTCCCATTCCTCCCCGTCCTCCGTAACCTGCTGGGCAGGTGGAAAAGAAGGAGGATGGAGAAAGGGGTCAAAATTCCCCATCGGCGTCAGTGTGGATCGAGACCGGTTTGGCACGGTCTCCACGTCGGGGTGGAAGCCGGGGACAACGCCGGCCGGGGGACCGGCCAACTACAGCGGCGGTGCCATAGACATCGTTGTCGGCTGGGATCTATGGGGATCTCACGGCGTCCAGGCCGTCAAGTCTGACGCCTGGGGATATTCTAAGGTAAGGAATCTATCACTAACGTGTCTCTTTCAGATAAATAGGTTATCGGTTTGTAGGTAAGTAATCGACTGTGGGAGCCAAGGTTCTGGGGTTAGACTCAGGGGTCCCCTAGGGTAAGTGATGCACTATTGTTGCACCCTCAGCAGCACTAGGGCGGCCGGGTGCAGAAAGTTGAGACCCAATGTTATCCTGTGGAGGATAGGGGAAGCAGGACACTGGGTTGTGGCAGCAAAGCTCCTAGGGTTTAGGTCAGGGCAAGTAGGGAACCAAATTAGCACTGAAGGTGCATCCTCAGCGGCACTAGGGCGGCTGGGTGCAGGGTGCTGTTTTGAGGTCGGGTGCCCGGTTTTCAATGGAGCACCTCAGGGTAGAAGAAACACTGCAGGCTCCGCAACGAGGATCTTCTGGGTGCGATCACCATTTCGAGGGGTAAGTTGGGTTGGTTAGGCACCGTTGGTCTGGGCACACAAGGACATGGGGCATAGGAGGCAGGGGTGCCTTGGGACATCGGAACGTCTTACCCACTCTGTTCACGGTAGAGGGGAACCTCTGGATTTAGGCTGCAGGCATCAACTGGAGGCAGGTCAGGAGTCGCCAGATCACGTGTCAGGATTGCCAGGGAAACCTGCTGGTGGTGTTTTTTCCACTCGGGCCGGGTTCGGTGGTTGCAGAGTGAGCTGGATTCATGGTATCTGGCCGGAGCCAGAAGCTGCAGTTTGAACGAGTCCAGTGTTCACGGGAGAAGCAGTCTTGGAAGTTAAGGCAGGCACGTCCTCCAGGGTTTTTGAGGCTGCTGGCTGCAGGATACACCAGGATTTCGCAGGAGCAGGTTCGAAGGGAGACAGGCCTGTAGGGCTGGGGTAACATCAGTGGGCGTCGTCCTCTTGTTAGCTCTGCATGGCTCTTCATCCTTTTTAGGTCTAGCGACCATCAATGCGCGCAAGCGCATTGAGCGGAGCGAGAATTCAAGTGCTCAAAATGCTCGTCAAACCAAGGGTTTTGTTCGTGCGGTTTTCTTTAAGTTCACGTGAATCACGTGACCAAACAAGCACGCGCATCAGCCTCCCTCCCTCCCTCCCTCCTAATTGCATTTTTTCACGGCCGCACAGCACATCAAAGGGCTTCTCCCAGCGTGTGCTGTGCGGCTTCTCCTCCCCTAATTATTCATGGCTGGCCGGCCGTACTTTCAGTTTCTCTGCCGCTCTTGATGTCAGATTTTGTTTCTCCTGTTCGAGCTTCTTCCTTTCTAGGTCTGGGTTAAGACGAGGCAGCAGACAAACAAACCTATTAAAATCAATTCATTTGATCACTTTTTATACAGCTAGTGGCTTAAATCTTTGTCAATCACATCTTGGCTCGGCCCAGTGGAGTATTTGTCTCGCATCTAATGTTTTGGGCTGTTTGGATGTATGTATCAGGAGCTTGCATGGAAGTGCATGACGAACTACTTTATAACTAAAACCCTCTCTGTCTACGCCTCTGTTCCTGCGTGTGTTTTGCTCGAATGTGGTAACTCTGTCTGCATTAGCACGTTAAACCGATCCCTGTTTGCTATGCCAATGCTTCGTAACTGTTCGGGAACTGACATCACCTAGTAACTATGCCATACACTGCTTCATAAAATCTTTCAACGTTTTTTCAAAGCGACCCCATTCATTTTTTTTTGGTATGTTTTGCTGAATTTTTTGTATAGTCACAGAACTTGATCTTATGTCTAGTGTCAGGTTTTCTGTTTATCCTTGTGGTGTTTGCTCTCAGGTTAGAGCAAAATAAGGAGGATTGAATTAACATATATGCTTTTTGTTCTGCATTTCTGGACAACCTGAAATAGGGGATGCTATGCCAATGTGGCCACACTCAAGCATATTAAATACATGGTGCCCGATGGATCACCTCTGCCACCTGTCTTTGGGGCATCTGTCCGACAATTGCTCATTATGCATTGGAAGAGCACCATCGCTGTAAATGCCGCCTGTCACAGTTTCCTTGTTCCCAGAGCTGCTCCGACACAGGTTAGGTCTCACCTGCTGCGAGAAGTATTGTTTACAATAAAAGGCCCATCCATTGCTTACCAATCGTTGGCTTTGTCAGTCGTATTTGCAGCTTCCTAATCGACCAAAACTTACTGTTCTTTCGTTTGGAGCACGGGCCAAGTACTAGATGATTTAGTTTGATTAGTGTCTGTCCTTCCACTGCAAGCGATGGGAATCGGGTTCTATTTCCTTTTTTGTGTGGTTTTATCCCTCTCCCAACTCCCGTTGTTTGTGTTGCTCTATCCCCCCTCCACCTCCCCTGTTGTTCATTTTGATTTATCCCCACCCACACTTGCTGGTTGTTTGTGTTGCTTTATCTCCTCCCAGTCCTCGTTGTCCACAATGCTTTGTCTTCTCCAGCCCCTTGTTGTCTGTGTCGCTTTATCACCACAGCCCATTGTTCATGATGCTTTATCCCCCACCACGAGAACAACTAAAAAAAAAGTGCTGATGCACTCGGTAAAAATTTACATGGTAAATACCCTCCGTGCTGCCTCCCACCCGCGAAAAAACATAAGTGGTCTGGCAAGCATTATGAAAAGAAGAAGGTGCAAATACAGTTTTAGACCTTTTTTAAACGTTACATTGGTGTTAATTTGTGCTGGGTTCTCGTTCACTAACACTTCTGCCCATGTTTCTTTTGCTTGCTTGCATATACACTTTCAACATGCATTTTTCTTCCTTTTTTTCAGCTATACTTTATTTTTATGGCTATTTTAAGTCGTTAAGCAAAGAAAACAAGCACTTGCGTTGCCAATAGGTTTCACATTTGGAAAGTTGGAGCTATTGGTTTTGTAAATGACATTTTATATTTATATATTGTTATTGACAATGCCAATAACGATATATAAATATAAAATGTCATTTACAAAACCAATAGCTCCAACTTTCCTACTGCGAGACCTATTGGCAACGCCAGTGCTTGTTCTTCTTTTCTTCTCGTCAGGCTGGATCTGAGGAAGCAAGGTTCAGGGTGCCCCCTAAAAACTAGATCTAGGGGCCTTACAGGTAGGTAAAGTGCAGGGACCAATGGGTCCCTTCCCTGGGGTAGGTACACCCACTATCGTGCCACCCTCCAGTGGGAGGGGGCAGGAACCTGTCCCTGGTTGGTTGGGTCCTGACATCCTCAAGATGGCTGGGGCTCAGAGTTGTGATTCACCTCGCCTCCCCCACCTGGGGGGTGGAGTTGGCAGAGGTGGGCACACCTCTTCCCCTCCCTTGTTTTACCTACCGATTCTCCAGCCCAAAGTGGGGGGTAGAACCAGTGGGGACCAGTTGCTGAAAGCAGCAAATGGCCTGGAGAGGCACACAAAGGCGTTATTTCTTTGAAGCTTCTCCTTCGTGAACTCCTGGGGGAGGAGGCTTGGCACCTCGTCCCAGGATGTGCATTGTTTCAGGCCCCCGAGAGCGGCAGGCTCTCGCCCCAGGGGCGAGAGCCTGCTGCTGTGGTACCATTACCACAGCAGCTGTGGTACCATTTACCTGGGGCTGACATGTTGCCAGAGATGCCAATTGGGTTTAGACTACAATGCAATTTTAGGGAAGGAACATAGGCCCTGGGTACCTGATTAACAGGAGCCCAGGGCACACTCAGTCAAATAAACACCATCAATTCAGCAAAAAAGTGGGGGAATACCATGCAAGAAAGAAGGCACGTTCTCACAATTATCTCTTCTTGATCAACTTGGAGAACATGACATCACAATTCTTGCACCAGCTAAAGTATTATTTGGGGCCCAAGCACCAAAGACATGTCCTGAATGTAAGAAATTGGATTATTATTTGGGGAGGGTAACTATTCATTGTAAGGAATAATTACAAGTCTTGTCAGGGTGAACCCTCAAAGTCACTAACCTAACCTGACCTTTACCCTGTGTTAGCAATGGCACAGAGCTGATAGGCTTAACTTAGCGCTAGATGTAAAGTATTTATGCAAAACCAAAGCATTAATAAAGTCTAAATGCAAAACAAAAATCCCAATTTGAATTAGGAAAATCGGGCAGAATGCACATCCAATAACTGGACCCACAAATATGATTTTTTTAAGTTTTAAGAAGGAATAGCAATAAGAAGCAGAGAGTGCCAATGATAGTCAACTTTCACAGTAGACATGGAGCTAGGTGTAATTTGACACTGATCATGATCTGATACATGAACCAGTTTCGTCCTGGTAATAGAAATTTCCTTCTGACTTAAGTGCTTTAAGTCCCAATCCCCCACTGAAACACAATTCTAAAGCCTCCAGAACCATAGGGGAGCACTAAGAGAGTCAAAGAGTGTTGGACAGAGGCCAAATAGCAGGGGCCAGTGCCACTGGTCTGCTCAGTAGTTGCAGTTGAGCCTCTTCTAGCTTGTTTTGTCTTTGAGCTTTATCATGTCAGCCTTGAGCTTTATCATGTCAGCCTTATCATCCTTGGAGTCCACTTTTTGTCTTGGTTGCTAGAGGGAGAGCAGGTTTAGTCCTTTAAGGTTCTTCCCAGGTCATAGATAGCAGGTTTAATCCTCTTCTGATCTTCCTTAGGTCTAAGAGTGTTCTGAAGTGGATGCCTCCGAGTGCCACATGTATGCCTGGCATGAGCCACTGGGTGGAAATGACCCCTTGTCATACCCTAACCCCTGGGGTAAAGGTTTTCGGGGCCAACCCTACCACTCTGGGCATTTTAAGATGTAGAATGTCTTCACCCACCCTAAACTTAGGCTCTGAGGACTGGCTGTGTGTGTGGGGAGTTTATTATAGTAATCAAAGTATCCTCTCACACGTAACACAAAAATCCAGTTTGGGACAGCCTTTGTTTCCACGGTAACCCCAGAGAATAAAGTCTGGCAGAACAAACCATCAACCAGACAGTGGATAAACAATAATTGTTTTGGTATTCTGTTTTCTTTCCATTCAAGGGCACCCCCATTGTTTACATGTAAAAAACAGAACACCTATCTAGCAAGACTTGACACTTAAGTCCAAAAGAGGTCAACATTGATTGGAGCCTGCCTGGATGTGGGGACAAAAGAATGGTCCAGTCCAGAAGTCAGCTAATATCTGCCTGTTACAGTGGGGGTCTCTTCGAAGTCAATCCAGTTCCTGGGCCCAACCTCACTAGTCATTCTGTCAAATTCCAACCATCCACACCTATACCTTTATACTCATCACAGGAACAGTTTCCACACCTATTGAAAAGCTTACAGGGTGGCAGAAGTGGGAGAGAAAATGTACATTTACTCTCTAGGATCTTCAGGCAAGGAAAAAGTAACTCTCTAAAAATTACTGTTCCTTAATATGTAATACAACTCCAACTTCACCACTGCATTGGATTTTTAATAACTATTAATATTGTCTGTTTAATTATTATTTTGGCTAGTCACGTTCCCGAGATACATTATTGAGATTTGGCATATGTTTTCTGAATAAGACAACAATACCAATCACAGTAAAAATAACTTTTGGGTGCTAGTCACTATAAGGACATGTTGACATCAAAGTTCTACACGTCCTTCTTTTAAATAATACGTACCCTACCTTCTGAGTGACCAGACAACTATGGGGGGTGACTTATTAATATTTATGTAACAACAACATATAGTCCGGGCAGTGGTTGAGATCACGCTAGGTTCCATACGGGGAGTCATCGGAGCACTGTTTTCTCCGATGTGAAGAAAGCCCCCACCACTTTGGCCCATGATGTGAGAAACATCGCCGCTTCATATCCTCATGACCTGGAAATTCCAGGTTTCAGTCGGTACTGAGAACTGTGAGTTTGGTAATCCTAAACGTCTACACTGAGGTTAGGGTGCAACTTAGAGAGTGCATACCGCCCAGTGTCTGTCCTTTGGTCCTGATGAAAGCTCGGCCAAGTTGGCCCTAAGAGCAGAAACATGTCGATCTTGTGATCTGGATGATACGACCCAAATTTAAGGTCTACATCATCCATCTCACCCCTTTTTAACCAGATGCTCACGCCGATCTTTATTAAAGTTTGGTTTGGATCAGCGTTTGCATCTTTTTACTTTTATCACTTTCTCACTTCATTCACTGTTTTTACATAACCCAGCTCCACTGCAGATGCAGGTGTCGTAGCACACCGGTTAGGTCTTTTACCTGCCCGGTGAAAATACCCAATGATGAAGCATGTCACCCAATAGTTGGGTGAGTGAGGGTAATATAATAAACAATTGTGATTTTCCACATTTCACTTCACTTTAAAATAATTTCTTTGTTTCTTTTTCTAGTCACTCCTTTGTTGTTGGTTGTGTTATTAATATTTATAACTGAGGTTCTAACTTGTCAAAAGGATTTACTTTGAATTGCAGGTTATCCACTGCTACAGTCATGCTACACTGATAGACCTAAAGGAAAATGCTACTTACCAGTACTCACCTGTTCTTGGCATGTAGAGCTGCAGATCCACACACTTTGCATTAGATCGCCATCTGGTGTTGAGCTCGGATGCTTTCACCTTGTTGCTGTCTTGGAAGAAGTCTTTGTAGTCACGAGATAGGTGATTCCTCCCTTGGACGATAGTGCGCATGAGCATCAACTCCAGATTGTTTTTCGCCATGATGGGAAATGATGGAGTTAGTAGAAAAGAAAGATGTCCATGTGTGTATATCTAAGTAAGATAGAACTGGAACAGATACAGGTCCCCGGGGAGGTGGGTGGGCGTGTGTGGATCTGCAGCTCTACATGCCTAGAACAGATACATACTGGTACGTAGCATTTTCCGTTCGAGTCATATGAGCTGCAGATCACACACTTTGCATAGACTGTACAGCAGTATCTCCTCTAGCAGTGGTCCCCTGTATCGGTTGCAGTAGTTTGAAAGAGTGTTTTAAAAACAGCTTGGCCCACAGAAGCTTGTTGCTTGGCTTGCAAGTCAACACAATAGTGTTTAGTGAAAGTGTGTGTTGTAGGCCATGTCGCTGCCATAAAATGTCTTCTAGGGAAATGTTCCCTAAGAATGCCATGGAAGCCCCTAGTTTGTGTGTTGAGTGCGCTCTCAGGGGTATTGTCAATGTGCGTTTAACCTTTTGGTAGCATATTTGTATACATTTAACGATCCACCTTGAAATCCCAGCCTTGGAGATGGGATTCCACTTATGCGGTGTCCATGTGAGGAACTGAAGTTCACATTTATGTAGAGGTTCAAATGGGGGTCCCATGAGCCTAGTACAATGTTGAGATTCCATACCGGAGAGGGTGGTAATCTGGGAGGAATGATTCTTTTAAGGCCCTCCTTAAAGGCTTTAATTGCTGGGACCCTTAAAAGTGACACGTTTTTTCTATTTTGTAAGTAAGTGCTGCTAGATGTAGAAGTATGGATGAGTATGCTAAATATGGCAAATCTCTTCCATTTTGCTGCATAGCGAGCTCTGGTGGTAGGGCGGCTGGCTTCTTTAATGATGTTCATACAGTCCGGTGGAAGGTTAAGGTAACCGATCTCTAGCACTTCAGGAGCTAGATCGCCAGATTCAGTTGAGTTGAACTGGGGTGCCTTATCTCTCCATAGTTCTGCGTTAGTGGTGATGGGGAGAGGCGTAGTTTTTGGTGTGGGGCTAGTGAGAGTTCCAATAGTGCTGTGAACCACGGTTGGCGTGCCCAAGTGGGAGCCACTAGGATAATTTTTAGAGACTGTTGTTGGAGCTTGCATACCACTAGTGGAATCAGTGAGAGGGGCGGAAAAGCTTACGCAAATCTGCCTGACCAGTTCATCAGTATCGCATTGCTCTTGGACAGCGGGTGTGGAAACCTGGCGGCAAAGGTTGGGCATTTTGTGTTTTCGTGTGTGGCAAACAGATCTAGGTCTGGTTGGCCCACCATTTGGAAAAATGGTGCAACTTGTGGATGTAGTTCCCATTAGTGAATCTGTTGTGTCTGTCGACTCAACAGATCCACAATCTGAAAGTGAACTCCTGGAAGGTGTTCTGCAAGCAGGTATATGTTTTGTGGGATGCCCCACCTCCAAATGTTCTGTGCGAGCTGGGACAGCTGTAGAGAATGTGTGCCTCCTTGTTTTTGTATTTAATACATGGCTGTCATGTTGTCCGTTCGGATCAGGACGGCCTTGTTCCGTACATGAAGTTGGAATGATTTTAGAGCTGGGAATATTGCTAGCAGGTTCAGATGATTGATATGGAGCACTTTCTGTTGAGTGGTCCATTTGCCTTGAGTTGTGTGATTGAGGAGATGGGCTCCCCATCCTGTGAGTGAGGGATATGTTGTTAGTACTATCTGTGGAACAGGCTTGAGGAACGGCGGTCCTTTGGATACGTTTTTTGTGTTCCACCACTCAGGGAGCGATGTGTGCGGCTGTCCACCAACACCAGACCTGTAAGTTGTCCCTGAGCCTGATTCCAATGAGGTGCTAGACATTCCTGTAAGAGACACATTTGAAGTCTTGCATAAGGTACAATAAATATGCAATATGCCATCATGCCTATGAGTTACATGAACACTCTGGCTGGGAGGGAGTGTTAGGTTTGAAATTTGTTGATGAGAGCTTGTGTACTGGCTATCCTGGCTGGACTGGGATACGCTAGAGCTGTGGAAGTATTTATTGTGGCCCCTAGGTATTGATGTAAATGTGAGGGCTGGAGGTGCAACTTGGTATAGTTGATTGTGAACCCCAAGTTGTGCAGTGTTTGGACGGCTTGATTAGTGTGTTGAACACACTGGTTGAATGATTTGGCTTTTGTTAGCTAGTCATCCAGCTACGGGAAGAAATGGATTTGTTGTTGTCTTAGGTGTGCTGCTACCACTGCAAGGCACTTGGTAAATACTCTTGGAGTGGTGGTGACTCCGAATGGAAGGACTTTGAACTGATAGTGTTGTTCGTCCACTACGAACCTTATATACTTCCTGTGAGCAGGATGTATGGGAATGTGGAAGTAGGCGTCCTTGAGATCTTGTTTGGCAAGGAAGTCTCCTTGTTGGAGCAGTGGAAGCACATGTTGGAGAGTGATAATGTGAAAATGATCCGAGTGTATATACAGATTGAGGGGTCTGAGGTCGAGTATTGACCTTATGGTCCCGCCCTTTTTGGGGATTTGGAAATACAGGGAGTACACCCCTGTTCCCTGATGTAGTAAGGGGACAGGCTCTATGGCCTGCTTTTGAAGCAGTGAGAGGACTTGTTTTAAAAGTGTAAGATGTTCTGTGGACATTGGACGCAGCTTGGGTGGTATGTTTGGGGGGGTAGCCGTAAGTTCCAGGCAGTAACCATATTGGATAATTTGTCTTACCCACTTGTCTGTTTTGATGGAGTCCCAGACAGGCAGGAACTGTGATAATCTTCCCCCGACTGGAGTGGAATGGTCTGGGGGGAGTGGAGGGAAGTCACTGTTTAGCAGCAGGGGATGTGCGAGTGTTGTTGTTACCTCAGCCTCTCCCTTTGTTGTTATTCCCTCTGTATCCTCCTCTAAAATATCCTCTATTGGGGGATGTTTGGGTGGGGTTTTTAAAAGAAGATGAGGTATCTGTGCCCACGTTTTTGGAGGCTCCTCTATAAAAGGAGCGTTTAAAGGAGCCACGTGTGTGCGGAGACTGCAACACTCCCAAGGACTTAGCAGTCTCTGTGTCTTTTTTCATCTTTTCGAGAGCAGGGTCCAAAGCCAGTCTAAAATGTTTTTTCTTGATTGAACGGCGGATTTAGAATGGTTGTCTGGACCTCTTGCTTAAAGCCTGAAATGTGTAGCCAGGTATGTCGACTGAGCAGTACACTAGTATTAATGGACCTAGAGCAGTGTCTGCTGCATCAAGGGCACATTTAATTGAGGCGTTTATTATTAGTTTGCCCTCCTGGATTAGATCATTTGCTTGAGAGTTATTTTGGTCAGGCAAATGCTGTAATAGGGTTTCCAGCTGGTCATAATGGGCCCTATCGTACCTAGCAAGCAGTGCTTGAGTGTTGTCTATGCACCAGTGATTGGCCACCTGCGCAGCTACCCTTTTGCCAGATGCATCTAGTAATTTAGCACCTTTATCAGGGGGTGATGCATCCCCGGAGGTTTGTGAGTTAGCGCGCTTCCTAGTGTTGGAAACTACTAGTGAATCTTAAAGCAGCTGACCTTTGATGTACGCAGGGTCATCAGGGGCAGGTCTATATTTTTTATCGATTTTAAGATTAAGAATCCTGGCTCGTACAGGATCTTGAATATGTCAGGGGCATGTTTAATGACCCTTTAATCATTGGTAATATTTATACAGTTTTTTGGGACTATTCAAATGTATCTAGAAGGAAATTCTCTTCTGTTGTGTCTGAGTGAATGTGCACACGGTGAAAAACAGCAGCCCTATTGATCAGGTGTCCAAAACCAATATTGTCGTCTGGAGGAGATGGTTTTTGTTGGGTACGGTTGGGGGCTTGGGAGGTCTGGGGGATCTATTGGATCGTCGTAATCCCAAATGTCTTGTGGTTGGTCGTCTGGATCCTTGAACGGGTCATTAGCGTCTCCCCTCACCCCCTAGGTCATCATCATCATCTTGTGAAGGTGTATGTGGTGGTGAAGATACAGGTAGAGGTGGTTTAACAGGTTTGGTTAGAGGAAGGGGGTTAGAAGGAAGGCAGGAGAAGAAGGAAGCATAGGTAATGTAGCACAGTCCTACTTCTTCACAGGCACTGGAGGGGCATGTGCTGAGTCTAACTTCCTCTTCTTGCATGGCACGGCTGTGATATGTCCTATTTTAGAGTTAATGTAGATCTTTTTCTGTCTGGGATCGACAGGATATGGAGGAAAAAGTTCCTCTTCCTCGATAACCGCTTTCAGTGCCAATTTTTTCGGTTCTGAGCAGGGCTGGTGCTGAGTTTTGTGCTTTTTGGCCTTAGGAGGCGTGGTGGAATCCTTAGGCTTATTTTTCGGTTCCGAAGGTTTTTGTTTCGGAGCCGAGGTGTGATCCTTAGGCTTGGAAGTGTTCGAAGCCGGTTTATCTATGGGCCTCAAGGCATTTGTGCCAGTTTGTCTTTTGAACGTGGAAGGAGTCGGAGACGATTTTGGAGCCGAGTGTTCTTTTGGCTTCGGTGCCGAAGGTGCCGGTGGGACTATTACATGCGGTTTGCTCGGTCCCGATCTACCAGAAGGCTTGTCTTTCTTGTTTGGAGCCGGGCCCGGAGGCTTGGCTTCTGAAGTGTGCTTTCTGTCGCGACTGGGGCCAACCTGGAGAAGTCTTGACCAGTGCCTTCTGTTTTGGTGGTGAGGTTGGGGCAGGGGCAGTAGTACTCACTCGTTGACCAGGAGTGATGGGGTCGTCCAAGTCTTCTGCCTCTGACAAGATTTCCAGATCTTCTGAATTTTCTTCTGGGACATCTAGGCCTTCATCGAAGCTGTCCAGTCTAGGATTGGCCAATGATACAACTAAGAGTTCCCCATGGTGTATACACGCTTAGCATTAATAATAAAAAGTATTTAACCATGATTTGACAGTATATTTTGCCATGCACTGCATACCACAAAGGCTCATGAATGTGCCTTAATTCTTCCGTACTCTTGGATGTGTTCTACACTGTTAACTGCACAGTACGCTTGAGACGTATTTGAAATCCACAGCAGTATTGGAAGAATGCCCCTCCAAAAGTTAAACTCTTTCCTGTCCAACACATTTCACCAAGTAAAAGTGGCCAACAACTCTGCCAGTGGTGTTTCATAAGGGACATTTTTATGTAAGACCCTCTTTAATGTCGGACGTTGGGGAGGTGCTGAATGAGGTAACTGAAAGATCTATAGAATACGGACCGGCGGAATGTCTTTTGCACTGGTTCCCCCATACCCCCAAAAATAAACTCACGAGTAAGTTTATCGACATGGGACTGATGGTGGCTAAGAGGGAGATCACCAGGAACTGGAAGGCGAGGATGGGGCCAACTCCATGGAGGTGGCGGCAGGAGTTTCTAAAATGGGCTGCGGCTGACAGCACACATAGATACCAACTTGCGCGCAGGACCCCTAGCCAGACAGCAGCTGACACTGCGACCGCATGGGAAGTAATGGTGCAGGCACTCAGGGATAGCGAAGCTGACGCAGGGGAGGAGATTCCCGGGGTAGAGGGGACGGAGGAGGCGAGTTGAGGCCCTAGGAGCAGCAGGAATGTAGGGAGACTGAAGCCAGCAATCCAGGGATGGTAGCAGCGTGGCCTTAGGCGGGTGGTGGTGTGCGGGGTGGGATGGGGGGGGGGGGGAGTTTTTGGGTTGGCGCAGGGAAGGGGAGTTGGGGATTAGCGCGTAGTTCAGTAGGGCTATAAAAGTAGTCATACACTTAATCCGGACACTAACCACTCCTCTGTACTGAACGTCAGGCATGGAAGAGCAGAGACTTCATCGCCGCCCAACCCCCAGGTTGTGGGCCGGACGGCTGTGTACTGATTGACGAGGTATATTATATATCTGCTAAATTTTATGATGCTACTTCTATGTGTGTAATGGCCTGTACAGGTATGACTACAATAAAAATTATTTAAAAAAAAAAAAAAAAAAAAGACCCTCTTTAATGTCTATATGGTATCAGTGACAAATATTTGTGGTAGTTTCACCATGGTGTACAATTGTCTGTTGGCAACACTATATTCACATCAAACATTCCAGTGAACACAGTGTGTTTTAAGCCTATGACTGACTACTACATTTTTACAAGTGGATGCATTAGTATTGGCTCCTCCCATTGTCTCAAAGACTGACATCCTACCGTTAGGCCCTGCTTACCATACATCATTTCCATATGACTGGGGCAGTCACTGGACTCTTTCTTGAGTCACTATCAATACAAACCTGTCAATTAAACCATAAGTGAAAGACATCACTGAAAACACGCCTATGTGTCCTATTCAGAATACTGCCTCTCCTCTTTTCTCAAATGGGCACCATCTGCCAGCAGATTCAGAATCAACTACTGCACCATTATCTATGGGGCCCACATGGAAAAAATGTCTCATCTCCAAAGAGTATAAAAGTGCAAAATAATAACCATCTTAGGCATGATGTAAATAGATTATTTCTTCCGCAGTAGGTCATTATACTGCCTACCGAACAAACAAAGGAACAAATTATTATTATTACTAAGGCAGTCTTGTATAGCGCTTGGTTACCCTGGAGCATCCCAGTGCTTAACCAAACAGAATAATGCTTAAGGGAATAGAAGGAACAGCGGTTAACGGAAAAGAAAAGTTTTCAGATGTTTACAAAAACGCAAGAGGCGTGGCTCAGAACGCAAACTTAAAGGGAGTGAGTTTCAAAGAGTTGCGACCTTTACGGAAAATCTCCTGCCTCCTGAACGGGCCTTTTTAACCCTAGGGATCTTGAGTAGATGTTTTTGGTCTGAGCGGAGTGTTCTACTTGCCTTGTAAGGGGTCACCAGCTTTTGCAGAGCGGGGGGGCCTTTGCCTTGCAAGATTTTATGTGCAAGGCAGAGAGATTTAAATTTCACCCTTTCTCGCACCGGTAACCAATGCAAAGCCCTCAGTGCGGGTTTGGCCGACATAGAGATGTTATTAAGCATTCGTGCCGCCGCATTCTGAACTTGCTGAAGTTTGTACAGAGTGGCCTCAGGGGCGCCCAGATAGATTGCATTACTAAAATCCAATCTTGATATAATCAACCCCTGGATCAGAAGCTTCCGAGATGGGAACGGAAGAAGAGGCAGCACTTTGCACACAGATCGGAGAAGGCCGAAACAGACACCTGCAAACTTAGTAGCCTGGGTCCTAAAGGAAAGATCTTCTTCCAACCAAATACCAAGGCTCTTAATCTCAGCCTTGGGTTTGGGAGGGGATCCCAGGCAACTAGGCCAGACGGACAGGGGGAGTGAGGGACTTTTCTTCCCCATCAGCATTATTTCGGTCTTTGAACCGTTAAGCTTTAGTGCTGATTCCCCCATCCAAGTGTGGACTTTGGATAGTCAGGAGTGCAGCACCTGGGGATTTTCCGTGGCCTGGGATAGGGCAAACACCAGCTGGGTGTCATCGGCATAGCTCACGATTTTGATGTTAAATGGAGCCACCACATCCTCCAAGGGGGCCATATACACATTAAATAATGTGGGGCTCAAGGAGGAGCCCTGCGGCACTCCACAATGGAGGTGGGTGGATGCCGTTCGTGCGCCGCCTTCCCAGACCTGGAAAGTCCGATCGCTAAGAAATGACCGCAGCCATTTCAGCGCAGTCCCACACACTCCAACGTCTGACAGCCGTTGAAGTAACACTTGATGGTTAACAGTGTCAAAAGCTGCACTGAGGTCCAGGAGGATCACTGCCACTGACTCAATCCAAAATGCTTCTTGCTTCTTCAAATACTGCCAGCAGGGCGGTGTCAGTGCCTTGACCCGGGCGAAAGCCCGTTTGAGAACTTCTCAATAGACCGTTGGACTCAAGGAAATTGGATAGCTGGAAATTAACCACTTTTTCCGCGATTTTTACTGAGTCCCGGAAGTAAAGAAATGGGCCTGTAATTCGCCATGTCAAGGGGATCGAGGCTAGGTTTTTTTAAGAGGGCTTTTACTATTGCTCCCTTCCAATTAGGTGGCACCACACCGGAACCTAACGAGGCATTGATAACCTCAGTTATCGGTCCCGCAATGGAAGGGGCAACCAGTTTGAGAATCCTCATGGGGACTACATCACGGGAGAACCACTCTTAACGGTCACCAGGACCTTAAGAACCTCATCCTCAGATACTGGCCCGAGAGAGTCGAGGGTCTCCAGGGGTCTCTCTCCGTCGTCGTTGGGCTCTACTCCTATGTTAATTTGGGGCAGGGTAATCAAAATGTTTTCTATTTTAGTGTAGAAGTACTCTGCTAGGTCATTACATTTTTCTTCCAGGTTGTCAGTGGAGGCAGGCGGTGTCGGAACCCTCAGGAGTTCCTTGACCACTAGAAATATTTCTCTGGAGGAGTTGGAGGCGTTGCTAATTCTCTTCTCAAGGAACTGAGTTTTAGCGCACCGGATGGTAAGTTTGTAATTCCTTATCGCAGCTCGATATTCGGTCTTACAAGCTACATCCCAATTCCTCCTCGAGACACGTTCCAGTTTTTTACAAGTCCTCTGCATAGCTCTCAGCTCTGGCGTGTACCAGGGAGCGGAGCACGTTCTTTTCTCCCTCCTTCCTGCCGATCTTATGGGGAGGACGATGTGAGAAGTTGGCCTGATATATAGTGCTCACTATTCTAGTGATCACTGTGTATCATACCAAACAACCCTTATTGATGATTGGTTGTAAGTCAACCTTATAGACCAGCTATCCTAGTAGCGTGGACAAAAGCAGTCTTTAGGCTAAACTCTAGAGGGCGTGTTAAGCCAGCTGTTTTACCATCACATTTACCCCTTGAACACCAAGTGAAAGGACACCACACAAGTTGTTATGAAAATAAAGGATATTTATTTATAACAGGTCTACCCTGAACTGTTTATGAGTCAGGGAGCTAAGCACAATACTAAACTCTTACGAAAATACTTCAAGTTGCACAATTAACACAAATGCCCAAGGGGGACGAAAAACCATATACTCTAAAAGTGGAATGCGAAATACTAGCAGGTAAGTAACAAGATCCAGAGGCTTCAGGATCGCTAGGACTACACTACTGGACCCTAAGGTTAGGAGCAGGAGGCCTAGGGAGATCGGGTGCAGAGTGTGCACTCTCACGCGGGATGCGGGACAAAGTCTATGGAGGCTAGTATTTCTAAAGTTACTGTTTTCGAACAAATCCGACTAGGTAGACTTAAAACGAAAAAGGATCTGGACACTTGGATAGTGAACCTGCGTTGGAGCACCGAAATGCTCGGGTTACCTAGCCCAGGGGCTGCGGCTGCATAGGGTTCAAAAGACGTCGGGAATCCTCGTTGTAGTCTATGGAGCCTGAAAGAAGAAGTTGCTGGCAGGCGACCAGTGAAGAAGTTCGGTGTGATCCAAGCCTGGATCGGTGATGGAGACGACCTGAAAGCAGAGGGGACTCAGTTCTTAATCACTAGCCAGTGATTGTGTGGGCACCAGGATGGCACCGGATGAAGTCATCTCGATCAGGTGAGTGGGCGACGCTGGACTCTGCAGTCACACGGGCCAGGAGGCGTTGTCGGCGACCAGGCTGGAGGTGCGAGCTGTCCCATGAGGGTCTCTGCTGATGGCGATGCTGGAACCAGGATTGGAGCAACAAGCCTTGGCAATGGCAAGCCCACGCGGTGGAGTCAAGATGGCGTCTGGAGTGGACCAGGAGGGTCCGGGGTGCTCCTCTTTTCGAAGGGAGCAAGGGCCAGTCTGGAGCAACCAGACCAGCGGTGAAATCGTCGTGGTGCGTCGTCAGGAGGGCCACTAGCCAACAAGCAGGTGACCGGACAACGCGGTGAGCAGCAAAGAGCAGAAGGGCCCCACGCAGATCTCGTGGATGCTGGGGGGCTGGACTTCGGTGCTGGAGCTGCTCTGGGTTGGGGCTTCTCAAACCCCAGTGCACTCACTCGAGGATCCCTCGGCGGTCGTGCTGGTTAAGCGTCTTGCTGGCTTTGAAGATGGCCGGCCCCTCAGGTCTCGTCACACCCACGAATCTCAGGTGGGCTGATGATGCAGGTAGAGGTCAGAGATGCCAGGGAATCTGGGTCTCGTCGAGCTGGTCAGTCTTGATCCGGAGGATGGACGTGCAGCAAACCGCGATGCTTAAGTGGTGCCTGTGGGTGCAGGGTGGCTACTCCTTAGCCACAAGGGAGAGTCTTCAGAAATTGTCAAGAGTTCCTTTCGTGGAAAGTAGTTCAAGATTCAGAATTATCTAAATTGGGAAGGGGGCCCGCTCCTACCTTTAGCCTAAGAAAAGGGGCTGGCACGCGACTAGGTCCTGCCCATGGGTGGGACCAGGAGGGGGGTGGTTACACCCCTCTCCCTTGTCCGGACTTTCCCCAGCTCAGGGGCTGGGGTGCCCCTGGAACTGGTTTGAGCCGGCATATGCACAGTGAGCACTGGGGTGCCACTTGCAGTCACCTTCCTCTCAGCCCTGCCTACCTGGGATACACAAAACCCTGTCTGGGATGGAGCTAGCACCGCCCCGGACAGGAAACCCTTTGTCCGAGCTCTCCTCGCTGGAAGGACTCCCAGCAGCAGGAGGTCAGACTTGTGTCTGTGGTGGCAGCATCCATTTTGTGATGCTGAGGCTCGAGTCAACTTTAACCGGGGTTCACAGTTGCATACATGTCGTGTCCCTCTAGAAGGGTGGAATGCTAACCCCGTCGCCAGAATTGGCGAGGGGTTAGTATTCCAATTCGTATGACACCTTACTCGACATGTTTTGATAAAGCGATACCAAAGTTGGCAAATAACCGCGAGGATTATAATGCACTTAAGCGTATATGGTACGCGTTATCATGGAGCAGCTATTAGGACTTTGTTCCGCAAGCTGCAGACGGGCTCAGCTCATGCCAGAGCACCATCTCACATAATTCCAAGCACTCTGCCTTCAGGATTGTTAACGATTCAGAAAAGGGGGTGGTGATGTTTATCACCACCCCCCTTTTCTGAATCATTTTTGTCCACCATAAGCGTGGAAGGGTATACTCAGATGTGAGTCCCTTGCTCATTGCACCATCAGGATTCAAGCAAGCCGGGCCGAAGACGGCTGAAATGCCAGAAACCGGTCCCCGGAAGCTTGTTTCCTTCCCAGTATAGGAATTGGCTTGGTAGTTTGGTCTGCCCTGTTCCCATGATGCACTGGGCCAGGGTCAGACTAATTTGCATATAGCCAAGTTCTGAGCTGGGATGGTGCAGTGAGCTAAAAAACGGTGATGGATCAAGCCCTGATCTTTGGACTGGGTAAGAGTGGTCTGCTTAATTCAGACACTCTGTTCATCACCACCCCCCTTTTCTGAATCATTTTTGTCCACCTTAAGCGTGGAAGGGTATACTCAGATGTGAGTCCCTTGCTCATTGCACCATCAGGATTCAAGCAAGCCGGGCCGAAGACGGCTGAAAGGCCAGAAACCGGTCCCCGGAAGCTTGTTTCCTTCCCAGTATAAGAATTGGCTTGGTAGTTTGGTCTGCCCTGTTCCCATGATGCACTGGGCCAGGGTCAGACTAATTTGCATATAGCCAAGTTCTGAGCTGGGATGGTGCAGTGAGCTGAAAAACGGTGATGGATCAAGCCCTGCTCTTTGGACTGGGTAAGAGTGGTCTGCTTAATTCAGACGCTCTGTTCATCACCACCCCCTTTTTCTGATTCAGGATTGTTAAGGCCTGCCATAGGAGTGAATGATAGGAATACATGTGTCCATTTTAGGGTTAGATATAGGGATACTATATCCAAAGCAAAAGGTGATTACACCACCTTGCCCCAGCTGTCGTGCAGCCAGTTGTGTCAGATTCGGGTGGCCAGCCAGGGGTGGCATAATACATGCTGCAGCCCCTGGTAGGCCCTGGGTACACCTATGCCCTGGATACCTAAGGTATGCTGTACAGGGACTGATAAGGTGACTCAGTATCCAATTAGATGGGCCTGGGGTCCTGAATAGCAGGGTCCCAGGTCAACTAAGTCGAAAAACCAGCAAATCACCAGGCAAAAAGTTGGGGCAACCATAGTCAGATATCCACCTTCCTACATAACCCCCCCCCCCGCACCCTCCAAACGAAAGGAGATAAGGCTATCCTTGACCAGGTAAGCCTATATTGCCTGAGTGGCCATATGAGGTGGTATATGCACTGCCATGGTTACCCCCTATATCATGGTCCAATAAGCAATCCCTCACCCTAAGGGTATCTGAGGGTCTCCACCATAGGGAATCTCTACCTGTGGTGTGTTTTGGCAAAGTAAAAGACTGGTGTGGGAATGGAGTACTGAAGTGAGACTCCATTAATGTTGGGCTCAACTTCCTCCAATCACTATCCACCATATGTGCCTTTCTTTCCAGGACTGAGTTGCTGTGAGCTCTCAGGGTCAACCTCTGGCTACCTAAAGCTGGAGGCTGAGTCCCTCTGTTTGGCTTACTGGAGGGACAGGTCAGGTTTGGGGCCCTCAGGTCCCAGGTTTGGCTGTGCCCAACAGTGTCCATCTGTGGGAGGTGCCTAGCTAATTTTAAGGGGGATCTATCAGGAGTTTTTTTTTTCACTTGGCTAGGACTACTAGCTTCAGTGCCCTTAATCTGCTGATTGGGGAGTTCATTTGGACAGGGGGCCCTTTGGGGTCCACCACTGGCCTCCCTGACCTCTACAGCCCTGGGCTGACTGAGGCAGGGTAGAGAGGGGCAGGTTACCTGCTCCAGACTGGGTCCCACCTTGGAAGGGTCCACTGACATCAGAGGCTTTGCCAGGCTAGGCCTGACTACCTCTGGGGCAGTTTCTTCACAAGGGGTCAGATCAGTTCCCTGAGGAGGCTGATCCTTTCCTAAAGTCTGGTGGGAGGGAGATTTCTCTTCCTCCTCAATGCTCTCTGTCTGAGTGGAGTGATCCATAGTTTCAGGCTTCACAACACTAATATCTGTCTGAGTTTGAGCTGTGGCCATCACAACTCCACCAACCTTTTCAGGAAGGGACTCAGTTTGGGTATGGGCTGTGACCATCACAGCCTTACCAACCTGTTCAGGAAAGGAATCTGGCTGAGATTGGGTTGTGGCTGGCACAGCCCTCCTGACCTGTTCAGGGAGGACATCTTGGACTGGGGCTTTGGCTATCACTGCTCCACTAACCTTACCATGGAGGTTTACCATTTTAAAATGGGTTTCTTGCTCTACCTCAGCCCAGGCTGAGATCTCTAAATCATTCCCCAGTAGGCAATCTACAGGCAAGTTTGATGACACTGCCACTCTCTTGGGGCCAGTGACACCTCCCCAGCTGAGATTTACCACTGCTATGGGATGATCTCTCTGCACTCCATCAATGTTGGTCACCTGGTATGTGGCTCCACGTATAAGTTGCCTTGAGGGGACTAGGCTCTCAGTCACCAGGCGTGCGCGCTGGCCACGCCCATCTTCCCGCCTATATATACGCTGACAACAAGCGTTCTCTCAAATCCCTGACCCAGTTCTGAGGCGGAAGCCGGGAGCTGGCGGTACGAAAGAAATTGCCTAATTGATTCATTTTTAACATTTATTGTGTGGTGTCACTTACTTTGAAAACCTGAAACTTCCTGCTTTTAATAGTGTAATATTCGCCACGAGCACGCAGCCGATTTAAACGCTGTCGCGCTTCTCATCCCTCTTCAGCGGCCGCCATCAGCCCAGGCGTGCAGGCTGACCACGCCCACTTTTAGGCCACGCCCCCTTCTCAGCCAGAAATGTGCATGCACAGGAAGCGCAGTGGACGAGCGCAGCGGGAGCGCCTAAGGCAAGCCCGTCTGCGCCAAGACCGCGACAGGCGCAGGAAACTCTGCCCAAACCTCCCCGTACATCAGGTACCTTCCCAGCGACCTTCATCTATTACGGGGTATCAACTATTGCTCCTGCAAACTTGACTTATCGAACCTCTCCGGCTCGTTCAGCTGCAAGCATTGCCGCTGGTCCTCTATCAAAAACCCAGCCCATGTACACAATCCCCTATCCCTCCCCAAGGATTCCTTGCCGCCCTTTAAAGGCGGTCTGATCAATGCACGTTCTCTGTGTAAACATAGCCAAGACATACGCGACCTCATCCTTGACTCTGATCTTGACTGTCTCATGATAACAGAAACCTGGCTAACGGAAGACAGCAATCCGGATTTAGCCATAGCCCTCCCCCAGGGTTTTTCCCTCTTCAGACAAGACAGATTGAAAGGTAGAGGCGGAGGAGTTGCCATCATACTGAAAAATACCTTCACTTGTCACACGTTCAATCTAGATCCCTTAAAAGACACAGAAGGCCTAGGCTTCTCAATTAAACTCAGTGAATCCTCCTCCTTCTCAGGGGGCTTGATCTACCGCCCACCCGGGAATGCTTCCGAGTTCCTAGATTCATTGTGCGACTCTCTGGGACACTTCCTACTCAGATACCCACATTTCACACTTCTCGGGGACTTTAACCTACACCTTGAGTCCAAATCTGATTCTCAAACCTTCAACTTTCTTCAGTCCCTCGAAATGCTCAACATACAGCAAAATGTCATACTGCCTACTCATTCGCTAGGACATACCCTCGACGGTGTCTGCACTAACTTCCCCCCCCTAACTACCCTACCCCCTGTTCCCCAAATTTGGACCGATCATAGCCTGATCCCGTTCCATATCATAAATGCACGCCCACTAACCTTCAGTAAAACGAACCTTCATCGTGACAACCTCGTTAACTGGAAGAAGGTTCAAGAAAATCTTACTCTCAACCCTATCCTCCAATCTCAGTCACCCACTTTATCTGGTAACGTCGACCTTGACGCCGACCTGTTTCATAACTGGATCTCACAAGAAATGAAATCTCGGAACCCCTCCAAACGTCCCTGCTCAACTCAGAAAAAAAATAAAATCAACGCCCCTTGGTTCACCTCGGACCTAGCTACTTCACATCTACTGTGTAGAAAAGCAGAGCGAAAATGGCGCAGAACATATGACAACGACGACCGTCTCACTTACATCCAACTAAGGAAAACTTACCTCTCCAATATTAAATCCGCTAAAAAAATCTTCTATGTCAACGCCATCAAGGAGTCCAGTCAAAAACAAAAAACACTGTTCTCAATAGTAAAATCGTTCACCCAGCCCAAAGCACTTCAACCCGAAATCCCCCCATCCCAAGACTTTTGCGACAAAATATCAGACTACTTCGAGGACAAAATCGTCTCTATCCAAAGAAATTTCCCCCCGTCACAAACAACTCCAGGCGCTCTGATTCCCTCCCAACTGGAATCCCGAGCTGGTAGCCTTAAGAACTTCTCCCCTGTCACCTTGGCTCAAACCAGAGAAGTCATCCTGGCATGCAAGTCGGGTTCTCCATCTGACCCCTGTCCTCCCAAAATCCTCCACCAACTCATCGACGTGGTGAACCCAATCATTAATGACATAGTCAACTCGTCGCTTCACACCGGATCTGTCCCCCGCCTGTGGAAAAAGGGTATAGTCAAACCTCTCATGAAGAAGGCCAACAAATCCCCGTCGGACCTGACCAATCTTCGCCCGATCTCTCTCCTCCCGGCACTGGGAAAATTAACCGAACAGATGGTCTACAGAGAACTTAAACATTATCTGGAAGCTAATAATATACTCCATTCGCAACAATCTGGTTTTCGTCCTAAACACTCGACCGAAACAGCTCTAATCGGACTTTCATAAACAATTAAGACGCTGCAAGACCAGAGGAAGAATTCAATTCTCATTCTTCTCGACCTCACTGCGGCGTTCAACACCATTTCCCACTCCATCCTAATCAGCAGACTGACAGACATAGGACTTTCGGATATCGCTCTATCCTGGATAAAATAATTTCTTACCGACAGGTCTCAAACCGTCGCTCTTGGCCCTTTCCACTCTAAGGAGAAGAACGTCTCCTCAGGGGTACCTCAGGGCTCCATCCTAAGTCCCCTTCTCTTTAATATCTACCTCATCCCACTCCTATCCCTGATTGAATCATTCGGCATACCGGTAACATCGTATGCCGATGATACACAACTCATTGTGCCCCTAGAGGACAATTCAACCGGAGCTGAACTGAACCTCAAGAACTGTTTGACAGCGGTCTTTCAATGGATGGACTCTAACCATCTCAAATGTAACTCTAGCAAAACGGAGATCCTCCCTATCGGTAAAAACACCTCCTTTTGCCCAGCCCTCTGGTGGCCGGATGATTCAGTTGCTCCCCCCCAGACTGTAACAACAGCTAGGAACCTTGGCGTCCTATTCGACTCTGACTTATCTTTCGACCAGCATGCTAGGACTGTAGCCGGTCGATGCTTTGGAATAATAAAATCGTTAAGAAAGTTCTTCGACTTCCTCCCTCTTGACGCCAGGAAAACAGTAACAGTAGCCCTCATAATCTCACGCTTAGATTACTGCAACGGTCTCCTTGCGGGGGCAAAAAAGACTACCCTGTCCAAGCTTCAAAGTGTTCTGCACACTGCCGCCCGACTGGTCCTAAAGCTTCCCCGAAAATCATCTATATCCGCAGCTCTAAGATCCCTACATTGGCCCCCCTTGCATAAAAGAATACTTTTTAAAATATTAATCGTTGCTTTTCGAGCTTTTAACAAATCCGGTCCTAAAAATCTCACCAGACGCTTCCCCCACTACAACCCCAGTCGATCCCTCCGTTCGTCCCAGGACAATCTCATCCTCCCCGCTAGGTACAACTTGAAGACTAAGGGTGGAAAAACCTTAAGCTTCCTGGCTACCAAAGCCTGGAACAACTTGCCCAAAAATCTGAGACAACAAACTCTCGAAAAACCTTTCAGAAAACTCCTAAAGACTTGGATCTTTAACCTCTCAGACGATTACTCCAAAGCTGCCATCTGATCTCATACTGCCACCAGGACCGGTTTACCAGGAATTTTTAGCGCCAAGATGCTCCCTCCGGAGCGTACGCTGCGCTTTAGAAATACCCCCACAAATATCACATGGTGATGCTAGCCCCTGTGTCTCTGTAGGCCTCAACTTTTGAACCATTGATGAGGGGCTCCTGTCTGTACTTGTCCAAAGTGTTGGGACAAGCTGTGAAGTTGGCAAACCCCATGCCAGTCTCACAGACAAGAGTATCTAAGTTTGGGGACCTGGCTAGGCCAGAGTCCCCAGGGACTCCCAGAGTAAAGGCACCCAAATTCTTGGGGGCACTCCCACCACCTGGGGGATTACTACTAGTAGTAACAGGAGGCTTGGAAGTGTTACTTGGGGGTATGTTCTCCTTATTGTTGTTGGCCTTTGGGCAACTGCTGTCAGTTTTGTAATGGCCTACCTGTTTGCAGGTATGACAATACGGTTTCTTTTGGGTATTGGAAGGATTTTGGGACCCACCCTTTTCAGAGGACTTTTGGGGCGCTGTGGTTTGATCAGAAGATTTATTCCCACCCTTCTCTTGAGGCTTGGTTGATTCTTTCTTTTGGTCACCACCCTGGTTCTTAGGCCTAATCCTGGTTCTGACCCATTTGTCTGCCCTCTTACCCAATTCTTGTGGAGAGGTCAGATCAGAGTCTACCAGGTGCTGGTGTAATAACTGGTTCTGACAATTATTTAAGACTTGCTCTCTCATAATAAGATTATATAATCCTGTGAAGTCAGTAACTTTACTACCCAATAGCCAGCCTTCTAGAGCCTTAGTGGCACAATCAACAAAGTCAGCCCAATCCTGAGACTGAGTTTTCTGGGTGTCTCTGAACAGCAACCTGTACTGCTCAGTTGTTAAGCCAAACCCATCAACCAGTGTATTTTTCAGGACTTGGTAATTGTTAGCATCCTCAGCTCTAGTAGTGAGGAGCTTATCTCTACCTTTACCTTCAAAGGAGAGCCACAGAATAGCTGCCCACTGACTCTGGGGGATGCACTGGACAGTGCAGGCCCTCTCCAAAGCAGTCATCCATTTGTGGATGTCATCCCCTTGTTTAAAGGGGGGCACTATTTTACTCAGGTGTCTAGTATCAAAACTCCTGTCTTTATCTCTAGGGATAATGCTGCCACCAGTGGGGTCTGCCCCACTCAATTTCTGCTCTCTGGCAAAGGCAAGTCTCTCTTTGGCAAGGGCACGTTCTTCCCTCTCAATCCTCAGATTGACTTCCCTCATCTTAGCTTCATGCTCTCTTCTCTGAGGGGATGTCATCCCTCTGTGAGAAGATGCTTGAGAGCCATTGGTACGAATGGATCTGTTAGAGCCTCTGGAGAGAGACCTAACTCGTCCATTCCCAATGTTAAGCCTGCCTGAGAGTGGGCCTGGGGGTCCCCCAGTTCCATTCTCATGCCTGCTTAAGTTGGTCCTGGTGAGCCTACTGACTACTACCTGACCTTTGTCTGCCTCATCCCCTGATAACTCCTCTTCCTCTTCCTCCTCTTCACCTTCTGCTTCATGGAGGTTAAGGTCAGGGTCACCAAGGGTTCCCTCTAAGGGGGGCATGCTCCCATCTGGATTAGAAGGGCCTGTGTTAGAAGCTCTTCTGGCATCATAAGTCTCTAAGAGACCTATCAGAAAGGGAGTGGTAGGGTTAGAACCCTGTTTTAGCTTCCTGGAGGTACACAGTTGTCTCATCTCCTGGAAGCTAAGAGCTGCATATCTTGACATGACCTGTGGAGGGTCAATCACCACTAGGGGAGTCTGTGAAGATTCTCCTTGGTCAGACATGCTTTCTAGTGAGGTGTAAGTGGTGCACTTACCTACACTATTTGTTTGCCTACTGATCCCTTGCTAAGAGTTGTATTCAGGGTGTGCTAAGCCCTGTTACACTACAACAGCTGGTTCAGTAAAACTCAGAGTATTCTAAGCTAAGTTAAATGTACCTTGGTACTTATGTGATCTTTCAAATGATATTCTTAGGATACGTGCGAGGTAAAACAACAGCAAGCTCAAATCCCAACCGCTGCACACCAATGTGAGAAGTTGGCCTGATATACCAGGGAGCAGAGCACGTTCTTTTCTCCCTCCTTCCTGCCGATCTTATGGGGAGGACGGTGTGAGAAGTTGGCCTGATATATAGTGCTCACTATTCTAGTGATCACTGTCTATCATACCAAACAACCCTTATTGATGATTGGTTGTAAGTCAACCTTATAGACCAGCTATCCTAGTAGCGTGGACAAAAGCAGTCTTTAGGCTAAACTCTAGAGGGCGTGTTAAGCCAGCTGTTTTACCATCACATTTACCCCTTGAACACCAAGTGAAAGGATACCACACAAGTTGTTATGAAAATAAAGGATATTTATTTATAACAAGTCTACCCTGAACTCTTTATGAGTCAGGGAGCTAAGCACAATACAAAACTCTTACGAAAATACTTCAAGTTGCACAATTAACACAAATGCCCGAGGGACACGAAAAACCATATACTCTAAAAGTGGAATGCGAAATACTAGCAGGTAAGTAACAAGATCCAGAGGCTTCAGGATTGCTAGGACTACACTACTGGACCCTAAGGTTAGGAGCAGGAGGCCTAGGGAGATCGGGTGCAGAGTGTGCACTCTCACGCGGGATACGAGACAAAGTCTATGGAGGCTAGTATTTCTAAAGTTACTGTTTTCGGACAAATCCGACTAGGTAGACTTAAAACGAAAAAGGATCTGGACACTTGGATAGTGAACCTGCGTTGGAGCACCGAAATGCTCGGGCTACCTAGCCCAGGGGCTGCGGCTGCATAGGGTTCACAAGATGTCGGGAATCCTCGTTGTAGTCTATGGAGCCTGAAAGAAGAAGTTGCTGGCAGGCCAGTGAAGAAGTTCGGTGTGATCCAAGCCTGGATCGGTGATTGAGACGACCTGAAAGCAGAGGGGACTCAGTTCTTAATCACTAGTCAGTGATTGTGTGGGCACCAGGATGGCACCGGATGAAGTCACCTCGATCAGGTGAGTGGGCGACGCTGGACTCTGCAGTCACACAGGCCAGGAGGCGTTGTCGGCGACCAGGCTGGAGGTGCGAGCTGTCCCACGAGGGTCTCTGCTGATGGCGATGCTGGAACCAGTATTGGAGCAACAAGCCTTGGCAAAGGCAAGCCCAAGCGGTGGAGTCAAGATGGCGTCTGGAGTGGACCAGGAGGGTCCGGGGTGCTCCTCTTTTGGAAGGGAGCAAGGGCCAGTCTGGAGCAACCAAACCAGCGGTGAAATTGTCGTGGTGCGTGGTCAGGAGGGCCACTAGCCAACAAGCAAGTGACCGGACAACGCGGTGAGCAGCAAAGAGCAGAAGGGCCCCACGCAGATCTCGTTGATGCTGGGGGGCTGGACTTCGGTGCTGGAGCTGCTCAGGGTTGGGGCTTCTCAAACCCCAGTGCACTCACTCGAGGATCCCTCGGCGGTCGTGCTGGTTAAGCGTCGTGCTGGTTTTGAAGATGGCCGGTCCCTCAGGTCTCGTCACACCCACAAATCTCAGCTGGGCTGATGATGCAGGTAGAGGTCAGAGATGCCAGGGAATCCGGGTCTCGTCGAGCTGGTCAGTCTTGATCCGGAGGATGGACGTGCAGCAAACCGCGATGCTTAAGTGGTGCCTGCGGGTGCAGGGTGGCTACTCCTTAGCCACAAGGGAGAGTCTTCAGAAATTGTCAAGAGTTCCTTTCGTGGAAAGTAGTTCAAGATTCAGAATTATCTAAATTGGGAAGGGGGCCCGCTCCTACCTTTATCCTAAGAAAAGGGGCTGGCACGCGACTAGGTCCTGCCCATGGCTGGGACCAGGAGGGGGGTGGTTACACCCCTCTCCCTTGTCCGGACTTTCCCCAGTTCAGGGGCTGGGGTGCCCCTGGAACTGGTTTGAGCCGGCATATGCACAGTGAGCACTGGGGTGCCACTTGCAGTCACCTTCCTCTCAGCCCTGCCTACCTGGGATACACAAAACCCTGTCTGGGATGGAGCTAGCACCGCCCCGGACAGGAAACCCTTTGTCCGAGCTCTCCTCGCTGGAAGGACTCCCAGCAGCAGGAGGTCAGACTTGTGTCTGTGGTGGCAGCATCCATTTTGGGATGCTGAGGCTCGAGTTAACTTTAACCGGGGTTCACAGTTACATACATGTCGTGTCCCTCTAGAAGGGTGGAATGCTAACCCCGTCGCCAGAATTGGCGAGGGGTTAGTATTCCAATTCGTATGACACCTTACTCGACATGTTTTGATAAAGCAATACCAAAGTTGGCAAATAACTGCGAGGATTATAATGCACTTAAGAGTATATGGTACGTGTTATTAGGAACAGCTATTAGGACTTGGTTCCGCAAGCTGCAGACGGGCTCAGCTCATGCCAGAGCACCATCTCACATAATTCCAAGCACTCTGCCTTCAGGATTGTTAAGGCCTGCCATAGGAGTGACTGATAGGAATACATGTGCCCATTTTAGGGTTAGATATAGGGATACTATATCCAAAGCAAAGGGTGATTACACCACCTTGCCCCAGCTGTCGTGCAGCCAGTTGTGTCAGATTTGGGTGGCCAGCCAGGGGTGGCATAATACATGCTGCAGCCCCTGGTAGGCCCTGGGTACACCTATGCCCTGGATACCTAAGGTATGCTGTACAGGGACTGATAAGACGACTCAGTATCCAATTAGATATGTACCTAGAGTACATGGAATCCATTTTACAGAGAGAGCAGTGGGCCTGGGGTCCTGAATAGCAGGGTCCCAGGTCAACTAAGTCGAAAAACCAGCAAAACACCAGGCAAAAAGTTGGGGGCAACCATAGTCAAATATCCACCTTCCTACAGACGGAGTCGAGTGCATTGGACATCCATCTGCAGAAATCTGCTTCCGCCAATACCGGGTCCTTCCCTAGCAAGGGGCGCGAGCCCTCCAGTCTAAGCGTCAAGTTCTCCACAGACGAACCTAGACCAGGGTCTTTCAGACGCACAAACACTGATGGTGGAAGTACTCTCCATCTCAGTTTGCCAGGCGAAGGGGATCATAAAGTGGTCCGTCCACGGGAGGGGAATCGGGGAGGCGGCTTTCATAGCAGTAACATTTGTAAAAATAGGATCAAATTACCCTTGTTATGGGTGGCCTCCAGGTTTATAAGGTTAACCTCATAAGCTTTTAGGTCACATTGAAGGACTGCCGCCGACCGATCTTCCTGGTCGTCGAAATGAAGATTAAAATCTCCCAAAGTAATAAAATTTGTCGTAGAAGCGGCAAGAACCATCACGGTTTCCATAAGGGAGCTCACGAAGTTTCCATTACTTCCTGGAGGGCGGTAAACTAATATTCCAGACATCGCCACAGTAGGTGAAATTTGTACGGAGAACTTACAGCTCTCACAGTCCTCCACCTCACCATTTTGGGCTCTACATGCCAACGAGTTCTTATAAAAAATAGCAACACCTCCCCCCCGCCCCACTGGTCAGTCCTGTGAGTGGATTAGAAAGCCAGGAGGAAGGGCTTTCACTATATCTGCTTCTGAGCCTTGCATAAGCCATGTTTCTGTTAAAAACAGGATATCTAAGTCATGTTCCTGAATAAGGAGGCTGATTTCCAATGAGTGCCTCGGAAGAGATCTACAGTTCAGTAGGGCAGATCGTAAAGTGTTCTTTACCACTACTTGATTAGGGGAGTTACATAATACACAGTGTGTAAAAGGTTCAATACCTTTAGACACATATGTGCAGTGTGAAGATTTCAGAGGGCGAAGCCGAAGTACGTCTGCACGCGAGTAGATGGTTGCAGAGCTTACTAGATTGGGCAGGGTGGCTGGCCCTAAGCCCGTCCGGGCACAGACGGGCTGGACTCCGGCGAGAGTCCGGAGAGTTCTCTGCGCGAGTCCGCTGCGCGTTATCATGGCCGTATTAAATACCGGTCTAGCGTCCTTCAGACGACTAGACCGATCTCCCCAATGGCGCCGTCAGGCGTCCTTTAGATCCTCCAAGATGGCGCCCAAAAGCGAAGAAATGACCCGGGACCCGCCAAGTGTGGTGATATAACTATTAAAGTGCAAGCAATGGGGCAATATTAAAAACAAGGAAGAAGACAAATGAATGTTAATTAAAATACAAAACTGGGCAATTAAAAATGCACACAGAGCCTCGCTGTAATTGCGCTGCAAAGAGCTGCACGCTCTCAGTCACTCTGCATTACCAAGTAAGGTCGATTAGACTGCGCGCGCTTCCCACTTGCCTTAAATACCGGTCTAGCGTCCTTCAGACGACTAGACCGATCTCCCCAATGGCGCCGTCAGGCGTCCTTTAGATCCTCCAAGATGGCGCCCAAAAGCGAAGAAATGACCCGGACCCGCCAAGTGCGGTGATATAACTATTAAAGTGCAAGCAATGGGGCAATATTAAAAACAAGGAAGAAGACAAATGAACGTTAAATAAAATACATAACTGGGCAATTAAAAATGCACACAGAGCCTCGCTGTAATTGCGCTGCAAAGCGCTGCCCGCTCTCAGTCACTCTGCATTACCAAGTAAGGTCGATTAGACTGCGCGCGCTTCCCACTTGCCTTAAATACCGGTCTAGCGTCCTTCAGACGACTAGACCGATCTCCCCAATGGCGCCGTCAGGCGTCCTTTAGATCCTTCAAGATGGCGCCCAAAAGCGAAGAAATGACCCGGGACCCGCCAAGTGCGGTGATATAACTATTAAAGTGCAAGCAATGGGGCAATATTAAAAACAAGGAAGAAGACAAATGAACGTTAAATAAAATATAAAACTGGGCAATTAAAAATGCTCACAGAGCCTCGCTGTAATTGCGCTGCACGCTCTCAATCACTCTGCATTACCAAGTAAGGTCGATTAGACACTATGTGTGAATCACTCTCTGGATATGAACTATAAATACACCATGTGGCATCACTCTCCAAACGATGGTGCCAAAAAAGCTAAACAGAAGTCCATGGTCATTCAGTCAATGCAGACTCGACACTCAACACCATTTTAAGGATTTTGTGGGTAGATCACAAATGCACAAGCCTAATGTAAAATACTCTTTACTAAAAAACTGAGACATATATCCTCATCTTTACCTGACAAGTTTTTCAGATTTAGGAAATCACTGAAAACACCTGCCTATGGTCAACATTATATTTGAAACTGTGGTAGAACACGCACTACTAACTGAACAGGTTGCTGAGTTATCGCGTGCTTCAGAGGTATCATTCTCTGGTGGTTGAGTGTGGTACATAAAACTAAAAGGTAGCATTCATTCACTTTTGTTTATACGTTTGATTATTGTTTACTCATGTTATATATTTTTGAGTTGTGAATTCTGTTTTTGTACATTGATTTTATTGGCATTGCACCCTATAACTGTGTATTGATCTGCATCATTCCTTATATTTTGCTATTCACCTGTATCATTCTTTATATTTTGTTATTTGGTTACTGGAACACTCTCGCTCGTCTCACATGGGGCTTACACTCACTATAACATTTTCGTTGAACACATAGTCCGTCTTTTATTACTGACCAAATGTTATCTAGCGTGACGTCCCGTGCACAACACCGCTGTTGGAACACCAGCACCAGCACCTGCCTCGAGTCACCGCCACTTCATCGAAGTAAGTTAACTCACGTTAGCCTTGACTCTGCACGTTTTAGTCACTCCTGTCGCTTTATATCGTCTGCTTGTTAAATTGCTACACTGTATACCGCTGGAAGCTTTCCACTATAACAACACGTGAGGCCACAATCCTCCAGCTCTTACATTGCTCATTACTATTATGCACCCACGTTTACTCACCTGCTTTCAAATACTTGTTTGCATGCTCGTTATTGTTGACACCGCCGGTACTTTTTCACCACTAGAACATGAGAAGCCATAATGTTCGCGCTCTAACAGTGCTCATAACTCTATTGAACCCGTGTCCACTAACAACTTTTATTTATTTAATTAGTTGACACACCTGCGATTTTTGCATGCTTTTTACTTTCAATAGTCAGTACATACCTTCAGTAAATACGTTTGCATGATTATCTATGAACGCCAGATATGACCTCACTCATCTGAGAGTTAGAACAATGCAGTGCCTTGTGCAATTTATTTTCGTTACACCTTCTGATATCACCTGTGTGAAGGTGCAGGTACACCAATGTCGGTTGGTTACTTATGATATAATTGCCCTATTTTTGTATAGATGTTCCCCTGACAAAGGGCAAACACTGTCCGAAATGCATTGGGAGAAGTGGAAATGTATGCCTATATGCATTTAAGTTGGCTCTATGGAGTTGCAATATGATGGATTGAATATCGCCTCATGAACCAAAGAATAAAAAATCTTGGTCAATCTACTTTGAAGATCTTCGTTTATATTTTCAAGTGAATTTCTTAACGAACTCTTGACATCGCATCCAGCGATATTCCTGCTGTGCTCAGGGGGACGTCGCCTTATTTAGGAAACAGTACCTTCCAACATTGTATTTGCCCACACTGGTTCCAATGTTCTACTCCGTTTAAATGTAATGTCATTGTGAAGTTGAAGAACGATTTCTCCATCGATCACACTGCAAACTCCTTCCCCCTTACATTTGCATAACGCATTCTAAGGGCCTTTGAACTTTGCAAGCACCACACAAAAATATAGAAACTAAACGAATAAAAGATAATGGCAGCACATCCTCAGCAGTTAAAGATTTACATTTGTGAACATGAATAAAATATTGAAACAAAGCAATTCTTGGCAACACAAGAGGTAAATGAAAGAACAAAACAAACAATATAAAGAAATACCTTGCTATCCAAATATTTAAATTGAAATTTAGACACTTCAAAATACAAGAAAGGCAAAACTGCAAACGATGTCCACCTGACTGACAACATATTAGTATCATGATAATTTACCTTATGTATAGTGTGAGTACAAGTCTTCTTAAACAGGGCTTCTACATCCTTGTATTCCTTTGTTTGTGGTGATAACTGTACCTGATTTACCTTGTTGGCACTCACCGATTCCCAATGTGCAGGAATATCGTTCTCTCCTAGGTACCAAAAAAAAAAAAAAACAACAAAGCTGATAAACATATACTATAACAATTCCTATTTGTACTCACAAAACCTATGTAAATTCAAGTGAAGTTTACATTTGTCAAACATAAAAATATCCTCTCCATCACATCGTTTTTGGACAGGGACTACATACATAGTTTGCTATAGCCTTAATATACTCTTCAATGCCTGACATTTTACTTGGAAGAAATGATATATTATTCACAGAATTGCCAATTATAGTGAGATTTGAACAAGGACTTCAAGGCAAATGTTCGGACCATTTTCAAACAGAAAACTGGTCTGATGGGCAAGTCAGTACTGAGCAAGAATTCTGTTGCAACGTAAAAATGGTCATCAGTCGTGTGACTTTAGAAATGTAAACGTCTCAGAGGACACATGTTTTGTATGTATAAAACTTACGTTTGTTAGCGTAAACATAAGCTTGAAACTTGGTTATGCATTGTTCTGATGTCAGAGTAGCTAAACCTGGGCTATGAAGTTATTGCTCTGAGGGATAGAGATCCACCACCCTCACCCTCACCCCACTTAAACCCTGTGGGTTTAAGTGAGGGGGGGAAACGGAGGGGGAGAGTATGACGTGTGCTACCTCACACTATCCATTCTGTAAGCTGCATGTCTGCACTGAACCGTGAATGGCTTCAGTTAGGTAGTAATGTTGGTGGGAGAGGGTAGCATGCAGCCAGGTAATTATTTTGTATTGGTTGCGATAGGTTTCAGTTGAAGGTAAGAGGGATGGTTTTCAACTCATCAGTTATTTTATTTTTGGTGGGGGATCGAGGGGAGAATCTTGTAGGGTTGCAGGATGTCGGTATTCATTTGGATGGGAAGGCTAAGGAAAGGGTTTCCCTGAGGGCGGTGCGGTAAGGGTCGGTTTGCTCTCGAACTTGCAGTACATGGTCATTCTACTGATTAGCAAAGCAAAGATCGGCCTGCAGCACTTTCATTAAGCGAACTTAGCTTTTTCAACTAGGAATGTCCTGACAATCAACAAAAAAGAAAACTAAGATCCTGGTGGTTCAAGAAACTAGATCAAAAATACCAACATGGTTTTTGGACCAAGAAAAGTTAGTGCCAACTAAAAGTTTTAAGTACCTTGGAGTCCACTTTAATGATAATGGGAGATATAGCGACCAATTAAACTAATTCAGGAAGAAGGGCATAGCCTTGGCCTTCACCCTTAAGTCACTTTAAACAAAACTAAAAGGTCCTACGCTTATGCCAATCATCCAGGTAGCCCAAGCAAAGGCACTACTTACATTAGGTTTGCAAACGAGGCTCATTAGGGATGGGATAGCACAATACTGGATACAATGCTTCTCAAGATTTACAGAACAATTTTTATAGCTGCCCTCCCATTTATCTAAAGCCCAGGTAAGGCTGCAATTTAGCACTGCTAAGCAAACACTGGCATGGTAGGTAGCCGGTACGATATGTTGTCACAAACTCAGGTCAGCGAAAGAAGATTCACTGGGCCATCACCTTTGGTCCAAACTGAAAACCAAGCAAAGCTTCCCGGCAAGGTCTTACTTGTCTCAGGCCTAAGCAAGCTTAGTCTAATGAGCGCTTGGTATTTTTTCACTAGCCATCAAGAGTTCAAAAAGCAGCCAAAAGTAAGCACACAACAGCTCTCACTACTTGAGGACAAGCCTTGCCTGTCTCAACACAAACATGGCTGGATGACACTCCATACTTATACGCAACTGAAACAACACTGCTATCTAAGTAAACTTTATAAAGATCTGACCAAGGTACTGTTCATGAAACTCAGGATGGGGACAATATGTACCTCAATTTACTATCCTGCATGGAAAAGATGTGAGGAACAGGTGAAATATAGGCTATGCGACCAGGGTCAGGAAGATATTATTCATATACTGTGTGTGTGCTGATCCTTATGGAGGACCATCAGGAACTGCTACGAAGAAGGTGGAATACTTGGGCATAAGGTTTTGCAGGGAGGCAGTGTTGGCCTGCTTTGAACCATCAGACATCAGACTAAACTGTGCACTGGTGACATTTTTTATGGTTTTCTCAAAAAGGTTGGAGGCTATGGCTCAGTAGTTTAAGGGAAGGGGTTTGATTAGACAATTATCAGCTCTGATTGTAGCCCAAACCGCCGCTCTTGACCTTTTATGTATGTACGCAGCTGTTACCTGGTTAAAGAACGAATATGCTACTTACCAGTATGCATCTGTTCTTGGCACGGAGGGCTGCTGACATTCATATCTGTGCTTAGATCGCCGCCTAGTGTTGGGTCCGGATGATCGCACATTGTTGTCCTCGAAGAGTCTTCGAAGTATCACGAGATAGGTGGCTCCTCCCTTGGACTATAGTGCGCATGGGCATCGACTCCATCCTCAGATTGTTTTTAGCCATTGTGGCAAAGATGCAGTGAAACTCTGTGAATGATGACCATGCTAGAAGTATTTGTGAGCGCTACAGGCGCCGGGAAGGAGGGCGGGTGATATGAATGTCAGCAGTCCAACATGCCAAGAACAGATGCATACTGGTAAGTAGCATATTCGGTTCGAGGCATGTGGGCTGCTGAATTCATATCTGTGCATAGAATACATAGCAGTCCCTCCATTAGCAGCGGCCGCCTGTGCCAGCTGCAGCAGTTTGGAAAAGGGTTTTAAGAACAGCCTGCCCTACAGCTGCCTGCTGTTTGGAGTGCACATCCACACAGTAGTGTTTTGTAAATGTGTGTGTGGTAGACCATGTGGCTGCTCTACATATGTCTTCTAAAGGAATATTTCCAAGGAAAGCCATTGAGGCCCCCAACTTCCGAGTGGAGTGGGCCCGCGGGGGAATCGTTAGAGTGCGCTTGGTTTTCTGATAGCAGATCTGAATACACTTAACGATCCACCTGGCTATACCAGCCTTGGAAATGGGGTTGCCTTTTTGTTGTGGCGAAAAGGCAACAAATAGTTGCTTCGTCTTCCGAAAATCTTTGGTCCTATCAATGTAGTACATCAAGGCTCTTTTAACGTCAAGCGTGTGGAGCATTCCCTCCGCAACCGACTCAGGATTTTGGAAGAACACAGGTAGTTCTATAGTCTGGTTGATATGGAACTGAGAAACCACTTTAGGAAGGAACTTAGGGTTAGTGCGAAGCACCACCCTGTTGGAATGAATCTGTATAAATGGCTCTTGGATAGTTAGTGCCTGGAGTTCATTAACTCGTCGTAGTGACGTAATCGCTACCAGGAAAGCCACTTTCCATGTCAAGAACTGAATCTCGCATGAATGCAGTGGCTCGAAAGGGGGACCCATCAGTCTCGTGAGGACCACATTTAGGTTCCATTGGGGAGCTGGTGGGGTCCGTGAGGAATGACTCGTTTGAGTCCTTCCAGAAAGGCTTTGATGGCAGGCACTCTGAAAAGGGAGAGGTGCTGCCTGTTTGGAGATAAGCTGACATTGCGGATAAATGTATACAAATGGAAGCATAGGCCAGATTACATTTGTATAGATGTAAGAGATAAATGATGTTTCGAATAGAAGCGTCTAGCGGGTTGATGTTGTGGTCTGCACAATAAATGACAAACCGCTTCCATTTCGCCGCATAGCATGCTCTGGTGGTGGGCTTCCTTGCCTCCCTGATTATGTCCATACAGTCAGGAGGTAAGTTGAGGTAGCCAAACTCTAAGACCTCAGGAGCCAGATCGCCAGGTTGAGCTGTTGCGGATCTGGATGCTGAATGTCGCCATGGCTCTGCGTCAAAAGCTTTGGTGTGAGGCGCAGCCTTTGATGCGGTACCACGGATAGTTCCAGAAACGTGGTGTACCATGGTTGGCGTGCCCAAGTTGGAGCAACTAGGATGAGAGTCATCGAGTGTTGCTTCAGCTTGCGTGCCACCACGGGTATTAGAGGTGCTGGGGGAAAAGCGTACGCAAATTTGCTTGACCAGTTCATCCATATCTCATTGCCCTGCGACTGTGGGTGTCTTTCAACTGTCCATGAGCCTGAGTCCACTGACGTGCTAAGCACTCCTGAAGCGGACGCATATGTAGTCTCGCGTGCGGGACTATGAAGATGCAGGAGGCCATCATGCCTATCAACTGCATGAACACTCTTGCTTGAAGCGAGTGTTGAGGTCTGAATTTCTGTATCAGCGATTGAATGCTGCTGACCCTCACTGAATTTGGCTGTGCTTTGGCTGCCAGAGTGTTTATCGTCGGACCCAGATACTGCCGTATGTGGGCGGGTTGCAGGTGGTACTTTGGGTAATTCAGTGAGAATCCCAGATCGTGAAGAAGGTGAATGGTGTGGGACATGTGGGCGGCACACTGCTGGGCCGACTTTGCTTGGATTAGCCAGTCGTCCAGATAAGGGTAGACGTGAATGTTCTGTCTCCGTAGGTGTGCCGCCACTGTCGCCAGGCACTTTGTAAACAACCTGGGTGCCGTGGTGACTCCGAAAGGTAGAACTTTGAACTGCTAATGTTGATTTTGGATGGTGAACCTGAGGTATTTTCTGTGTGACGGGTGCAGCGGAATATCAAAATACGCATCCTTCAGATCTAACGTTGCGAGAAAATCTCCCTGACTGAGCAATGGCAGGACTTGCTGCAGTGTTAGCATGTGAAAGTGCTCCAACAGAATGTACTGATTGAGGGGTCTGAGGTCCAGTATGGGTCTGAGGGACCCGTCCTTTTTTGGGATTAAGAAGTACAGTGAGTACACTCCTGTACCTCTTTCTTCCGCAGGCACGAGCACGATTGCCCCTTTTTGCAGCATGACGAGTACCTCCTGCTGCAATAAGTGCAAATGCTCGGCGGACATAGGACGGTGTCTTGGGGGTATGTTGGGTGGAGTGGATGTTAACTCCAGACAATAACCGTACTGGATAAGCTGTGTGACCCACCTGTCTGTGGTGATGTACTTCCAGACTGGCAGGAACTGTTGAAGTCTCCCCTCGACAGGTGTTGCGTGGTCGGGGGCAGTAACAAGGCGTCACTGTTTGTTAGTGGCGGAGGACCTGGAGTTGTTGTTTCCACGACCTCTGCCCTTGGCGCTGTTTCCACGATATCCACCTCTACTTTGCTTGGTGTATGTGGTTTGCGCGCCACCTTTAAAGTACTGTGTGTTCTGAGACAGCTGGCCTCTGGAAACACCTCTATTGCTTGAGCGACGAAAAGAACCACCCCATAACTGCTACGACTGTAGAGCCCCCATAGACTTTGCAGTCTCAGTGTCTTTCTTGATCTTCTCCAAGGTGGTGTCCACCTCTGGGCCAAATAGATGATCAGGGTTTACTGTCTGATTTAGAATGGTGGTCTGTATCTCTGGCTTGAACCCGGAGATTCTGAGCCAGGCATGTCGCCTCAACATGACACTAGTGTTAACAGCTCTGGCCGCGTTGTCTGCTGCGTCCAGTGCACATTTGATAGAAGCATTTGATATGAGCTTCCCTTCCTGGATGAGCATCTCAGCTGCCTCTTTATATTCATCTGGCAGGTGCTGTAACAGGGTCTCAAGTGTGTCGTAATGGGCCCTGTCATACCTGGCTAAGAGTGCCTGAGTGTTTCAAATGCGCCAGATATTGGCCGCTTGAGCTGCTACCCTTTTCCCTGATGCCTCGAACACCTTAAGATTCCTTATCTGGGGGAGGAGCATCACCCGTTGTTTGTGAATTAGCCCTCTTCCGGGCATTAGAAACAACAAGAGAGTCCAACGGCAACTGTCCCTTAATGTAAGTAGGGTCTCCAGGTGCCGGTTTGTACTTCTTTTCAATCCTGGGGTTTATCACCCTTGCTCTTGTAGGCTCCTTAAAGATTTCCCCAGCATGCTTCAAGACACCCTTCAACATAGGCAGAGTCTTGACAGTCCTCTCTGAGGTGGAAAAGGTGTCGAAAAGAAAGTCTACTTCAATGGGGTCAGCATGGAGCTGGACGTCATGATTTTTAGCCGCCCTTTCAATGAGGGCATTAAACGCTGCCGAATACTCAGTAGGTGACATTTTTACAGCATACACTTGAGTGTCTGGGGCAGAGTGTGGATCACCTGGGTCAGCAGCATCTGCCCTGGGTTCATTTGTATCATCAGGATCAGTGTCCACAGGATAGCTGTATTCGTCATTATCACCTTCCCCAGTGTCCACATCTGAATAAGTGGGTGAGACATCATGCCTACGTGGAGATACAGGTTCTACAAGAACAGGTGTTGAAGTAGAATCCTTCTTCTTCTTTAGTGGTATTTTATAGGACTCCATTGGCTGTTCCGGGGCGATTTTTCTCTTATAAAGAGAAAGTCTGCCTGTCTCGGCATCGATAAACTGTTCCTATTGCTCCACCAATGAGGATTGTCGATGCTTTGTGGCCTGGACCACAGTTGTCGGCTTCGGCACCGTGGACACCTTCCTGGGCACGTCGACGGCCACTTTAGGGACGAAAGCCTTCAGCACCACTTTTGGTGGCAGCGTGAAGTGGATGGGCGTCAACGTCTTCTGAGGTTTTTCTGCAGGCTTTGAAGGTGGAGGATCCTTAGGCCCGACCACCGAAGCCTTGTCCTGGATGCGCTTCAGGGAGTCTGCCACCTGCTTCGAGAAGGAGGCGGACGGCTGCGTCGACTCGACGGAATCCTTCGAGGCACCAGCAGGCGTGGACTCAGGGGTTGTTCCGCTCTTGGCCTTGTCCGGCCGACGCGGAGGCTCGAGAACCTTTGGATCACCGAGTCCTTTGTCGGTGTCGACTGTCTTCGGAGCCGATTTGTTCGGGTCGACTGCCTTGACCTTTTCCTTCAGCGTGGTAGTTTTCGTCTCAACGCCCTTCAGCGGTTTCTTCGGGTCGAGAACTCTCTTCTGCTTCGTCTGTGTCGACAGGTCCGAGGACTTCGAGCCGACCAAAGCAATACGCACTTTCGGTTTCGATGTAGTCACCAGTGCTTTTGGTTGCGTCGATACCGGAGCTTTCACTTTCAGTTTCGATTTTGCTGTTTGCGGCTCCTTAGACATGTCTGAAGCCGAGCCCGAAGGCAGGGCCGTAGAACTTATTGGAAGATCTTGGGTAAGGCCTAGTGGCGATCCCTCGACCTGAGCCATATGAAGCGTTTCGGCCCCAGTGTCAGTTTGTGGGCCTAGCTCCTCGCTCGAGCAATCTTCCATGGCCCCAAAGGCCCCATCGTCGTCTCCTACCTCGTCGACGATTTCTTCTGCCTCGAGCATCTCAACATCAGCGTCGTAGTTTTAGTCGACCTCCGACGCAGGATTCGACAGGTTCTCTCGAACCTCCCGGTCTGCTCCTTCATCATCCCCGATTCACAAAAGGGGGTGGTGATGAACAGAGTGTCTGAATTAAGCAGACCACTCTTACCCAGTCCAAAGATCAGGGCTTGATCCATCACTGTTATTTATCTCACTGCACCATCCCAGCTCAGAACCTGGCTATATGCAAATCAGTCTGAGCTAAAAAAACGGTGATGGATAAAGCCCTGATCTTTGGACTGGGTAAGAGTGGGCTGCTTAATTCAGACACTCTGTTCATCACCACCCCCTTTTCTGAATCACCTTCATCATCCCCGGCATCGAAGATGTCCACCGGCTCCGGTGCAGTCTGCTGGGCTTCCTTGCGCGCAGCGCTTCGATGCAGAAGCGTCTTCTTGGATCAAAAACGGGAACAAGCCATGCAGCTGGCTTCATCATGATCCGGCGACAGACATTTGTTGCACACCGGGTGGACGTCAATGTGGGGATATTTGGAGTTGCACACAGGACATCTCTTGAACGGGCTCCGTTCCATGATGGGTCTTCGATAAGGCCTCTGGCGTCGACCGGGCCTTCAGCGTCGAAAAGCATGCGGCTATTCTGGATATCCGGATCGGGAACTGAGCTGGAACAGAACTGGGCACCGAACGCAAGACTATACCGACGAAAAAACTAAAGGCCTTTTGGCCTAAAGAAACTTTTATATCGATTCCGACTTGAGTGAACCAATATGCATCCAAACCCAATGGCGGAAAAAAACATTCCGAGGATGGAGTCGATGCCCATGCGCACTGTAGTCCAGGGGCGGAGCCACCTATCTCGTGATACTTCCAAGACTCTTCCAGGACAACAATGTGCGATCATCCGGACCCAGCACTAGGCGGCGATCTATGCACAGATATGAATTCAGCAGCCCACATGCCTCGAACCTTATATGCCTAGCCAATTGCATGTGGACCTGTTATGATAACTCCTCCAGCGGCCTACCGACCGTGAACTGCGGACAGGGGATTTATCCTCGGTCTTCCCTTACTGAACATCATTCGGAACACTTATAAAGACCTCCCCCTAAATGACATCAGGTATACGTAGGTCCACCAGTCGGCTAAAGTCTATAGACGTCTAGACTCTTGCATATGCACCTTCTAACGACAACAGCTTAAGCACCTTAATCATCCTGTGCTTTGATAGTTATCTTATCCTACAAACATTGCACTTTACCGGCAACACCTGCACTTTCATGAGTTAATATGACTGCTGTGAAGAACTCTTACCATGCAGATCACAGATCTGTATTTTATGTGACTATCTGGGTGGATTACTGCTTTTGTCACAGATATCCTTTTGTCATAAGATACAACCCTAATATAGAACAGTGACTAAATAACTGACAACAGAGAGCTTCATGCAAACTGCAAAAAATACATTTTTTTTTTTTTAACAAACAATTGATGGTAATGAGGGAATCCAAGGAGGGGGTAGTTGGGATTTGTAAAAATGATTGTCGCATAGGGCGCCACTAGCGCTAAAGCCGGACCTGGTTCACTGACTACAATATCTGCTTACAAGAATCCGTAATGCACGGCGGTAGGAAGAATTCACTTCTAAAATTGCCCAAACTTTACTGTCCCCCCCTCCGGTAGAGACAACTGGTACTAATAGGTTTAAGGGAAGGGAAACCATTTAAAATTTTTCCATAAAACATTTATCTAGATGGGTTCTGACTTTTAAAGGTCAACTCTGATGTCACTATGGGTCTGTTTTATGTATTTTTTGTAACATTTTTAATGCATTTTTTGTCTACTGTATTGCAACGGTTTTTAATAATCAAGCAATAAAGATTACTAACTACCACTACAGTCGAAGGAGGGGAATTAAATACAAATAAACATTCACTATATTGTGTGGCATTCTGTGTGGGACTAACAAAAGGTCATAATAGACGTACATTGTTGAAAATGACAAATGCATAACTTAATTCAAGAAAATATTCGAATGTAGTGGTTGATCATTTAAGGCTCGATGAGATAAGTATGATACCAGGTGACCTCAAAGCCTCTTTCTCCACAAATGAAATACACACATCAGGATTATTAAAAGGAGGATCTCTACGAGAGGCTTCAAGTCAACCGTATGACACTAAGGGATGATCAAATTAGTGAAAATCCTGAGTGGATTTTTAGGGCAGGCAAGAGTAAGAAATACCAACAGCAGTTGTAAAGCTGGTATTCTGTCCAGAGTCAGAGGAAGAGATCCTTGAGGAAAGCAGGGAATTGATACTCTTATCTCCCGGTATTCATGAGACCGAAGGAAAAATATGTATAGGAAGCGAGCGGCATGGACAGTTAAGACAGTTGTGGGAGGGGTACAGAAGGATTAGGCAAGGCATCCAGGTCAGATTAACAGCAGGACAAACAAGAGTAAAGCTGAAAGGGAAAGTGGGTGCTTCCAGGTGAACTAAAGCAACAGTGGAGGTTGCCATGTGCCTTGCAGCTGTTAAGTTGTATGGTACATTACTTATTAGTTCATCCAGGTACCCTTCCCAGTATCGCTGTTGTTTTTCTCAGTTTCTAATGCTTCCTACAGTTCCTGCCTTCTGCTGGTCTGTAAAGCAGCTGGTCTGTAAAGCAGCTGTAAGTGTGCCTAAGGGGACCCTCTGCAGTCACAACCCATACCTCTTGCTTGAGTGTTCCTGAGCAGCCTGTCTTGCTACAAAATTGCCTGTTAAGCCCAAAGCACTTTCCCGATGTGAACCAGAGTGACTGTGCAGCTGTCCAAGGTGCTTACCAGAAGGGCACCAATCATACTTTGCCACTTCCAAACTGTAACGTGCCCCAAATACTACTAGCTGGACAAGGGACTGAGGGCTAGATGTAGGTATTTCCGATTTACCTACTCTTAAATACCAAATTTTACAGATTCGGTATTTAAGAGTAGGTAAATAGGAAGGAGGCAGATGTAGGTAATTTTAATTTTACAATTACCGAATCTGTAAAATTCCTATGGGCCTTGAAGCCCATAGGAATCAATGGGAAATACGGATTCGGTATTTACCGAATCGGTAAATACCGAATCCTGCAAGGGGGAACGGGGTGTCACTTTGACACCCTGTAGCACCCCAATTCCAGGCTTGTGTGCCATGTGGCACACAGACATGCCCTAAAGGCATGTCTGTGTGTCACATGGCACAGGTGTACATGCACAGATGTGCATGTACACCTGAATTCTGTATTTTACCACCCAATCCTAATACCGACTCCTAAAGGGCCTGTGGCACTCTTTGAAGTGCCAGCTACATCTGGATTTACTGAATCGGTAAATATACCGAATCGGAAATTTTACCGATTCGGTAAATTTACCGAATCGGTAAAATATAGGCCCCCTACATTAGAAAACCCTAATACCGGTCGGTAACGGCCGAATTCGGCAGTTACCGACCGGTATTAGGGCTCCTACATCTGGCCCTGAAAGCAGACTGCATTGCTGCATCCCTGTTTGCATCCAGGTCTGTCCATATTAGCCGCTGCCTCACCAAACTCCATGAGCACCGCAGCGAGCTACTAATCTGAAGACAGCTACACTTGTGCCTGCCGCCACCTTCCAACTGTGCTGCTTGGCCCTGTGTCTGTAACCAGTCTTGGAGCAGCGGACAGTGGCACCTGTGGCCAGCGCCTTTTCCTGCACAAAGAGGAACATACAGACTGAGGTAAGCGTGAATTAGTCAACGCTTCCTAAAATGACCCTCATTTGGTGAGTGCCACAAGGCCGAGAGACTGAGCGCACAATTCTGACTGGAGATAGTACATTAAAGATGAGAAGTCGAGCACTGAACCTGTACTTGAGTCCTACAACAGAGTTAACCTAACACTGAAGGAGTGAGGGGATGTGGATGAGATTCACAAGTTCGTTATCCTTGCCCATAAGACATTGGGCCTGTACAAGAGTTTTGTAGAATAAGTGCATTACAGTGCTTCACTTTTATAAAAATGAGAACTAGGCTGGAAAATCAAGTTATCATGCTATTGGGTGTTTGTTGAGTTTATTGTTTAAACCTTCTGGTAACCTGTGACTGCTCACCATTGATACCACTGACAGTCAAGTGCTCAAAAGGTTCTTTTTTTAAAATTATTATTTATTTCTCGTATTTTAGAACATTGCACAACATACATCAATTATTCCATCGCAGCTGATATGTCTTATAGCAAGTGCATATGAACAGTCAAACTGATCCCCCCACCCTCTCACCCCCAACAAGGCGAGACATCCCCATTTCACGGCTGAGGCAGTTGTGGCAAGTTACATCATCAAAAACCTGACAATAGGTGCACAACTACACATGAATGCATGGCCTAAGAAGGGACATAAGGTGAGTTAAAAAAGCAAAATGTATAGCCATCTCCCTACGGCTGATGCCAGACCGGCCTCAATAACAGTGAAGGCAGCAAGAAACAATTCTCTTCAGGCAGCAGTCTGCTCATCACCCCCCTCCTGCTCGCCCGACTCTTTCCTAACTAAGCATTGCTGATATAGGCCTCAGACGCCTTTATGGTGACACTGCGAGGGAAGAAGTTCATTGTATACCTAAGGTTTTGTGCTGCAATATAGCATATCTGAATTCCAACTGTGGCCCACTGCACTGCGACCCTGCGCTTGGCCAATAACAATCCCATAGCGACCAATTTCCTGCAGCCTGCTTGGATATCCCAGTCGTATCCCACTAGAGCGACTAGAGGGCTGGGCATTAGGTGATGTCACACAATCTCGCTCAACACCGAAAAAACTTCCTCCCAAAAGGCCAAGATCCTAGGACAGGCCCACGCCACATGGAAGAATCCTGCATCTGGCTTTGCGCATCTGTCGCATTTAGCATTCTCCCTCAGTCCATATCGCGCTAGTCTACGGGGAGTATAATACACTATATTAAGATATTGAAAAGGGATCAGGAGGTGCCTACCATTCAGGGAATCCCGCTTCGTGACCTTGCTACAATACATCCAGCATCTATCATCAATAGGTATGTCCAGGTCACCTTGCCATTCTGTCCTGGCATTGTATGGCTGTGATTTCCGAGGCTCCTGGGCCAGGGAATAGAGAACCGTAATAAGCTTCACTGGAGATTGAGCTTTAATAATGTAAGAAAGTGTTGGGAACTGCACTGGTTCCTGCTTTATCTTCCCCCAGCTGCTGTTGCCATGCATGTCGAACTCTAAAATATTGGAATTTATCCAATGGCGAGAGTCTATGCGAGCCCTCAGTGCAGTCCTCCCAGCAGTGGAGAGCCCCAACCCGGTAAAAGTTGCGCAACATGCGTATGCCTGTGGGTGCCATAGCTTTAAGGACTGCCCGCCCTATACATGTCGGGAGCCAGCTACACCACTTTAAAGGCATGACCGGGGAGTACATGAGCGCTCCCGCTTGTAAGTCTAACAATCTGCCCCATGTGTGTACGGTGGAATTTAGGGAATCCATTACCCAGTGTCTACGATCTGTTGGGGTGTAAAGAGTAACTGTGAAAGGGTCAAGGGGCCTGCAGCGTTCCACTCCAGAAACAAATGTGGGAGATCAAAAGTCCCATGCAGCCATCTGTAAGCATACAAAGCTTGTGCAACCCTGTAATAGAGTTCTAGATCCGGCACCCCCAGCCAGCCAGCCGCGTATGGGAGCGTTAGTGTATCCCATTTGACTCTTGGCTGTTTACCGGTCCAGGTTAACCTAATCAGTAGTTTATGAAGGAACCCATAAAAAGAGCGCAGGAGTTATATCAGGATATTGAGGAATAGGAAGAGGAACCTAGGCAGGATAACAATCTTCATTTAGGAGATGCGACCATTCAGAGAGAGAGAGAGGTAGCTTAATTCACCTGTTGATGTCATCCTCTAATTTAGAAACGGCCTTCCCATAGTTCTCCGCTATGACAACAGTTGGGTCGGCAGGTATTTGAACCCCCAAGTAACATACTGAATCTGTAGCGCTTTGCATGAATGGGGGCAGGCACCGGGGTTAAGAAGAAACACCAGCAATTTGGACCAGTTAATGCGAAGTTTCGATATTCTCCCGAATTGAACCACCTCCACCAGGACTGGATTGAGGTTGTTCACTGGGTAACGAACATACAGTATGGTATCATCTGCATAGGCAGAAATTATCAAACGATATCCCGGGAATCCCAATCCCATGTGTAAATGATATTTCCGCAACGCACAGGCAAGGGGCTCAGCAACCAGAGCATAGAGGAGCAGGACAGTGGGCAGCCCTGTCTAGTCCCTCCAGTTAAGTGTGTAGGAGCCGTACCTTTCCTGCCTAGACAGACACGTGCCTTGGGCTGCATGTACAGAGTCATTACTAATTGTAGAAAGGTATCTCCTACCCCTATTCTTTGTAAAACTCCCTTCATGAAGGCACACTCTACGGAGTCAAAAGCCTTTTCAGCATCTAAAAATGCTGCTGCCGCTTTGACCCCTGGAACAGGCCTCTGGATCGTGCAAAATATGGTACATACATTTCAAGTATGGCTGCACTTTGGACAAACCCTGACTGCTTTAGGCAAACCACCAATGGCTGAAGTGGGGCCAATCGATTATCTAAAGTTTTGGCGTATATCTTGGTATCAACATTTACAAGGGACCACGGTTCGTACGAGCAGCAGGTCTTTGCCGGCTTCCCAGGTTTCAATAGCATGATAATCAGTGCTTCTCTCATGGCGGGAGGCAGAATGCCAGCTTGGGCCATATGTTCATACAAGGTCATGAGGTTCGGAACCAACACATCTTGGAATGTCTTACAGAAGGAGACAGTAAGCCCGTCTATGCCAGGGGCACTGCCGATTCGTTTGGAGTTCATGGCCACCGTGACATCCCCTGGAGAGAGGGGCACATGAGGTAATCTCTGTGCGTGTTCGATAACCAGGTCATCTGTATGTGTTCCAGATAATCACATATAGCATCTACATCAGGGGGAGGTGTACAGTTGTGAGTACTATCTATGAAATCGACATGCTATGTCTTGACTGCTACGCAATGGCTGACCTCCCTCATCTAATATTTCAGAAATAGTGCCCACTTCGCGCTTGGGGCCCATCAGTGCTGCCAAAGTAGCACCTGGGAGATCACTCTCACCGTATACCCTGGCCGTGGCATACTTGCCAAGGTGCTTAACCTCCCTGTCAGCTATATATTGATATTCTTCCAGAGCAGCCGTATTGTCGCCCAATATATTGATATACCATGTCCCCTGAAACTTTAGCTCTAAAGATGAGATGTCTTACTCAAGTTTAGTCAGTCAGTTCCTCAATGATCTGAGCACCCCAGAGTGTTTAGCTATGACCATACCCTGGATATACACTTTAAAGGCCTCCTAGAAGATGGTGAAGCGGTCAACTGACCCCATATTTTTCTCAAAGTATGTTTCAATGTCTGTGGAGATTTCTGACACAAATACTGTATATAATCAAGAAGAGAGTAAGGGGGTGGGGGGGTAGGCCATAGCCTCTGCATGCGTGTAGGGTGGGGGGTCTTCCTTGGTTCGTTTTTTGTTTCTATGGGCCTTATTTTTCTCTTTTTATGTTCCCTTTCCTTTTGTGCTTTTTCCTGGGTCAGTGGGTTGGTCTGGTGGACACAACTCGTTGCGTTCCATCATCCTGTGGTTCTAGCTCTGTGCCGCCATTTTAGCTATGTTTACTGTTTGTTGGATTTATTGACAGACGTTGCCCACTTATTACTTAGATGGATGTTCTGCACACTGATCCGTTCTAGCTTCTGTATCTCCTTATATAAAAAATCATTTGAAAATTAACCTTAATATCTCCTGACACTCGGTGCTCGTGGAATTTAGTGTAACACATGTTGTACGCTTTTATGTGCTGACGTGCTATCGAGTGGACGTATATTTTGCTACCAAGCTTACGAAGTGTCGAGGCCGGCCGGATGGTTGTAGGCCCGTATTTGTTTTCTGAAGAGTGCTAAATAAAGGTTTTCAAAAAAAAAAAAAGGAGAGTAAGGCAGGAACCTCCAAAGGAAAGCTGACCCCGGCCTGACTGGGCAGTGCAAATCTAGTTGTAAAGGGGAATGGACTGAAAGAGTGCGCAGGTGGAGAAAGCTTTCCGTGATGTGGTCAATAAGGCCCTTAGACGCAAGCCAGTAGTCTATTCTCGTGTGGACATCTCGTGTGGATGTCATGCGCTGCAGAGTAGTAAGTGAATCCAGCTGTGTCGGGGGAGATGAGCCTCCAAACGTCCTTCAATTCTAAACCCTCCATGAGATCTAGGATTGCACTGGCTGCCGCCGAACTGTGACGCGGAGGACCTTTAGAGTGGTCCTTTTGGGGATCCAGGATACAATTGAAATCCCCACCTAGAGGAGTCCTTATAGCGAAGTACAGGGGCATAAGAACTACTCTAGACAAAAAGCTTCCCAGAGAGAAAGCTGCCTTGGAAACCCCAGTGCGTAGAATTGCTGCACTTTGGTGCTCCAATACAGAAAAGGTGATATACAAAGCCAGAGGATGTCCGCAAAAATGGGATCAAATCTGGGGGGATTGGAAGAAGTATTGCGGGTATTAAGCTAAATGGGATGATGGTGGAGAGCGGGACATTAGATTAGACTAGAAACTTCCTGATAATGACTCTAGGTTTGTTTAGAGACATGCAAATATTGCTTAACTGGAAACAAAAGATTATGATATTGGATTGTGTAACCTCAACATTTTGATTATGTTTTCTATACTGAGCTTTGTGCAATAAAAAGAGTAAAAAAAAAATTGCTGACACTCCAAGCTCTAGGAGGTGGTAAAAAGATCTAATCAAGGTTCTCCCCAGTTCTGAAAGAAAACTTGAACCACCTCCTGAAGGAAATGCATTTGTGATACGCTAGGCATTTTTCGCTGTGTCTGTCCACTCTGGTGTTCAGAGCTCCCACCAGGGGTTGACCCACCAGGAAAATGCCCTGACCCTGCAGCCATGTCCAAAGACAGACACAGGGCCTTTTGACAAAGGGTTCACGACTCAACCCTGCCCAGTTTTTTGCAGTATCACATGGCAGTTGTGTTTCCTGCCATGAACACCTGCACTAGCCTTCCCTTGATGGAGGGTAGAAAGGCTTTCAATAACAGTCAGATCACTCGGACCTCTAACAGTTTGATGTGGAGTCCAGATTCTGCCAGAGGCCTCTTATTCCCACCTCTCCCAGATGGCCACCCAACCCAGGAGCGATGCATCTGTCACTACTGTCAAATCTGTCTGGGAAAGGGAGAGGGGCTGACCCTATCACTCTTTGTTAGTGACCACTTCAGATCTTTTGCAGTGCCTTCCGAGATTGGGACCATGTTGGAGAGATTCACCTGATGCTGCACCCACTGAAACGTCAGGTCCTGGTTCAGAGCCCACATATGCCAGCGGGCATGTGTCACAAGCAGGATGCCGGAGGCCATGAGGCCCAGCAGCCTCAGAGTTAATCTCACAGAAATCCAGGATAGAGATAGGATAGAGATTCTAAAACATCGGTATCATAGCCTGAATATTCTGGAGTCGATTTTGAAGGATAATCCTGATACTACACTGTTGAAAGTGAGCGTCTGAGAAGGGGTCAGGTGTGACTTAAGAACGTTGATAGTGAAGCCCAGCGAGTGCAGGAGGTCTGCCATAGTCTGGAGATGGGAGATGACTGTCTGGGACGAGCCCGCCTTCAGTAGCCATATTTACAACAAGGGGTGGTGAGGGACAGAGTCTCTGAATTAAGCAGAAAGCTCTCACCCAGTCAAGAGATCAGGGCTAGATCCAACACCGTTTTTTAGCTCACTGCACCATCCCAGTTTCAGAACCTGGCTGTATGCAAATTAGTCTGTTCCTGTCCCAGTGCATGATGGGAACAGGGCAAACCAAACTACAAAAGCCAATTCTTACACTGGGAAGGAAACAAGCTCCCGGGGACCGGTTTCTGGCATTACAGCCGTCTTCGGCCCGGTTTGCTTGAATCCTGATGGTGCAATGAGCATGGGTCTCACATCTGAGAATACCCTTCCACGCTTAGGGTGGACAAAAATATTTACAACAAGGGGTGGTGAGGGACAGAGTCTCTGAATTAAGCAGAAAGCTCTCACCCAGTCAAGAGATCAGGGCTAGATCCAACACCGTTTTTTAGCTCACTGCACCATCCCAGTTTCAGAACCTGGCTGTATGCAAATTAGTCTGTTCCTGTCCCAGTGCATGATGGGAACAGGGCAAACCAAACTACAAAAGCCAATTCTTACACTGGGAAGGAAACAAGCTCCCGGGGACCGGTTTCTGGCATTACAGCCGTCTTCGGCCCGGTTTGCTTGAATCCTGATGGTGCAATGAGCAAGGGTCTCACATCTGAGAATACCCTTCCACGCTTAGGGTGGACAAAAATATTTACAACAAGGGGTGGTGAGGGACAGAGTCTCTGAATTAAGCAGAAAGCTCTCACCCAGTCAAGAGATCAGGGCTAGATCCAACACCGTTTTTTAGCTCACTGCACCATCCCAGTTTCAGAACCTGGCTGTATGCAAATTAGTCTGTTCCTGTCCCAGTGCATGATGGGAACAGGGCAAACCAAACTACAAAAGCCAATTCTTACACTGGGAAGGAAACAAGCTCCCGGGGACCGGTTTCTGGCATTACAGCCGTCTTCGGCCCGGTTTGCTTGAATCCTGATGGTGCAATGAGCAAGGGTCTCACATCTGAGAATACCCTTCCACGCTTAGGGTGGACAAAAATATTTACAACAAGGGGTGGTGAGGGACAGAGTCTCTGAATTAAGCAGAAAGCTCTCACCCAGTCAAGAGATCAGGGCTAGATCCAACACCGTTTTTTAGCTCACTGCACCATCCCAGTTTCAGAACCTGGCTGTATGCAAATTAGTCTGTTCCTGTCCCAGTGCATGATGGGAACAGGGCAAACCAAACTACAAAAACCAATTCTTACACTGGGAAGGAAACAAGCTCCCGGGGACCGGTTTCTGGCATTACAGCCGTCTTCGGCCCGGTTTGCTTGAATCCTGATGGTGCAATGAGCAAGGGTCTCACATCTGAGAATACCCTTCCACGCTTAGGGTGGACAAAAATATTTACAACAAGGGGTGGTGAGGGACAGAGTCTCTGAATTAAGCAGAAAGCTCTCACCCAGTCAAGAGATCAGGGCTAGATCCAACACCGTTTTTTAGCTCACTGCACCATCCCAGTTTCAGAACCTGGCTGTATGCAAATTAGTCTGTTCCTGTCCCAGTGCATGATGGGAACAGGGCAAACCAAACTACAAAAGCCAATTCTTACACTGGGAAGGAAACAAGCTCCCGGGGACCGGTTTCTGGCATTACAGCCGTCTTCGGCCCGGTTTGCTTGAATCCTGATGGTGCAATGAGCAAGGGTCTCACATCTGAGAATACCCTTCCACGCTTAGGGTGGACAAAAATATTTACAACAAGGGGTGGTGAGGGACAGAGTCTCTGAATTAAGCAGAAAGCTCTCACCCAGTCAAGAGATCAGGGCTAGATCCAACACCGTTTTTAAGCTCACTGCACCATCCCAGTTTCAGAACCTGGCTGTATGCAAATTAGGCTGTTCCTGTCCCAGTGCATGATGGGAACAGGGCAAACCAAACTACAAAAGCCAATTCTTACACTGGGAAGGAAACAAGCTCCCGGGGACCGGTTTCTGGCATTACAGCCGTCTTCGGCCCGGTTTGCTTGAATCCTGATGGTGCAATGAGCAAGGGTCTCACATCTGAGAATACCCTTCCACGCTTAGGGTGGACAAAAAAATTTACAACAAGGGGTGGTGAGGGACAGAGTCTCTGAATTAAGCAGAAAGCTCTCACCCAGTCAAGAGATCAGGGCTAGATCCAACACCGTTTTTTAGCTCACTGCACCATCCCAGTTTCAGAACCTGGCTGTATGCAAATTAGTCTGTTCCTGTCCCAGTGCATGATGGGAACAGGGCAAACCAAACTACAAAAGCCAATTCTTACACTGGGAAGGAAACAAGCTCCCGGGGACCGGTTTCTGGCATTACAGCCGTCTTCGGCCCGGTTTGCTTGAATCCTGATGGTGCAATGAGCAAGGGTCTCACATCTGAGAATACCCTTCCACGCTTAGGGTGGACAAAAATATTTACAACAAGGGGTGGTGAGGGACAGAGTCTCTGAATTAAGCAGAAAGCTCTCACCCAGTCAAGAGATCAGGGCTAGATCCAACACCGTTTTTTAGCTCACTGCACCATCCCAGTTTCAGAACCTGGCTGTATGCAAATTAGTCTGTTCCTGTCCCAGTGCATGATGGGAACAGGGCAAACCAAACTACAAAAGCCAATTCTTACACTGGGAAGGAAACAAGCTCCCGGGGACCGGTTTCTGGCATTACAGCCGTCTTCGGCCCGGTTTGCTTGAATCCTGATGGTGCAATGAGCAAGGGTCTCACATCTGAGAATACCCTTTCACGCTTAGGGTGGACAAAAATATTTACAACAAGGGGTGGTGAGGGACAGAGTCTCTGAATTAAGCAGAAAGCTCTCACCCAGTCAAGAGATCAGGGCTAGATCCAACACCGTTTTTTAGCTCACTGCACCATCCCAGTTTCAGAACCTGGCTGTATGCAAATTAGTCTGTTCCTGTCCCAGTGCATGATGGGAACAGGGCAAACCAAACTACAAAAGCCAATTCTTACACTGGGAAGGAAACAAGCTCCCGGGGACCGGTTTCTGGCATTACAGCCGTCTTCGGCCCGGTTTGCTTGAATCCTGATGGTGCAATGAGCAAGGGTCTCACATCTGAGAATACCCTTCCACGCTTAGGGTGGACAGTAGCCAGTCGTCAATGTAGGCAAAGACTGGCACCCCTGATATCAGCAAATGAGCTGCAACCACAACCATCACCTTCTTGAACCCCAGAGGGGTACTAGTAATGCCAAAGGGGAGCAGGGTGAACTGCACATGCTCGTGGCCTACCGTGAACTGCAGTTAACGTCTGTGGGCAGGCAGGACGTGGAAGATTGCATCCAGCAAGTCCAATGCTACCATCCAGTCCAATCCAGGGAAGACAGGACTTGAGCGAGTATGAGCATTTTGAATTTCTTCATCAGGAAAAAATTGAGGGTGGAGATCTAGGATAGGACAATGGCCTCCATCCTCCTTGGGCACCAGAATTATCGGGAATAGTAACCACCACTTACATCTGAAGCCGGCACCCCCTCAATGGCTCCTCTGGCACACTAAAGAGGCTTGGAGGCAGTGGCTGTAGGGGGAGTGGTGGACTCAACCAACTTCTGATTACCTGACCCACTGGGTCTGTGGGTACCGTGTCCTTGGCCACACAGGGGCTGGGAAGCATGCATGCCGTGGAGACTGAAAACCACTAAAGGAGCTTAAGGCAGAGTGGGGCTGGCGAGGGATCCTGAAAAAGCTCAACGGCTCTGCTTTCCTTGAAGCACTCTAGCGCTAAATCAGAGTTTTTGCTGAAGAGACTGGAGCCGTCAAAGGGCACATCAATGAGGGGTGGAATGGACATCCCCTGAAAAGCCAGTGGTTTTCAACCAAGCATGGAGTCTAAGGGCCAATGACAAAGAAACCGCCCGGCCCAGTGAGTCAGCCATATCTAAATCACTGGGTATGGCGAACTTCGCTGTGCCCCTCCCATCAGCAATAGCTTGGGATAGTATGGCTTGGGCCTCCTTCGAGACCATAGGCAGCACTTACACAACAGAGTCCAAGAAGAATGGGAGTATTGCCCAAAAGCCACACGCTGTTCACCTACAGCAGTGCCAGGCTGGTGGAAGAAAATATCTTCTTACCTAGGGCATCCAGCCTCTTGGATTCCCTGTCCAGTGGTGGGGAATATGCCAAGATTTAGTTTGGAATAGGAAACTTAAGAAGTTGGGTTACCTAGGGTGGGGCGATAATGGCAGGCATTTGTCCTATTCACATAAGCCCCTGCGCAGGGCTTGGACAGGCCCCATGTAGAACGTCTGTGAGGGCTTCATTAAAAGGGAGAAGCAGTTCAGAAGAAGTGACTCCCGACTGGACACTTCTGTCAAGGCGTTCATTTTGACAGCCACAGAGGAAAGGGGAAGGTCCAGGACTTCAGCCACCCTTCTCACCACCACTACAAATCAGTCTCCCTCTTTCATAGCCACGGTAGGAGGAGAGACAAAGCCTGTATCTGGGGAGGTGTCTAGTCCACTGGCATTCACCAAATCCTCACACCATCTGTCCTCGATGGGGACTAGAGGCTACTATTCATAAGGATCCAGTGACCACTCCTAATCTTCCCCAAGTTCAAGCCCATAGGAATTTGGTTCTGGCCTGGAATTAATGGCTCCATTCAGAGCCGCAGTTAGCATTTGATGCAGGCCATCCAGCTTTGTGTCGGGTTCCATGATGAGAATAGGTGCAGCAGTGCCGGGGAGATCAGCAGTGGGACAGGCGCCGGGCAAGGTCGAAGTTGGCTTAACCGGGATCGGTCAGGATCTGTCCATGGCTCCACAGGCCCCACTGGTGTGGTGGAAAACCTGTAGGGGCCCTTCCGAAACCCACAGACCTTGAAGGCGTACAAGCATGGATTGGTCACCCAGATACTAGGTGTATGGCCTCATAAAACTCACGGAATTCTGTGGGGGTCGCTGCGGCTCTAGGAAACTCAGGGAGGTGCGAAGACGACCCAGGTGCAGGCTCAACAGCAGAGCCAGGTCTTCAATGCCGATATTCCCTTGTAGTAGTAAGACAAAGGCAACAGGACCTGAAAGGCCAGAGTCAAAATGTTTTTACAGGAAATTTGTTTTTAAAGAAATAGATTTTCAAAGGAAAATCGAAACCTGCTGCCTTTTTCTTATTTACTATAGACATTTGTAGTATTTGATTATCACACCACCTTATAAAGGGAATTCACACAGGGATACTTTAATTGGTTGAATCATATACTGTGAGACTGATAACATGGAATTCTATTCCTTTGGCACTTTTTAGGATGAAAAGGCAACTTTTTATGGTGATACTGTGGTGGCATAAGGTGATTTTTTCCTGCATTTTTGGGTGAGTATATCTGTATGCCAATGTGCATTACATTTCAAGTTCACCAACTGCTTATGAATTTGTTGTTTACAGATCCTTAAGTTGGTGAACTCTATGTTCCAATAAATTATTACTTGTGTTCTTGACCCATGATGAGAGGTAAAACTGGTCCTGACTATTAGCCAGTTTACCTTCATGTTAAGTACCAGTTAGGAGACTTATATTTGATTCTTTAATAATTGTGGGTGGCTAGTGGCCCTGATGAAGACTCCTCAAGAAGGGTTTTCATGAGAATCAAAACGTCGGCATACAAATGTTGACTTCAAATGGATGTTTACTTCTAATATGGGAATCTCTATGGCTATTTTGAGTTTCGGTTCAGAGAGAGGCTTGAGTTTTGAAGTCAACATTTTTGGTTTTATATATTGCTGTGTGCTATTTGTTCACTATTCTTCACTACCCACAATCACTGCCCTGTCTATTTGGAGTACCAAATTTCTATATTGTTTGTTACAGTCTCTGAAAAACAAAGGTCACATAGATGTTATACATAGGAAATATAATTATAAAACCCTCAGAAATTCACTGAAAAAAAACAAAGGTTGCACTGATGTTATAGATAGGCTCAGATTTCAATCATACACAACTATCGGAATTCAGAAGTTAAAGTTACCTGAGCTAACAAGAACTTATGCCCCCTAAAGCACTGCTTATGACCTCACATATTGCATCACTCATGACATGGTCAATGACAACATTGATGATATTATCCAGTGATTGCGAGTGTTTTTTAAATAAACATATATACTTTAGTATCACAAAAGTTAAATTAGTTTACTTTGTGTACTACTGAGTGATTCTATTTTAAAACCTAGATTATGTAAGTGTCTGTGTATCTCTGAGTGTAAGTGAGTGTGTGTATGGGTAAACAAATGGGTGTGTGAGTAGCTGTATGGTTGAGTAAATGGCTGTGTAAGTGCCTGTATGGGTGAGTGGGTATGTAAGTGGTGTATGGACGAGTTACTAGTTATGTGAGAGACTGTGTAGATGAGTGGTTGTGTGATTTTTTGTGATGGTGAGTGATTGGTAATGTCAGTGGCTGTATGAGTTAGAAGCTGTATGGGTGAGTGTGTAAGTGGCTGTAAATGGTGAATGTAAGGCTATATGAGCGGCTGTATGGGTGAGTGAGAGCGGGTGTGAATGGCTGTAAACAGTGAATGAGAGAATGCATGAGTGTCTGTATGTGTGAGTGAGCAGGTGCATGTGTCTGTTTGGGTGAGGGTACATGAGTGGCTGTATGTGTATGTGGAGTGGTGTGGCTCACTGGTTAGAGGCGGCATACCCGGGAGCAGAGGAAGGCCCGGGACCAGGGTTCAATTCCCGACGCGGCAGGGACGTGGACCAGGGTCAGTGGACTTGATAATTCACACCTCGGTGCTTACTCTAACTAGGTATCACACTCGGCAACTCTGGGCATTAGCTTGCCTCATCTCCACAACGGCCCCCCACATACGCCGGGGATGCCTGGTTTCACCTTGGAGATATCCAGTAGGGACCACCTCACAGGGAAAGCCAGGACGGGTTCCCCAGCGGTCTATTGCGCAGAGATACTCCTTCGGGAGTCTATTCTAGCACGTTAGAAACCCTCAATCAATCAATCAAGTAGGTGTATGGGTGAGTGGGTGTGAGAGAGGCTCTATGTGAGACTATGTGGTTGTCTCCGTGACTGTTTAGGTGGCTGAGTATGTGTTAGTATCTGTATAAGTAAGTGGGTGTGTGAGAATCTATATGGGTGAGTAACTGGTTGTGTGACTGGCTGTACAAGTGAGTGGCTTTATGCATGAGTGAGTGAATACATGACTATTTGTAAGAGTTTGTGAATGGGTATGTGAGTGGTTGTGTGGGTGGGTTATGAGATATTGCATGGAAGTGTGAGTGGTTTTGTGGATGATGTCATCAGTAATGTCTCTGACTATGTCATTAGTGTTGAAATATGCGAGTTCATAAACAGTGCATTGCAGAGGCATAAGTTACAGTTCGCACAGGTAATTAAAAATGCTGAATTTCTATGGTTTTGTACGAGTGAAATCTGAGCCCAACTATAACGTCCCTGTAGTCTTTGGTTTTATAAGTAAATGTGTAAGGTTATTGTAATTCTATTTCCTAACTATTACGTCCCTGCAACCTTTGTTTTTTTCCAGTGAATTTCCATGTTTTTTTTAATGTTATTTCCTAACTGCAACTTGTACCCTTTGAAAATGAGTGTGTGAGTGAGTGAATGAGTGAGTGTCTTAGTGGATGTGCGAATGGGTGCACGAATGTCCAGTTGGGTCAGTGAGTGGGTATGAGTGTCTGCGTGGGTGCATGAGTGGGTCTGATTAGGTGCATGAGTGTCTTACTGGATGTGTGAGTATCTGAGTGGGTCTGTGAGTGGGTGTGAGAGTGTCTGAATGGGTTTGAGAAGTATCTCCATGAGTGTGTCAGTCAGTGGATGAGTGTCTGAGTGAGTCTGTGAGTGGGTGTGAGTTCCTTAGTGGATGTATGAGTCGGTGTGAGTCTCTGAGAATAATTGTTAGTGGGTGAGAAAGTGTGAATGATTCTGTAAGTGGGTGTATGAGTGTGTGAGGGTATATATGTCTGAGTTTGTCTATGAGTGGGTGCCTGAGTGGGTTACGCTCATTTTCGGCCTTTTTCCTGCTCACTTCTAGTCTTTATTTTGTCACTTTCTGCTTGTTTAAGACCTCCATTTTGCCTTTTTCTACTCATTTCTGACGCACAAGTTACTTACTTGTGTAATGATATATCTGTAAGAGACATTAGTTAGTGATAGATTCCTTACCTTAGAATATCCCAGGCATCAGACTGGATCCGGAAAGTTTTCGTCAGCAGTGACCCTGCGTGTCGGTAGGCGTTGCCGTGCAGCTCTGCGTACGTCGCTGGGGTCGTAGCCCCCGAGATGACGTCGGAGCTACTTAGACCGGACATGCTCGCTGACATCAGTTCTGTACACGACTTTCGCATGCCATGAACGCAGAGCCATGCCAGAGACCGGCGCAATAGTACTAGAGCCCTGAAAGAGATGACCTGAACCCTAGGAACAGTTCACAGAACGGGGATAAAGGGCAGGCAGTAAGGAATCTAGCACAAACGAATGTCTCTTACAGATATATCGTTACACAAGTGAGTAACTTGTGCATCTGAAAGAGACACGTTAGTGATAGATTCTTTACCATGGAACACATACCCAAGCAATACCAAACCTGATGGTGGGTCTGCGAAGTGAAATCACACCAGAAAGTCACGGAGAACCGACCGACCAAAGAAACCATCTCTCCGGACTTGACTGTCAAGGCAATAGTGCTTAGTGAAAGTATGCAGTGAGGACCACGTGGCTGCCTGACCGATATCTTGCAGGGGGACACCGTGTCCCAATGCTGTAGTAGCTGCTGTCGCCCTGGTAGAATGGGCGGCAGCCCAACTGGAGGTTCCTTTTTAGCCAGAGAGTAACAAGCTTTAATGCACAAGACAACCCATCGGGAGATAGTCCGCTTGTCCACAGCCCGACCTCTATTGACATCCACGTAGCCAACAAAGAGCTGGTCACCTACCTGGAACAGCTGTGTGCGGTTGAGATAGAACGAAAATGCACATTTTGGGTCCAGACGGTGGAGCCTCTCTTCCTCTCTTGAAGGATGCGGAGGCGGAAAGAAAGTGGGCAGAGTGACAGTTTGCCAGAGATAAAAGGCAGAGACTACTTTTGGCAGAAAGGAGGGACGTGGTCGAAGCACCACCATGTCCGGATGAATTTCCAGGAAAGGAGGTTTACAGGATAGAGCCCGGTGCTCACTCACCCTCCTGGTGGAGGTGATGGCCACCTGGAAGACAGTTTTAAAAGTCAATAACCGCAAATCACAGTTATAAAGAGGCTCAAAGGGAGCGCACATTAAGTATGTGAGAACCAGGTTCAAGTCCCACTGAGGCATCACAAAAGGAATAGGAGGGAAAAGGTGAGTAATGCCTTTGAGAAATCTATTGACCACAGGGGACTTGAAAAGAGAGGGCTGATCAGGCAGCCTAAGAAAGGCTGAAAGAGCAGAAATGAAGCCCTTGATAGTGCCCAGAACGGAGCCCTGCTGGGCCAAGGAGAGAAAGAACAAAAGGACCTCAGAAAGAGGAGCAGAAAGGGGGTCTACAACTTTCGCTGTACACCATGCCACAAATTTCTTCCACCGACAGGCATATACAGTTTTAGTGGAGGGATGCCTGACTGCCAGAATCACATTACAGACTTCAGGAGGCAAGTCAAATGGAATCAGCTGTCATCACTCAATCTCCACGCAAGGAGGTGGAGGCTGGGCAGGTTCGAGTGGAGGATCGTCCCCTGCTGCTGTGACAGAAGATCCACCCGAAGAGGCATGCGGATCGGGGAATCTAAGCTCATACTGAGTAGCTCGGGATACGAAACTCTTTGAGCTCAGTAAGGAGCTACAAGAATAACTTGGACCCGGTCGCGCCTGATCTTTTTCAGCACTCTGGGCAGAAGTAGCATTGGCAAAAAGGCGTACAACAGACCGGAACTCCACTCGTGACGAAAAGCGTTGCCAAGCGAGTGCTGCCTTAGAAACTCCAGCGCGCAGAACTACTGACATTGCTCGTTCTCTTCGGCGGCGAAAAGATCTAACCAAGGTTCTCCCCACTGCTGAAAGAGACCTTGCGCCACCTCGGAGTGAAGACGTCATTCGCGATCCAACATGCACCTGCAGCTGAGTTTGTCCGCTCTGGCGTTCAGGGAACCCACCAAGTGTTGAACCACCAAGGAAATGCCTTGACGTTCCAGCCACGTCCAGAGACGCAGAGCCTCCTGACATAGGGTCCACGACCCCACCCCGCCCTGCTTGTTGCAGTACCAGATGGCGGAGGTTTGTCGGTGAACACCTGCACTACTCTCCCCTTGACAGAGGGAAGGAATGCTTTCACTGCAAGTTGGATCGCCCTGAGTTCCAAAAGGTTGATATGGAGCTTGGACTCCGGAGACCAGTGGCCTCTAATCTCCGCCTCTCCCATGTGGCCGCCCCATCCCAGGAGGGACGCGTCCGTCACCAGTGTGTGCTCCGGTTGGGGAAGGAAGAGGGATCTGCCGCTGACTCAATGCTGGTCCGTGAGCCACCACTGCAAGTCCTGTGCAGTGTCCTCCGAGATCTGGACGTAGTCGAACAGGTTTCCTCTATGCTGCGTACACTGGAACTTCATATCCCACTGCAGAACCCGCATATGCCATATGGCATGACTGACCAGCAGGATGCAGGAGGCCATAAGGCCCAGCAGTCTCAGGGTCTTCCTGACCAAAACCCAAGACCAGGGCCAAAAGATCGGAATCATAGGCCGAATGTCCCGGACTCGCTGTTCGGGAGGATAAACCCGAAACTGCGCCGTATCCAGAACCGCTCTGATTAAGAGGAGCTTCTGAGAGGGAATCAGGTGCGACTTCGGCACATTGATGGAAAACCCCAGCCAATGCAGGAGGTCAGCCGTAGTTTGGAGGTGGGAGACGAATGCCTGGGGCGAGCCCTCCTTCAACAGCCAGTCGTCGAGATAGGGGAAGACTGAGACCCCTGATCTGTGCAGATGAGTTGCGACCACCGCCACCACTTTCATGAACACCCGAGGGGCGCTGGTAAGGCCGAAAGGGAGCACAGTGAACTGAAAGTGCTCGGGCCCACAGTGAAGTGTAGGTAACGTTGGTGGGCTGGCAGGATGAGGATATGAAAATAAGCATCCTTCAAGTCCAACGCTACCAGCCAGTCTTGCGGGTCTAGGGCAGACAAGACCTGAGCAAGCGTGAGCATCTTGAAACTCTCCTCCCGGAGGAAACAATTGAAGTTCCGGAGGTCTAAGATAGGATGAAACCTTTGTCCTTGCGTCGAAACGCGCTCGATGGCCCCCTTGGCCAAGAGGGCCGCAAATTCCTGCTGGAGAAGTGCCAAGTGATCCCCCGACATGCGATGGTACTGGGGTTGCATGGCCAGAGGGGTAGACTCGAAGCGGAGGGAGTAGCCCCTGCGGACTAACTGCAGAACCCACCTGGCTGAAGTGATGGTGCGCCAGTGGGGGAGGTGACGGCGAATCCTGCCACCCACTAGCGTCTGGCTAGCCTGAAACAACGGGCGAGGAAGGTTTTGAGGCGGTAGTGGCAGGGGCGGTGGTGTACTGACCCGTCCACTGGCCTCGGGACCCACCAAGACTTGCCCCACGGCCACGGCTGCGCTGAGACTGTGGCTAAACAGGCCTGCGGGTCTGAAAGGTACGCGTTTGGCCCCCTCAACGCTGACATCAAAAGGAGAGAAAAGCTGACCCGAGGGAGTGGGCGTGGCGGCAAGACCCAAGGACTGGGCCATAGCCCGAGAGTCCTTAAAGCATTCCAGGGTGATATCCACCTGGTCACCAAAGAGGAGTTTGCCATCAAACGGTATGTCAAACAAAGTATTCTGAACATCCCTGGAAAAGCCAATTGTTCTGAGCCAAGCGTAACGGCGTGGCGCCACCGTTGAGGAAGGCGCCCTGCCGAGGGAATAGGTTGTGTCAAGCCCACAAGGGATAGTAAATTTAGCAGCGTCTCTCCCCTCGGTAAAAGCCTGGGAGAGTAGCACCCGAGCTTCCACAGGGCACTAAGGCAGCACCTGTGCCACAGTGTCCCACACAGAATGGGAATAGCGGCCCAACAGGCTTGAAGTATTCACCGCCCAGAACTGGCAGAAGTGAAAATCTTTTTCCCAAACTGCTCCAGTTTCTTAGATTCCTTGTCTGAAGGAGTAGAAAGGAATGCGCTTGGCGAGGCAGAGGCCTGGACAACCAGACTCTGAGGTGACGAGTGTTGTGTGAGAAAGCTGGGGGCGCCCGGCGCTGGCCGTGAGCCACACCCTTATCCACAGGAGCCCCAGTGTTGGGTTTGTTCCAGGTGCTTATCAGGAAGTCAGTAAGTGCGTTGTTGAAGGGCAGCAGCGGCTCCGCAGGGGACGACGCTGGCTGCAGCACCTCAGTCAGGAGATTGGTTTTGATAGGCACATAAGGGAGCTCAAGGTTAAGAGCCTTTGCCGCCCTACGCAACACCACAGAAAAAGTGTACAATGTACCAGGGTGTGGAGAGAAATCCAGATCCACTGGACCTTCCATATTACCCTCCACTCCGGCTCACCCTCGCTTTGAGCTGCGAGAGAGGCGTTAGACCCCTCCCAGTACTCTCCTTCATCCACCGGTTGTGGAAGAGGCAGCTAAGGACGAGGTGCCCGGGGAAAAGATACCAACTCTCCAACAAGAAAAGGAATTTGGGGGTAATGAACCAATCCTGGTTCGGCATTGTATCCGGCGCGGGACCAGCGCCGGAGCCGGCGGTGGCACGGAGGCCAGAGCTAGCAGTGCCACAGGGTATCTTGCCCGGCGTAGCACTGGGCAGAACCACCCAACGGGTCCATGGGGCCCGTAGGCACTCCGGAAGGACCCGATGAGCCAAGCAAACGGTTCATGGTCGACAGGAAGGCCTGTATTTTGTCCGGAGTCACGTGCGGTACTGGAAAGGGCGGGTAGGCTGCAGGCAATAAAGGAGGCTCCATCAGAGCCACAGGGGAGTGACCGCCCGCCCCCTCCCATGACCGGTGAGGGGTAGACGAAGAGCGACGCTGCTTCTTCGACTTTTTATGGCGTCGTGACTTACCTGTCCCTGATTCCGGTGAGCGATGGGGTCGGTCCCGCGACCGGTCCCTCGACCCACCATGGGAGCGGGACTTTGATCGGCGCGGAACCGACAGCCGGACCGCCAACAACTTTCGGGAATGCTTCCGCAAAGCTTTTGGCACCATGGCCCGGCAATCGGGGCACGCCTTGGGGTCATGGGCGTGCCCCAAGCAGAAGAGACACATTGTGAGGGTCCGCTACCAACATGTTCCGACGGTAGGCCCTACAGGACTTAAACCTGGGCATCCCTACTGCACCAGAAGTTGAGTACTCGACAAGATAAGAGAAACAAGTTCTCAGAATCCAAGTTAAAGTTATTAACTAGGAGTACCACTTTCTCTCAGGTCTGCGCTTGCTGGCGCGGGAAAAAAAAGAACTGACATCAGCGCGCTTGGACGCGTCTAAGTAGCTCCGACGACTTCATCTTGGAGTCTACGACGCCAGCGATGTACTCTGAGCCGCACGGTGACGCCTACCTACGCGCAGGGGTACTGCTAGCGTAAACTTTCCGGATCCAGTCTGACACCTGGGGATATTCTAAGGTAAGGAATCTATCACTAACGTGTCTTTTTCAAATATTTATTTTGCCTATTTTCGCTCATTTCTGACCTCTCTGCTTGTTTCGGACCTTTATTTTGCCTTTTTCTGCTCATTTCTGACTCTTTCAGCTAGTTGCTAACATTTATTCTGCCTCATTCTGACAGTTTTTCACGTTTATTCTGCCTCTTTCTGCTCGTTGCTGACCTTTATTCTGCCCTTGCTGGTCATTTCTGACCTTTATTCTGCCTTTTTCTGACCTTTATTCTGCCTCTTGCTGCTCGATTCTCACCTTTATTTTGCCACTTCCTGCACGTTTCTGACCTTAATTTTGCCTCTCTCCGCTTGTTTCCAACTTAAATTCTGCCTCTTTCTGCTCCCTTCTGACTTTCCCTCAGGACGAGCCTCTAGGCCCCCACAGTCCTAGCCGGCTCCTGCCACCACATCCCCAGAGTCAAATTAAAACTGGCGGTTGCCAGTAGGTGGTTATAGTTAGGATCTAGTTTCCATACAATATGAGCTTTTTTTCTTTTGACAATATCTTTGGCGCTGTTTGACGAATCTTCGCAAAATGTTCAAAACTAATGGGTCACGTCAGCTGCTGTCTTGAACATTTTGGAGTGATCTGTCACGCAGGGGCCGAGAAAAAGGGGGGGGGGGCCCAAAACACTTTTCTCAATGATGATCCCCATAGGAACTTTAGACACAGCTACAGCCCGAACTGCTGAACGGAATTACGTCAAATTTGAAAAAAAGGAAGCTCTTGGTCTAGAAAGCACTCCTTTTGTTAAATGGTGTAAATTCATTCAGTAGCTTCTGAGAAATTTAAGGATTTCCCAGATATACATCTGCGGCCACAGTGGATCCGCAAACCCTCTCGATTTTGTGCTTGAGATCTGATTGGCTGTCAACACTTCAAATAAGAGGTGTTGCCAGCCATCTTATGACTCGGTTGAACTGAGTCACAAGAAGAAAGATTGAAAAAAGAAAAAAGTGTAGGGTAGAAAAACCATGACCCCCTAGGCCTGTTCAGGGGGTCCAACAGAGACCCAAAGGGACAGAAAAGCATTTTTTTTTTTAAAGAAAGTCGGTGGGATTGGCAGTGGATTCACGAATCCGGCTGAAGAAAAAAAAAACAGGCTTCAGTGCTTTGTTTGCTTGGGGCCCCTGGGTGGGCAAGGTCCCGGGGGCTATGAAAAATAGATTTGTGGGAGCTTAGCGGGGCCCTGGGGACCACCAGCTCCCCGAGGCTAAGAATTTGGGAATATTGGGGGGCACGTAGCCCCCCGCAGCACTGGGGACTGCCACCTCCAAGGGGCTACTTGTACAAAAATGCATGGGGGGCTCCATCCCCCCTCCCCCAAGCAGCCCCGGGGACTACCACCTCCCCGGGGTAATGTTAAAAAGGTGTTTGGGGGCTCAGCGCCCCCACACAGACCAGGAGACCACCACCTCCCCAGGGCTATATTTAAAAGATGGGAGGGGTGCCCAGCACAGGTACACTGCAGTTTGCTATGGCGGTCTTCTCCCGCCAAGCCATTGCAAATACTGTTTGCTTCAATGTTTGCAGCGTTCTCTGCCCAAAAGCAATGCCAGCTCCAGCAGGTGGCGAGGAGCTGGCAGGGACCGCGGGGCCTTGAAGCTTCCCCCGCAGTCCCCAAAGACATGTAAGAAAATGTATGCATTTTAGTGATTTCACAGTGCAACATCGGTCACCATCAATCTGAAGTCCATAAGAGGTCAGACATTGGTACCAGAACTGAGGTTTCTGTTTGTGCCGAAGGACTCTGAACTCAAGGTGGACTTGAAGGGGTAGAGGAACCTACACGAAGGGTTCCGTTTCTTTTGATGCTCAACAATATGCTCAACAATATACAACTTCTTCTCCCTATCCCAGATCCCCTTAGGATGCACAAATGGTGCACTTGTCACACAACTTTGATCCGTTTCGCAAGCCCAAACACCAGAGACATAAGTCATGAGGGCCTGTGACCAACATCTGTTTTATGCAGTCACAGCATGGCATGAAGCCAGTTGTTTTTGAAGGGGACAAAGTTCCATGGCACACTGGTTCTTGATTTTTAGATATCATCAAAGGGCCAACAAATGTGGGAATGGATCTGCATGGGAAGGCACAGAATGAAAGGGACCGATTTTAACATGCAGACGGGGCGCAGTAATGCGCCTCCCCTCCATTATTGCCGGTGTGGTATGGAACCAACGCAGAGAAGTACAATGCCACATAGTGGTGTGCATGACCACAGCTGAAAAACTTTCGGATTAATTCTGAAGCCTGGTGAATGTTCTAAAGGTGAGGAATCCACAGTTCTCAATATCCATCAGAAGGTGCAGGTGTTAAGCTCCACATCTAAAGTCTTACGCGCTCTGAGATTACCTGCGGATGAGGAGCAAAGAAATGTTGTCACCATATTTATGGGGTGATTTAACATTTATTTTGTGGCATCGGTTTGGATCAAATAACTCCGTCTTATACCTTGAAGGCTGGACTTATGGACCATGCCGCAAAGGTTTTCAGTTACACTTGTCTTGCACTGTAGACAGTGAGCTAATTTATCACTTACAGACTCATCTGCAATGCTGATTTTAGAACAGCAGTATCGTTTTATATTTTTCTAATCTGCCTGCATTTTTTACAATAAGTCTAGGTGAGCGTGAGATCAGTCACTCCATCCTTGCTCTTGCTTCAGGGCTAACAGATTGAACCATGAACCTTGTGGGAAATTACCAGCAGCTGGCAAATTGATAGACTCTCACATAAGACTACAGAGAAAGAACATGGTGTAGTGGTATACTAAGAGTCTTAGTCAGATTTTTAAGACAGGATACTCAGTCAAAATATGCAGTCTGCCATATTACAAGTTCCATAGGCTATAAAGTACTTGTAATCCAACAGAGGGACATCCGCCAAGTTTGTGACATAGTAACCTACTTATTAAACTCTAAATAAAAGTCTAAGTCATTAGCAGGAAGATGTACTTAGGCACTGAAATATAATTTTGAATTCATGTAAACAAACTAGATTTAAGAATTAAGTGGGGGTCCAAATATGGTTCAGAGTCAAGTTTAAGATAAGCACCAAGGGCTACGTTTGGAAGATCATATTTCTCCAAAGCACCTGCAAAAGAGTCTTCTTAATAATTAAGGTAACATTATTTTTATTAAGCTACAAGGACAGAAAGCGGTCAGATAAATGAGTAATGAAAAGACTAGAGTGGTTAGTGTTTTTGAACACATGAATCTTGAGGATTTTTCTGAAGGACACTAGTTGTGAGTTAAATGAGATGGCACCATATTCGCATATAGAAATCTACATGTGTCCCATAAGCACTAAAGGTACTACTGAGGAGTTTCCATTCTCAATCAACATTAATCACTTTATCGTAGTTTCATTCCACCCGTCTTAATAACCAAATTGTTCCAGTTTTCTTGAATCATTCATTTTATTAGTGTTTCGTTTCCAGTGTGACCAAATTCTAGGTGGGTAATCCCATCATTAACAGATGGCTTTGCAATCCTGTGCCCCTATGATTCCCAATGCATTTCATGCCTGTCGTCAGGGGGAAGGTGTACCCAACAGATAGGCTTCAAGTTATCTCCTCAAACTCCAGCGTCCAAACACTTATCAGTACCAGAAGTAGTGTTTAAGGGAACACAAGTAGTTTTCTATACCTGCACATGGCATTTGACTTCGCATCACCCATGAGCGGAGGAGGGTGATAGTCACAGGAATACTAACTAGTGGCGTTTTAATTAATAATTTATAAACGGGAGCACACTGATGAATGCACATGTTGTCTTCTAATTGTGAAGTGCAATGGCATCCGGGATTTGATTCCACTGTCTGGGCCGGACAGACGAAGGCTTGATAATAGGTTTGTCTCTTCTTGGTTTTAGGGATCCACTGGTCCAGAGCTATAATGTCATCTAATATGATGATCAGACAAAGCATACGAGTTTCCCTGTCCAGCAGTTTCTTTGGCTGGGTTTCCTGAAGAAAGGCATCTAAGCTTATTTTGCTTTTTCATTAAATTTCAAATGGGATAACACATACTTTAATATCCAAAGTGAAAACGTGAGCTCACTAAAACAGTAAACTTAAAAAGTCATTATTAACAATTATCTATTTTAATCTCTTTTTAATCCTAAAAACGCCAAGCATAAGGTCCTTCTTTGGACACAGTTTGTCTCTAGGCCGTTAATTCAACACACCCATGCTGTTCCCCTCCTGGACTCGGATTTATGGTACAAGAGACCTCACCCCTGATAGAATAAAGAGAGCAACTCGCAGGGCTGCATGGCGGCCCTGACTAACACTAAACAGATGTCAATGAAGCACTCACACTACAATATCTTTCTGGTCCTTGTTCAGAAAAGTCCAATTCAGTTATGGATGATGATGATTTATTTATTTAATTCATAGATGAGTTATATGTTAGGTTCCAATGAGCAGCAGACGACACTTGTTTCATCCACCTGGACTTTTCAAGGCTAGAAATATGTCCAATTACTATGATGTCAGGCGCAAATCATCCGCTGTATGTATTTGAGACACAAAGCGTGTGCAATGATCCTCAGTAGTTTCCAGAAATAGCCCCAAATCTGTTTGAATCAGACTTTTCTAAACAAGGACCAGAAAGATATTGCAGTGTGTGCGCTTCAGTGACATTGTCTGTTGCTGCAGGCATTATATAACATCAGGTAGGACAAGTGCTGGAAGAATGAAGTCCCAGATCTTAGTCAAGACACTCCCTTTTAGGATAATCCTTTGATGTTACCATAACATTTAAAACTATTTATTTGGGACTAATTATGCCTCAAGTTCAGAGGAGAGTACCAACTTGTACATATTTATTACATGTCTAACATCTCACAATGATTAGTGTTAGATACTTTCCAGAGTTAGCCTAATTGGGTAAATTACCTTGCATCAGTGCACAAACAAATTATTTTTGTTTGTGTAAAATGCATATCCAACATTTTGTAAAAATTTACATTTTTAAATTGTATATTGTTGCATGAAAGCTGATCACTTGAAATTGGCTTGTGTATAGTAAACCGCTAAAAATGTACAGTTGCTTGACTGTGTTTAATGCTAAATGTGCACCACTGATAAATTAAGTAGAAATTTAAAATCCTCGTCTTTTTTATTCATTGTTCCATAACGATAATACCTGGGAGAGCAGTAAACCTTTTCTGGGCTACCACTACTTACCAGGAGATGAGGGGAACCGCCCAACAGTACTCACTATATACTTATTATGTAAAAGGAATTGATAAAAAAAAGTGTTGCATTAAAAATACTAGGACCTGGTGCACAAATTCTGGTTGATACTTAAATTTGGATGGTGCATTAGTCTTTCAGCTTGTATTTGATCCTGCTCCATTTCGTTTTGTGTTGCAGTGTGGTAAAACATTATTATGCAGTGAATAAATACATAAGTAAATAAATAAAAAGTAAGGTTTATGAATTGGGTGTGAATCACAACAGACATTTCCAAATTGTTTTACGATTAGGATGCCAAAGCAAACATGTATGGAAGTAATGTCAGAAACAGATGTGAAAAAGGGAAACACTTTGGAGTTTCAGTCATCATAGTGATGTCTTTAGTAATGTTCCTTACCACATGTGCATGTGTTGGAGCGGAGATACATTTTTTTCAGGCTAGCATAAACATTATTTAAACTTTTTTGATTTACCTTCTATCTTTGAAGTTCGCTTAATTTTCACTGTATTTTTTCTATCATCTGTTGCAGATTCAGCTTCGAAATTAACATGGTAAGTTCTGTTACCATTCTGGACCGTAACAGTGCCTACATTTTCCATAAATGCCTTCTCAAGCTGCAGATTTGCCGGTTTATGAAAAGCAACAAATGTCCTTCCGTTGTCATATTGCCACTCTACAATGTTGCTCACAAGTTCCTCTTGTCGTTTTTGTCCCGCTTCCTTACTAATCTTTTTTATCATATTTTGTATTTCCATGCAGGCGGTCATAACGTCCCTGGTGAGACCACTAACTTGAACAGAGGCATTATCCTGCTTGCATTTTACTTGTATCCGGATCTGCAAACTGTTCTGAAGTTCAGTCAATTCTTGGTGCTCCTTCTCTTCGAATTCTGCAATCCACTCATCTCTGATAGTGCTGTCACAATACTCATTTGTGATTAATTCTTCAATCCAAGATGCAGTGTCTTTCACATTTTGGGGGTTTTCACCACAAATCTGGAAGATTGCTGGCTCGATTTTATCTTCGAATACAAAACTAGAGCTTTTCTTTGTCTCAGAGGGTCGTTTGGTGCTGAAGATTGATGCTACTGCAGCTGCTGCGGTTGCTGCAAAAGAAAAATAAACATTTCTTGAAACAACCAAGATATGTATTTAGACACGAAGTACAAACACTGGGTCAAATCATTTTAAAAAAGTAACAACATGCTACGTACATAGTTTAAAAGCTGGACATCTCTTATAAAATGAAAGACTTGAAAATATAATGACATTTATTTGTTAAATTACTCTCTGTTAGAAACAGGGTCGTGGGGTAGGAGCCCTTGTCAAGCAGCAGCCACAATCCTAGAAAGGGTAAGAAGCAAGCAAACCCTAAATTAACTTTTGCCCACCCTCTGGTGGCTTGGCACATAGCAGTCAAGCTTAACTTTGGAGGGAAAAGCCAAATGAACATGAGAATGGGCAATGTAAGATAACCAGAGGGAAAAAAAGGAGTGAAGGAACAGTCAGAGTAGAGGGATACAGACCAGTTCCTGGAACAAAAGGAAATAGGAATTGGATTGCATTTGACATATGTAGATGTGTCTATTATCAATCTGACTAACAAAACATGGAGTACTGCTATGCTTTTGCCCAGGGACGAGTGGGGATGTATGTGCTTTAAACATTTACAGCTTTCTAAACTGACTTGTTTAAATCAGTAAACCCTCTAGTTATTAAATGACATGACATTATTGGAGAGGATATTTTGCATAACAAGTTGACAATTCAGGGAGTTTATGATAGTGACATTAGTATCTATGACTGACTTTGAAGGGGACCTCGTGACGTTCCCCAAGGTCTTTGAGGATTTGGCTGACAGGACACAGAGTCCAGCCTAGACAGTGGCGTCTAGAGTAAGTCTATGTGGACTCTGTAATAAACAAGTGGCGGTAACTTGGAAGTGTTCCACAAATTGGTATGTGGAGATCATAGCTCGCTTCCTTAACTATAGGGATAGAGACACGGTTCTGAGACTCGCCCGGGAAATGCGGCAAGTGAGATATGAAAACACCACACTGGCCTTTTATCCAGACCTCACACAAAATGTACAAGAGGCGCGACGCAAGTATGCAGTTGTTAAGAAAAAACTGATTGCGCAGGACATTCAGTATGCCATGCTCTACCCGGCGAAACTCAAGATCACACATCTGGGAAGGCAGCACTTCTTCACCACTCCACGCAGGCAGAAGACTACCTTAAGAGACACCGTCGAGCTACATCCCGAGAGGCGGAGGAACGACGCTGCTCTAGATCCATATCGCCGACATCAAATCAGGACTGAGTGACAATGCTTATGTTCCCACTGCCGACGGCTGGACCAGGTGGCCAAGCCGAACTGCCTCCGAGATGTATAATGACTACATTCCCATTTTTCTTTGTTCCACCTATATGATTGACTGCCTCCTATTACTTCGTCAAGTGCCCGTACGCTCACCCCCGTCCTGCTGCAATGGCCGGCTCACGGAGCATGGCTGTAGGCGGGTGATAAAAGGGAGGTGAGATGGCATGTCGTGGGCCCCTGCTGCCTCCACATACGAGGGCATACCCCCAGACTTTCCTCTAGAAAGAGGGAGGACACTGTAGACTGTTGTGGGTTTCTTACTTGAGGGAGGGACTTGCATACCCGACAGGTTGGGGATGTCGGCATGGGAGGGAACAGGGTGGATATGGGGAGATTGGGACTTGAAATGGCAAAGACTGAACAAACTAGCATTAACACATGCAGTTTCTGAAGAACTGAGTACTGGGGGTGGGGGGGGGGGCGGGTCTCACAACTGGCAAGTTGGGGATGCCAGAGAGGGAGGCACCCAGCGAGTTGGGGGAACCGGGAGGGGAGGGAATTACTCTTGTCCTACCTACTGAATTGCTTAATACCGAGGAAAACCCGACTGCATAGCATTATATAAGAACTATCGCACAGCGACATGGGAACGGCAGGTGACACTCAAGCAATTAAACACATTAAAGTAGCGTCGTGGAATGTCCGCGGCCTTAACGACCCCAGAAAACGAAGGCAAACGCTAGGCTACCTAGACAGACACGGCGTGACGGTGGCCCTCCTGCAAGAAACGCACCTGGCACCCGGGAGCACCCCTCCTTTTGCCTCTCGATGGGCATCATACCGCGGATTCGCCTCTTACTCCACTTATTCTAGGGGAGTGGCCATTCTAATCAAACGGGGGGTAGAATTCATACCGCAAGGAACGGATTCTGATGCCGAGGGCAGATTCTGCATAGTATGGGGCGACTACATTCACACACGTCCTCTTTGCAAATTGTCACGGCCCAAACACTGATGATCCTCATGCCCTGCTTTCCTTATGGGGTAAGATAAAGACGCTGGACATCGCTTATGTTATTATAGGAGGTGACTTCAACACGGCTTTACGTCCCCAGGCGGATAGGTCACATCCTCTCTCTACGCATTACACAATCACACAACGAACGCTGAGCGACATGGTGGGAGATCACTGCTTGCTAGACGCCTGGAGACACAAACACCCCACACCAGCCAGGGTACTCACTACTCAGTGGTCCACTCCACCTGGGCGTGACTAGATTATGTCTTCCTATCGATGGGAATTGCACACTGGCTGACACAAGCGTCTCACTTGGCCAGCACGTTCTCGGACCACTCCCCAGTGCTCGTTGACCTTCAAATCCCTGTAGACTGCTCCCCATATTTGAGTTGGCGGCTCAATCCTGCCCACCTCGGCGACACTGTATTTAAGACAGAGCTTGAACAGGACATTAGGGATTTTTTTAACGCAATCTGACATCCGTGTCCAGTGTTACGACAGTTTGGGAGGCCTTCAAAGTTACCGTCACCGGCTGGTGCCTCGCCAAAGGAGGGGGGATCCTCAAAGCACTTCGGGGGATCTTCGAAAGCTCGAATCGGACTTACACACATTGGAACGGACACTGGAGCAGACCCCACACGATCAGACGGCTAGGGCCCACATGAGGAACAAACTGACTGAATACGAAACGGTGGCAGACAGAGAATGTACATTTCGCGGGAAGCCACACACAGCGCGCATTTACGGGGAGGGAGACCGTCCAGGGATGGCGCTGGCGAATGCTATTAAACCCCCAAGGTTCGCAAACTACGTTGCTGAACTTCAGGATGCACAGGGAACCGTGTTTCGGACCCTCCCGGACCAACTTCGCATCCTCACAGATCACTACAATACGCTTTACATCTCCCAAAGGGGGATGCGGATGGACCTAGACGCCTACCTGGGAGACACTGCGATAGCCTGGCTGGGACCCCCGCAACAAAAGTTCCTACATTTGGAACTAGAACTGGACGAAATAACAGAAGCCATCATGACATCAAAATCCGGCCGTGCGTTTCGATCGAGTTTTACAAAGCCTTTGCCCCCTTACTAGCTCCCATCCTGAAAAGAGTATTCTACGCAGCGCTGGAGGAAGGGACCCTGCCCCACACAATGCGTGAAGCTCTAATAACCTCCTTACTAAAACCTGGCAAACCCCTGCGCAATGCGACTCATACCGCCCTCTGTCTCTGCTCAATTGCGATACTAAAATTTTAGCAAAGGTCCTCGCTATGCGCCTCAACCTCCTGATGGAACGCCTGGTCTTACCGGATCAGGCTGGGTTTGTCCCTAACCGCGCAACATCACACAACTTGCGCACGTTACAGACGGTGCTACAGGATATAGACCCCAACTGCGAGGCGGCCGCAATTTTCCTAGACGCCACCAAGGCGTTCGACTCGTTAGAGTGGGACTATTTACTAGGCATTATGGAGCGCATGGGGATGCCATTTAGCTTTTTAGATTGGGTGCGATTACTCTACTGCCAACTGACAGCAGTAGTGTTGCTAAATGGATCCAGATCTCCCCCTTTTAGCATCAATAGAGGGACTCGCCAGTGATGCCCGCTGTCCACGATACTTTTCGCGCTGGCCATTGAGCCCTTGGCAGCAAAACTAAGGCAGCATCACAACCACCGAGCATTGATTTACCCGGCCAGGCAGCTACTTATCTCACTCTATGCGGATGACATGACGCTTTACGTCAATAAGCCGCAGGAGAATCTCAATCCACTACTGCACGAAATTTGGCTGTATTGCCGGGATACAAATCAACTGGGGCAAATCCGCTGTGTTCCCCTTAACTGACAAAACACAGTCGCACCAATTAGACTACCCACTCGTCTGGGAAGCAGAGGAGTTGAAATACTTAGGCATTCGTATCACTAGACGAAGAGACACCCAGATCCGGGACAACTACGGGACCGCCCTAGACAAAATCACCGATAACATCACCAAATGGATACACCTCCCACTCTCGATGGCCAGTCGCATCTCCCTCATAAAAATGGTACTACTACCCAAACTTTTATATTTATTTACTAACATTCCATATAGCCCGGGCCGGCATTTCTTCGCCGCCCTTAGAACCCAATTAACGTGACAAATTTGGGGGGTGGGGGCCAAAACAGGCGAGAATCAGCCTTGCCACGTTGATGCTACCGTATCACCAGGGGGACTTTGAAGTCCCTCATTTTGAGCGGTACTACGATTTCGAACAGGGCCACTTCGCTGCCTATTGGTTTCATCCGCCGCCTTATATGGCACACCTGGCAGTAGAGGACGGCTTTATAAGGCCTGTACACGCACCCGGGTACATCTTCACGAACGTAGGGAAGAGAGAACAAGACCCATCCACGGTTGACTGCAAGGCAGCTGCATGGAAACGCCTCGCTAGTGCCATGGGATGCCAATTCATGTATTCGCCACGGATGACTCTGATGAATGACCCCCGTTTACAAGTCACCTGTGAGGAGATCTGTCGCAAGATGTTGACTAAACTCACATACTGCACTTGGGGAGATCTGTATGTCCTCGGACAATTCCGCACAATACACCAATTCTTTGGAGAACATACACCCACAATTATGGACACCTTCCTATACACCAGACTCCGACAAAGCGTCCGCGCGATCACCCCCAGCTTCCCGGATGAACCAGATACCCTTGCACCTCTCTACGCACTCTTACAAACAAAAAAGATGCTCCGCAACACAAAGTCTCATTACTCTACAAGCATGAGCAGAACGCACCACTAAACACCACACTACAGGCGCGCACCGATTGGGATGGAGATCTTGACACACCACTGACGGATGAGCAATGGGAGGCTAGCTGCACACACACAAAGGCTGTCATGGGAAATTCTAGGTAGAGGCTAGTTCACTTCAAATTCCTCCACGTCTATACTACACCCCTGCTAAACTGTACAAGTTCCATCTCCGAGATAATGACTGCTGCAACCGCTGTGGGAGGGAGGGAGCGGATTTTTTCCACCTGGCATGGACCTGCCCCAGAGTGGCCCAATGTTGGGCTGAGGTCTTCGCGGGTTTGTCGGATATGTTGGGGTTGAGCTAACACTGTGCCCACTGATGGCACTCTTGGGCCTCTCACGCAACACTTTGCTCAAACACAAAAGTTTCTGGCACTTGGCCTTCTCCTGGCTAAAAGCCAAGTGGCGTGCAGGTGGGGTAGGGGGCGTGCCCCTAAATTCAAGGTGTGGGTCTCCACCATGACAAAGTGGCAGGACCAACTGCACACATATACACACCCAAAAGATGTATGGGGGCCGCTCACATCCTATCTTTCAAGACAGCAGGAACATGACAAAGAGGAGCCGGGGGAGGCCGAGGGCACACACATGCGGGGGAACGCGGAGCCTGACGCGTGCACAATCACAATTTGGGACAGACGCATGTGGCCTGCTTACACAGAGACGATCACCTCACACACTGCAGCAGACGGGAATAGATGGGAGTGACAAACAAGCTAACATGAGACACGACGATACCACGTAGATGTAGACCCGACTATTACTACATTGTATTGCCTTTCACATTGTCACACATGTCGCATGGCTATCAGTTGCATTGACAAGAGCTGCCATAGGACCTCGGTATGATGCAAGTATCATTGTAAGGGGAGGGGAATTGTGATTTTGATGGGAAGGTGCCTTAATGCATACGTACCTATCCATCATTGTATTGGTCACAATATTGCACTGATGTACCGTACCCTCTTCTTATTTTTCTAATAAAGGTTTTGGAAAAAAAAAAAAGAGTATGGAAATTTGTTATAGAATGTTTTTGAGCTATCTTTTGGTGGCGTTGGACAATGTTCCCATTGATTGAACTTATAAATATTCCTAGAGTTTGCAGATTTGTGCAAGTAATGATGACCAGAAAGATTATAACAATACATTTGTGCATAATCTGATGAACCTTCTAAGTATTCATGTTTTGTGAATTTAGCAGACATCTTTAAATCTGACATCATATTTTTCTTTTGATAATCAACTTTATTAGGCATATAAGACAACAAAAAGTCCATTAAGAGCAGCTCACAAATCAACAGAGACAGAGGTACATAGGCTCCGACACATACAGATGGGATCAGTCCACTCCAGTCCAATAATTCCTCTAGAGCGATAATGGTAGTGCCCCATAGGGCGTACAGTATATCCTGGCCTATGGTGGGATCTCGTTAAACCATTTCCCCCATATTTTGAGGAACATCTCTGGACATCCTCTGGATTCAAACACGCCCTCCTCCTGGGTGCCACACCAGTCTACCCCCCTCCTCCACCCACCCACCGTGGGGGCATCAGGTCGGGACCATTGGCGCGCTATATCTCGTTTGGCTACAGCAACCGCCGTTCCCAGCAGGCGTTTATCCATTCTCGTCCTATTTAGGCCATCGAAGATCCCCAGCAGGAGCCTTAATGGGTCGTGAGGCACCTCCCATCCCAGGGTCTGTGTGAGTTCCCGTTCCACCCTCCTCCAGAACTTCAACCACTAGTGGGCTACATGGTAGAAGTCAGCAGGGGAGAAGCCACATCTCGGGCAATCCGGGGAAGGGCGAAGGCGGGCGAGAAATAGTCGATCCGGGGTGAGGTAAGCTGCGTGTAGAAAATATGTCTGGACTACGCGCAGTCTGGAGGACGTGGTCAGAGTGCGTCGAGCCATCAGAGCGTCCCTCCAATCTGCCTCATACAAGGGGCCCACCCACCCCTCTCATCGTGCACGGAGCTGGTCTAGGGACTCGGGCCGTTATTTACAAGGGACCGGTAGATACGGGAGACTCCCCGCTTGCCTAGGTTACCCATCATCAGCTGTGCTTCCAGTGGGCTAAACTCAGGGAGGGTGGTCAGTAAAGGGTGGTGCGTGTGGAGGGCGTGTCGCAGCTGCAGGTATCGGTAGTGTTGGGCATGGGGGAGGGCATAGCGCTGTTGCAGGTCGGCAAAGGTACGTATTTGATCTCCCACCCAGATATCTCCCAGGACCGACACCCCGATGAGGTCCCAGCGGCAAAACCCGGCCAAGGACGACACCTCCCGGAGCCAAGTACCGTGCCACAGCGGCGTCTGACGAGTGAGCTTGCAGTTCCACCCCGTTTGACGCAGGGCGGCGCGCCAGGCCAGGAGGACCGCTCTGGTGATGGGAGCCAACGTTTGTGGCACCGGGCTACCGTAGAGGAACGCCTGAATCCGAGGGAAGTCCATCTCTTCCAGTTCCACGCAGTACGCTGGGTCGGACCAGCCGCCCGCATACCAGTCGTGTATAACTACAAGCTTCGTGGCGAGGTAGTAGAGGTATAGGTAAGTCACCCTCAAGCCTCCGCCGAAGGAGGGAATGCGACTGTGTGCTAGGGAGATCCGCGCCCGTCCGCCGCCCCAAAGGTATAAAGCCCGTCGAGTTCGCAGAACCAGGAGCGGGGGAGGAGATTGGAGACGTTCTGCATGATGTATCGAAAGCTGGGGAGGACCATCATTTTGAACAACGCGCTGCCCCCAGGGGTTGAGGGGAAGGGCTTGCCACTTTTTAAGGACGACCTCATCCGAGTCATCAGGGGGGTGATGTTCAGTGCCCACTCCAACACCGGCAGGAGGGCCACCCATATCCCCAGGTACTTCACCGAGTGATGCCTGAGGGGAATGGTCGACTGCCAGTCGTAGCATTCCCGGGAAGGGTGCAGCGGAAGCAGGGTGGATTTGGCCGCATTGAGGTGAAGGCCAGAGACCCTCTCAAATTCTATGAGGATGTGCAGGCTTGGGGGCCAGAGATCGCCGGGTCTGCAAGGTATAGGAGCACGTCATCCGCGTAGAGGGCTATTTTGTCTACGTGACTTGTGTTCCAGGCCCAACCTCGGACAAGGGGGTCATGTCGGATGAGTGTCGCCAGTGGCTCCATCGCTAATGCGAAAAGGAGTGGGGAGAGAGGACACCCCTGTCGTGTACCTCTACAGATCGGGAATGCCTCCGAGAGCACCCCGTTGACCAGCACCCGGGCCCTAGGGTTGGCATAAAGGACCCCAATGTACCGGCGAAACAGCGGACCGAAGACCATCGTCTCCAGCACGTCCTGTAAGTCTGCCCACCCACCGTGTCGAAGGCCTTCTTGAAATCGAGGAAAAGGAGGGCCAAGTATGGGGTTAGCCGGGCACGGTGGGCCAAGGCGAGGTGGAGGTGGCGAATACAGTGGCGCGTGCCCCTAGCCGGCATGAAGCCGCACTGGTCCAGGAGGACCAGATCTTGCAGGTGAGGTTTGAGCCTCTGGGCCAGCATTGTGGCAAAGAGTTTGATTTCAGTATTGATCAGGGAAATGGGACGAAAGTCCACACAGTGTCTTGGGGATGACCACCATCGTAGCCAGATCCGATTCGGAGGGAAAGGATCTAGCGTCCACCACCTGTTGGAACAGGCTCAGCAGTTGGGGGGCTAGGATGTCCTGGAAGGTGGCATAGTACTCCTGCGGAAGCCCATCCGGGCCAGGTGTCCTATCGGAATGAAGGAGGGGGATAGCCTCACCGACTTCGTCGAGGGTGAAGGGCTTCTCCAGGGCCTCGGCAGCTTCAGGAGCAAGAGAAGGGAGACGGACTTCAGCACTACCCAAAAGGGCAGTCAGGGATTTGTCCACCGGTCGACGTGCATAAAGGCGAGAGTAGAATGCAGCAAAGGTGTC